>NC_137882.1:19565773-19608273 GCF_963924005.1 Protomyctophum bolini
GGGACCATTAGAGAAGAATTGTATCGCTCTAGCAGTGATTCTCAACCCGTTTAATTTCAAGGACCTCCAGTTTGACCTGCATTATAGTCTACGGGGACCCCATTTAATGGCATTTCTATCTCTGGGACCCCCGATTTATAATTGTAAAATCAATGTTAATTTCACTCTTGACAAATGGTACACTCTCAGAGTCACATACCCATAAGGGTCCATTTGGTTCCAAACTATATAATTTAGCTGGGGACCCCCTGGAACTCTCTCGAGGACCACTTGGGGGTCCCCAGACCCCACTTTGGGAACCACTGATACTGTAGCTGCTTCCAAACGTAAGCGCAACACAACTTAACTTAACAACGCCAACACGGATCATTTCTCTCTATTTGGCTTCAGCTACACTTGATCAAAGCAGATATCAAAAGGAAAAGGAGCTACGGCTTGACGGTGACGGTCGTACGGTACAAAGAGCTGATCTAGATCTAGCTTCCCCCTCCAACGGCGGAGCTCCTCGCTGCCCCCTTTACAAGGCTGGGAAAACCACGCTGGGTCTCCTCCCCATCTTCAACTGAAGTTCAACCCTCTCTCCCCATCAGAGATAGATGGATATGTATATCTTCATCCGCTGACATGCTTTCCCCCCTCTGTGCTTTGAGCAGATGTTTTTTTTTCTCCTTCTAAAAGCCTTTGGCAGTCGCTGTGCGAAGCCGAGGCCAAGCGCCACTGCGCCAGGCCCTCCACTAAAAAGCTTCCCCTCGGAGTTGAACTTCATAAATTTGACTATTGTCTTTATCGCCGGTCATTATGGGGCCGCTATTAGAAGTCGCGCCGCGGCCAGTGCTTATAGCTCCCCGGTTGGCGATTAAAGTGACCCATATCAGGGATTGAGATTAAAGAGATAGAGAGACAATGGGGCAGATGTGCCTTTATCGTCACTTTCTTTTGCCCCCTCGTGACCTCATAAATGTGTGAGCCACATTTTGAGTTTATGACAACGTTAAGATGTGGGAGGGCAAGTTATAATTATGTCCAACCACTGTGGCTCTGTTGCTGAAATGAACGCATTGCAAGGAGTCAGTCAGTTGATTTACATTTTGTTCTATGATTCAGTGTTGAATATAAGCCTGTAGCCTACCGAATGAACACAAGGCAGAAAGGCGAGTCACTTGACTCTCCAAACTTACTGCACAATACTCAAAACTCACTGGACCGAGCCCCCATTTTGTTGTGTACCTAGCCTAGGTAAAAAAAGGGGAGACGCAGTTTAGCAATTAAATAGAATTGATTGATTAACCAAAAAGAAGTAATCAAACGATAAATCATGAATAAACAGATGAAGTGTGGAGATCAGTAGTCAGTGGTGTAGTGAGTGTATGCATGAGTGAAGTGTATGTGGGTGCGTGTTGTATGTATTAACAGAAATGTATGCATGGTGGAAAAGGTGCAGGAGGCAAATGAAAAGAACAGAACTGGGGAAGGACTGGGGAAGCAGGCATTTATAGGGCGTCGACACCCGGGCCCAGGTGAGAGCTAATCATTAGTAGTTCTGCTCCCCAATCCTATTGGATAAAAAGAACAGAGTTTACTATAGGGTAAACACAACATATACCAAAACCAGACAACTAAGAGTAAAATATATATATATATATATATATATATATACACATACATATATATATATAACACATATACTGTATACTAGATATATGACAATATAGGGAACCATCACAATAGTGAAGGAGAATGTCTTCTTTATCATGGCATGGCAATACATTATACCAAACCAACGGTAAGGTAGTTCTTCTAAAATAGTAGTTCAGTATGTCCAGGCTAGAAGAGGAAAGTACTTGTGCTCTAATGCCTTAGACTTGCACTGATTGGTCCCATTTCCGCATGTTTCTATTTTCGGATACATTTATTAGAGTGGACACCTTTTTGGAAAGCAATTTGTTTGCTTCTACTGACTGTATGTGGGTTTTTTTGTTTAGAGGCTTTTAACATTTTTTGCTCCCAGAAGAGCGGCCTTGGATTTTTCCACTTATCTGCATACTGTTAATAGCCTGTATTGACCACTGCGGCATTAATGGGAAGGTAGGGGAAATTATGTCCATCTTCAATTATGCATCCAATCTAAATCCAGCGTTATCAAGCAGAACACATTTGTGAATGTCAGCATGAAATGAGAAATGAGGGATTTACTTGTAAACAGGATGAATAAAACCACCCTCACTTTATTCAGTGTAAAAAGATGATATGATCTGTACTGAGACGAGGGCAGGGATAGCTGTTAACCATAATATACACAATAACGGAACGGAACATTGCACTGAGCTTACGCATTAGCCATTTTGTATCACTATAGTACCATGTTGCGCATTATTATAAAACACAATAATTCATGACAAAATTACAATGAAACAATAACAATAGAATGCTCATCTCCCCCCCCCCCCCCCTCTCCCCCAACCCTTCGGGATATAAAAAATAATAAAAACAAACAAAAGGAAACAATATAACGATAGCTTTGTGAGAAAACTTAATTTGTCATACAGACCAGACAGTGCACAAACACTAATTACACCGTGCGGGTGTACACACATGTGCACTATGCAAAATTATTGAATTTGTGAATGAAGAGGGGAGCAAAACACACACACACACACACACACACACACACACACACACACGCACACGCACACACGCACACGCACACACGCACCAACCTTAATATCACAGGCACTTTGAACCTCTACCCATCTCTACGCCTTGGGATACGTTGAACGAACGTGAGAAAACTCAAAAAAGCGACAGAGAAGAGGAAACTAGGGGGAGTGTGTGTGTGTGTGCGCGCGCACATGCACATGCGTATGTGTGTGTTAGGGGGCGGCACATAGTTTGTGACCTCATGCTATGCCGTGGAATGGCGAAGATACCCGACATATTACTCCATTGAGTGAAGGGTTATCTCCACTGTCCATTTTCTGTATCTCTCTCTCTCTCTCTCCTCAGCTTTATATGTTTTGTATGGCTGCCAAGGTGTATTCATAGTTATATTGGCATGTACAGTTACTGGAACCATTCACAGATACCAAAACACATTTCCACACACGCACAGGAACATAATTATGGATATTTATGCCCCAGGACGGGCGCGCACTCGCACGCGCACGCGCACACACTCACACTCTCTCACACACACACACACACACACAAACACCAAAAATGCATGTCTGATCGCTGGCTGAAACATGAACACGCTCCCTATAGAAGTTTTCCATCGATGGCACAATTGTGGCGAGTGTGTGTGTGTGTGTGGGGTGTCTGTGTGGACCTGTTACCCCACGTCACCGCAGACTACAGAGGCCGTGTAACCACCTTGATGAAATATTCAGCAGGGAACAGTGCAGGCACCCAATGCCCCCCTAGTAGCAGCAAGCAGGCTCTGGTTACACAGCCCTGCATCCAGGCCCAGCTGTACACACACACACACACACACACACACACACACACACACACACACACACACACACACACACACACACACACACACACACACACACACACACACACACACACACACACACACACACACACACACACACACACACACACACACACACACACACACACACACACACACACACACACACACACACACACACACACACACACACACACACACACACACACACACACACACACACACACACGGATCCATGCATTTTTCATGACGTACATTAATTAATAGACCACCAGACCAAATCCATGTTCATATACAACTCACCCGCCCTGGGACAGCAGGTTGGGAGAAGGACAGACCTGAAGCTTGGGTTCACCTATACTTGGGCATAGGAGATGAGGAGGGAGGGTTTCGGAGGTAAGGAGGTAGGAAAGGGAGTCCCAAAAGAACAGGGGCACAGATACAGCAGTAAGCAGAGAGAGACAGAGAGAGAGAGAAAGAGAGAGACAGATTTTCAAAGCAGACATTTTGACATTATCCAAGATGGCGCCAGGTATGGCTGCTTCGTCTTGATTTTTACCATTCTGGTTCCTTAGCGGTCACCTTTAAAGATATAAATGTTTTTTTGTTTTTTTTAATACAAATCTCGTGTTTCTCTGGATGGCTCAGTTGAGCTTAATAACTTTTCACGAGATTTGGCATTTTGGTCAATACGTTTGAATTTTATTGTTGTATTATTATTATTACTTATGCTGCAGCATTGTCTGAAGGAAGCCGAGCAAAAATAAGTTTTACTCCCATGTACAGTACAGTACCTGTACACAAGAGGCGGTTTTAAATACAGCTTAATTAAGTTACTGGTTGTCAGAACGTGAATTCTGGATGCGTTTCGTTTGGTGCTGCTGTGTACCAGCATGGTGTTGTCACGTCGTTAATGAAACACAACCAGAATTAATGTTATTAACTTCAGCTGTGCTTATCCATCCATGACATGTCCAAATGTCTGCTGTGGAGAGTTCCATTCAGCCTTATCAGGAACGCTGTGTTTATTTATAGAGAGAGAGAGAGAGAGAGAGAGAGAGAGAGAGAGACACACACACACACAGAGAGAGAGACACACACACAGAGGTTAAGACAAGCTGCTCCTTCAGTCACACGTCCACTCACAGCCAGTGGTACATTTACTCAATTACTGTACTTAAGCACAATTCTTTGGTATTTTTACTTTGCTAGAGTATTTTCAACTTTCAATAGTTATACTTCTACTAGGCAAATATTGTACTTTTTACAGGACTTCAATTCTTTGAGAACTTTAGTTACTCGTACTTTGTAGATTTGAATTATAGTTACAAAACAAACATTAATCAGCCCTATTTAAACTTTGGCTATTTGAAAATAGCCGATCTACAAGACCACAATGCATTGTGAGCTTTTAGATCTGCTATTTTTCGTTACTTAAAATACATTTTGATGCCAATACAGTAAATTTTGATTACCAAAGTATGGATACTTTCATGTAAGTAAAATAATTAGTACTTTTTCCACCACTGCACACAACATTCAAGAGTGCACACACACACACACACACACACACACACACACACACACACACACACACACACACGACACGACACGACACGACACTTGACAAACAGCCCCATAAAGTACAAAGGTAATCCAACATTCTCACAAATCCATTGACCCCCACCAAGCACCGAGACCTCCACTACAGAACCCTGGTGTCTGGTGTCGGGGGGTTCTGAGCCCACAGGTCAGAATACTGATCTATAGAGATGTCCTGACCAAACAGTCACCGGCTGACCTCCTGCTGTGCTGCTGACCGCGGGCGGATGGATCCCAACTCCAGTTCATGCACCGCAAACCAACTTCTGAAAACCACTTTATATGAACGCAAAGGCACTTTTTTTTTCTTCTTTTTTTTTTTTACTCACAGAGTTCATAATCACACACCGGTGTAAGGCGATAATAGAAACATGTCTTTTGTTGTTGTTGTTGCGGTCGCTAAAACTGAACTAGACGATTTATAATATTCATTTAAAAAAATCTTCTACAAATATTATTTTCATATGAACATTTCCCATTTTAAAAAACAAATCTTGAAAAAAACAACAACAGGCTAATCCTGTCGGGTTTCATTTCTTTTCTCGTGTTTTTATACCCAGAGTCTGTCCTCCCCTCCCCTCCCCACCCCCCTCCTCTCAGGAGTAGAACGGCCTGCCTTTCTCCGCACCGTGGTGCCTGGTGAGCCTGGCCAGCTGCGAGGGGGACGGGGGCACGTCGTGGCGGTAGGGGCCCCTGCCGGCGGCCTTCAGCGCCGGCAGGGGCGGCGGCAGGGCGGGGGGCCCCGGGGTGGGGCCCTCCTGCATGGGGGGCAGCCGCGCGGCGGCGGCCTTGATGGCCTCCTGCTCGCGCCGCCTCTGCTCCTGCCTCAGCAGCTCCTGGGTCTCCAGGAGCACGCGGGCGTTGAGGCCGCCCCCGCCGGCCACGCCCCCGGCTCCCAGGTAGCCGTTGTTGCGCGGGCCCTGGTAGCTGGAGTAGCGCGGGTTGTCCTTGGCCGTCTGGAAGCCCTCCCCCGGCGGGGGGTACGCCTTGTCCCAGGACTCCTGGGACACGGTGCTGGCCGTCTTCCGCGGGTGGCTGCAGGGAGAGAGGGGAAAGGGAAAGGTATACCATGTGAGTCAGTGGTTCTCAAGCTGTTTCAAGTCAAGGACCGCCCCAAATTTGATGTGCGTTTGGACGTGGAATCTGATTTTTTTTGTGCCAGGGAGACCCCCAAGAGAAGATTTGTGTGAAAACCTTTAAAAAAATAGCAAATGTATACGAGCTTGCAGCGTGGCACGAAGTGACGCGCCATGAGCTTGTACATCATCAAGGCATAATAGGGCGGCTGTAGCTCAGAAGGTAGAGCAGGTCGTCCAAATGATCCCTGGGTCGGTGGTTCGAATCCTGGCTCCTCCGGTCCACATGAGTCCAATGAGTCGGTCGGTGCTAGCTTGCCACCATTGGTGTGTGAATGTGGGAAGTGAGGACGATGGCATCGACTGTTAGCCACTTCACCTCCCAATGTATGAATGAATGAACCATTGTGAAGCGCTTTGAGCACTTGGGATAGCGCTATAAAATGCAATTCATTATCTGCTATTCTTGAAAAGCCAACAGTGGTTAAAATGGTGGTTAGCTGTGGACCCCCTGGAACCCCAGGACACCACTTTGAGAACCACTGCCGTGAGTGACATACAACCAACAACAAAAAACATCACATACCTATTCTCTGGGAGAATACAGTATTTGGCGAACATCGCAGATCTACAAGCTCACAACACTTCCCAATGCACCGCATCGTGAGCTTGTGTATCAGAGATTTTGTGCACAGAGATCTGGTGCAGAGAGAAGAGATGGTCATCGCTAACCAGTCAACACTGACCAAAGTTTACTAAGTACAGTATAGAGGGGTTTACAGTAAGTGGTTAACAACAGCACTCAACGATGATTGCTGTGTTTTTCATTTCCTTCCCGTAAGGCGCTGGGTCAGCGATTCAGAGGTGACGGTATAACGTTCCCATTCAACTATCCATTGTGCAACATTTTAATATGCGGCGAGATGTAATGGCTACAGGGGTGGGCATTGTCGGGGCAGAGAGAAAGAATATCCGACATCCCCGGAGTTATGATGGTGCGATAGCGGTGAATGTAGCGGCGGCACAAAGGCCTGTGACATGAAAGAGACAGGAAACTAAATGGGGAAAGCCCAAAAAACGCCCACGGGGACTCTTAGTTCCACACGGCGTAATAAACAGGCAGGAACCTTTTTTGAAAAAGCGTTTCCGAGCATGAAAAGAAATAGAAGGCTTGTTTGCAAACTTTGCATCCATTTAGCGCGGCCGCACCGCATCGCCCCAATACAACACGCACACGCACATACACACACACACACACACACACACACACACACACACACACACACACACACACAGAGTTCGGCCTGCCACGCGATGGGACCTAAAAGCCATTTCCGGCTGACCCGTTTTGCCTGCATCTCCATTATTTGGCTCCATTAAGGCCACTGCTACAATACAAGTGTCTTGTTTTATTCCCCCCTCCACCCCCCTCCACCCTTTAAAGCGGAATGCGAAAAGAAATCCCAATTCGCAACTCGCTGACCCACCATGCGCTTAAAAGGCTTTTGAGTTCACAGCACACAAGAGTCAGACAGCAGCCCCCTTCCTTTTAGGCCCACACCGTCTGTCTCTTATCTGTCATTTCACGCACAAGGGCGAGAGGACCAAAGAAAAGACTATCGCTGTTGTCGGGCGGAAATACCTCCTATCTCCATATTTAAACTTTTTGTGTGTTTATTTATTATATTGTAAATGAACGCCCTACTTGATCATACCACAGCAAAACTGCAAAAGCATCACACACTGACACAAGATCTACAAGCGTGAAGCGCGGAGCGAAGCGTCGCGTTTTGAGCTTGTAGATCTGCTACTTTTGCATTTGAATGTGACAGTTTTGGACATAATGAGGTTTCCACCCGACAGAGACGATGTAAAAAAGGCTAGCCACTGTTCAAAGTGCTTGTTTTATCTCTAAGCTACTTTTATTTATGTCTGCAAGATTGAAATGAATGGTATCAAAAGTCCTTTTTATCAGATGTCATTTAACAAGAAAGCTATTTCCGTGCATATTAGAAATCAGAGCAAGTTTTAATATAAACTGGAAAAGTGAGGAGAGTGGGGTGGTGTTAAGGTGAGCGAGGAATTGGACCCAAATACAGATGAACAGTTGAACGCAAAGTGTTCTTGAACAAACAGGCAACAATCCAGATACCAGCTGCTGAATCCTGAGAAGAAACACTCGGGAGTATAAAGACAAACTCACAATAATCTGAACATACAGCGGACTGACACAGGTGAACTCAACTATAGACAATC
The DNA here is from genome assembly GCF_963924005.1 of Protomyctophum bolini. Classification (NCBI taxonomy): domain Eukaryota; kingdom Metazoa; phylum Chordata; class Actinopteri; order Myctophiformes; family Myctophidae; genus Protomyctophum; species Protomyctophum bolini. The sequence continues at coordinate 19,574,183 of NC_137882.1, forward strand.
AGCACTGCATAGGCTGGGGACTTAACAGGAGTCACAGGACACAGGTGAACTCAACTATAGACAATCAGCACTGCATAGGCTGGGGACCAGGGGAACAGGAGTCACAGGACACAGGTGACTAGCATTAAAAAACACTAAGACACACATACAGGTAATGTAATGTAACCAACAGAGTTCAGATGCAGAATGCAGAAACGGGGCGGATACTGTAGGGGGAAGATTCTATATAGGGTGGATATCGTTTGAAATGAACCCATTCTACATACTGTGAAATCAATCAATCAATCAATCAATCCTGTCCTCACTTCACTGAAACAGACAGGAAGACACCAGAACAATACTACAAAATAAGAGGCACAAGAAGTTAACACCTGGGAAATCAACAAACTACAGTAGCAGAACATAAAGAGCTACAAAAGCTACATGACTAAACCAAATGGGGAAAAACAACAACAGAATGTCAGAAATGTCCATAACGTTTATGGACATTTCTCTTCTGTTCTTGTTAAACTAACGCAAACAGCCAAATGATGTCCAATGATGTTCAGGAGCGGACCGTGACAGGTGGGCTGGGTATTACAGCCACATTCAAACAACATGAAGCCTCTTTCCTTGTCCCTACCCATGTATTGTACTGTAAACGTGATGTCATGAATCTGTGGCAGCTGTGCGTGAGAACTAAACTAGATGTAGGCCGCTCTTTACCCAGTTTCTCCTCTCTCTCTCTCTCTCTCTCTCTCTCTCTCTCTCTCTCACCTCAGTATATTTTACATTACAAGACTTTTTCTTCAAAGAAATGACGAAAATAGCAGCTCTAATCTCATAAGCACACATGCGTATTGCAATGCGGCACGTTGTGAGCTTGTAGTAGACTGTCGATTCTTTTCTTTCATTCATCATAGGACAAAGTCTATGTATGGGGCTTATAAGCGGTTAACCCTGCAGTGTGTCCCCTGTGTTGCTAATGAGAATGCCACATCCCCAGCGTTACCAAAGGAAAGGTCTTATGGTTCATTAGGAGAGAGGAGAGACCAATAGCTGCAACACATGGCACTGTTCCCACATGACCCGCGTGAGGGTGTGTGTGCTATACGTTTGTGTGTGTCTGTGTCTGTGTGTGTGTGTGTGTGTGTGTGTGTGTGTGTGTGTGTGTGTGTGTGTGTGTGTGTGTGTGTAAAGCCGCTTGTAGATTGTAGATGTGCCTCTGAGATGCAAGTGAAGTAAAAGTATAGAAAATACTTCAGTAAAGCAAAAATCACACCTGTGTTAACTGAGCGGTGCAACTATACTCTACTGTGCTCTGTACTGTATTGTAGTGTACGGTGCGGGGGTCCCTGGAACATCCAGACCCCCAGGAACGCGCCCAGGGTGCTGGGCCGGTTCTGGCGCGCCGCCCCGTGTCCGAAGCGGTTGAGAAATGACGAAGTAACCGTGTGGGGGTCCCAGGAACATCCAGGCCCCCAGGAACGTGCCCGGGGGACCGGGTTGGTTCAGGGCTCGTACTGTAGTGTACTCTGTGCCACTTTACTCTGTGCTGTACTCTACTGGTCACTTTAGGTGTTGCAGCTTTCCGTGCTCGGACATACGGACGCAGAGACAGACATACTGACACACATAGCTCTGTAATGGAGCGGAGGCACCGCTCAAAAACACCTCAAACTGTACTTACATACATAGAGTAAATGTTTCTTACCACCACTGGTTGTGAGATTGAAGGAGCAGCTGTGTATGTGCTGTGTGTTATTAACATGCATAGAAGCTCAGCATGCTGTATGTGTTTTTGCAAAGTGTGCATGCTTACATGCGGGCACACAGTAAACTGATTTACATTGCAAATGTCTGGGTTTGTTTGGCACGAGGTGGCCAGGACTCAAATGTGTCTGCGCCCTCCATGCGTGCCAGTTAAGCTTTGCAGTGTACATGGGGTGCAATGCGGAGACGAGGGGGGCAGATGTGGGGACAGACTGCAGACTGAGCCCCACCACATGCTCCGGATCTGGGCCGCGGTGCTGCCTCGGGAGAGCTGCATGCCACAAATGTAGGCCCCGTTCCGGCTTGGCTAATGCCGCTGCTAAGCGTTATCCCCCTCGCCTGTTTAGAAAGCTGAGAAACGGCCGATTTGGGAGGCGGTGATCCGTTTCGAGCATTCTACCGCTATACTCACTCCCTATATTTCTTCAGCTCGTCAGCTCATAAAACAGATAAGAGGAAGAGGGGAGATTTAGGAGGAGAAACAACAAAAAAGTCTTGAGAGGAGTGGATGCGGATGGCACAGGTCCACGGGAGTGGAGTCGTGATGGATGTGCCAGGGGAGTTAAGTTCTCTTATCACCTCCACTCCGAGCCAGAACATGTCACGACGTGGATTAGTTACATCTACGAGGCGAGGGGAGGGGATGGAAAAATGCAATTGCACCAAAAGAGCGGGGTAAATTTAGAATGACAGAAAATAACAAACAAAGCCAGGAAGTTGGCTCGCAAGAGAAATCTGCGGCCGCCGCGCGCGCCCATGTGTTTCTGTGCAACAGCTGGGATAGATCAGGCTTTATGAAGAGTGCGCACGCACACACACATACAGGAAAAAAAGATTTAATTCATGTGCCTAGCAATGAGGCAGTCACATGGGAATACTGAACAAGTAAATTGTATAAAAACTTTCAGCAGTGTTTTCTTTATTTGAGTGGAGACTAAACCACTGATTTATACTTGGTTGTGCACCAGTTGTCGCGCACCAAAAACAGCAGATCTACAAGCTCACAACGTGTCGCAACTAAGCATAATAAATAGGTCATCTTTAAGTCGTTTTGGGGGAGGTATGTAAGTTTGGGTTTTTGAGTTTTGTAAATCTAGCACTCCCAGAAGTTCATTCTGACTCTATGAGTGTTTTGCTTGTGCTATTTGTGCTACTTATTTGTGTGTGTGCGTGCGTGTGTGCGTATTCTTGTGCGTCCGTGTGTGTGTGTGTGTGTCTGTAAGTCCTTTCCCCTGCTCCTTACAAGCTAATCACTGCTCTCTCTCTCTCCTGCTTACACACTCTACTCAAACCAAACCAACTCCTCACTGCCCTCCGTAGGCCACAGACTCTAATCCAGCGCCGACACAACACGCCTTCATTAGCAGCCCCCCACACCACCCCCCAAATCCTTCCATCACAGACATCTTAGCTAAGCCACCAGACCGCCATCAAAAAGCCAGCTACTGCGGTTTGTGCTAGACTAGAGAGGATGTATTTTGGGGGGGTGGGGGGGAGGGGAGTTTGTGGGAATGCCCCGCTTTTGTTTGTACGACTGGCTCATAGTCTCTATAGTCATTAAAGGATGGGATGGGATGGGATAAGAGAAGGCAGTGGGAGAAAAAGGCCAAAAAGACGAGGTGGTCGCGGTTGCGGCCATTAATCCAACATGGATGTTAAGATTCCCCGAGTCGACTCTGGGTCTCTAATGAGGAGCCGTGTCCAGACATGAGCTCCGATGAGCCTTAGCGAGGGAGGGGGGGGGGGGGTCATGGTGGAGGTCAAACCCAAGCTCAGCCCCCTCCCTCCCCCCCTCCCTCCCGCCTCTCGGAGACGCTATGAGATTATGGAAGGAATGCATTATCAAAGCCTGGCCCGGCGTGGCCTTTGGCCGGCCAGAGCAACTTTCCCAAGAGAAACAAACGAGATGAGAGATGTCAGGTGTGCATGGGGGGTGGGGGGGGGGGGTGGGGGCAGGGCAACTGTCACATGAAATGGTATGGCGGTTCACAACACCTTTGGGGGGGGTATGTATAGTATAGATTGGCCTGGATTATACTTTCCGTATGGATTAAGCGTCCATGCGGGCTACGGATCCATAGGCAGGAGCATGTTTTAATCGAGCGGGTTGTCTGACAGGTAAAGAGACCGGAGAGCAGCAGCACAATGCGGTTGTGAATAAATGTGTGCCGCCTTTTTTTCCCCTGCACTGTGAGAATCTGCACCGAGACAATATTATGATACGTCTGTCAAAGAACACCAGGGTTCCTTTTGTGAGACCGCAAAGAGATTGACACAGACACGCACGCACACGCACACACACACACACACACACACACACACACACACACACACACACACACACACACACACACACACACACACACACACACACACACACACACACACACACATGCATAGTGTACTACAGTACCACTGCAAAAACATTACCTAACGGATACAATGTGATCCTGCAAAAACCTTAAATAAATTGGCCTTCACTTTAGTATTCAACATAATCCAAACACTTCAAGATACCATTGCTCGGCTTGGCTGGCTTACAGCGTGGGAAAACAGAAGTGGGAAGAACAGAGTCTATTAACAGAAAGCTCCGTCAGTCTGCAGTCAAAGTATATTATTATTAACCCTCTTATGGCCACCCTAATTAACATTGCCTTCTACCTGCACTATTCATATGTTTAATACCTTCTACCTGCACTATTCATATGTTTAATACCTTCTACCTGCACTATTCATATGTTTAATACCTTCTACCTGCACTATTCATATGTTTAATACCTTCTACCTGCACTATTCATATGTTTAATACCTTCTATACCTGCACTATTCATATGTTTAATACCTTCTATACCTGCACTATTCATATGTTTAATACATTCTACCTGCACTATTCATATGTTTAATACCTTCTACTTGCACTATTCATATGTTTAATACCTTCTACCTGCACTATTCATATGTTTAATACCTTCTACCTGCACTATTCATATGTTTAATACATTCTACCTGCACTATTCATATGTGTAATACATTCTACCTGCACTATTCATATGTTTAATACCTTCTACTTGCACTATTCATATGTTTAATACCTTCTACCTGCACTATTCATATGTTTAATACATTCTACCTGCACTATTCATATGTGTAATACATTCTACCTGCACTATTCATATGTTTAATACCTTCTACCTGCACTATTCATATGTTTAATACATTCTACCTGCACTATTCATATGTTTAATACATTCTACCTGCACTATTCATATGTTTAATACATTCTACCTGCACTATTCATATGTTTAATACCTTCTACCTGCACTATTCATATGTTTAATACCTTCTAACTGCACTATTCATATGTTTAATACCTTCTACCTGCACTATTCATATGTGTAATACATTCTACCTGCACTATTCATATGTTTAATTCCTGGCCGTTAGTCAAACAAGCTAAAGGTTGCTACATTTTGCTACATTAAGCCCCCGATTATAGAGAATAAAACGTTTACGTTTTTAATGTCTGAAATGAGGAAGCCAGGGCCAGGGTTTCCATCATTTGCATTGTGTATGGAGCGATTAGGTAGCGTCAGCGAGGACTTTCAAAGACACCCCACAGAGATATGGCAGGAAATGCAAATATTGACACCCAACTGTGTCGCCACCGCTTCGAGGCTTAGATTTGAGATAAGCTTCAGTGGAAAGCGTCTCTATAATGCAAAGCAACGGGAGCAGAAGGAAGACGAAGATTCGAAGAGCGAGTGATCTTTGCTCTCGGCTCCACTTTGGAGGGGCGAAGGGCTTCTATAGGTCTGCCAAGAAAGAAAAATGTCCTCTTTTTATACACAGACAGAGCTGTTTCTTTGTTATATACGGAACTGAAAAGGAGGCTGAATGCCTCCCGGCGAAGTCACGACTTCCTCAGGGGTCAATATTGACTTAATGAAGTCCAATATCACTCCAAATAATGCAAGTGATTGCATTCAATCATTGGATTCAAAAGAGGTTTTTCCTTTTCTTATTTTTTTGGGCGAGGACGCCTTAAATGTCTGGAGATAAGTTCAAAGTGTCCTTTGTGGCGGACCGACTGTGAGTTATATAGCCAAAGACACGCTCTGAGGAGCCGCTAGAGAAGAATGCAGAAAAAGGAAAGGCAACAGAGGAGGAGATGCGGGGGAGGAAGAGATGAGAATCAAAAAGTGAAAAGAATTGACTGAGGGGAGGAGAGAATAAATAACATGATAGGAAGTTGCAACGAGGGCCGGGGAACTGAAGGAACGGACAGGACAATAAGAGGCACGGTGCCAGGGGGGTGAAGAGAGGATACCGGCGCTGCTCGGGTGGAAAAACCTCATATGTCCAAAAATGGTGAGCTTTTCGGGATTCAAATTCAGAGAGCAGCAAAAGTAGCAGATCGGCAAGCTCGCTTCGCAACACGTTTCGAGCTTGCGGATCTGCTACATTTGATGCTTTTGTGTGACACTGTAGTGTGTAGTACGATCGAGTAGGGCGATAATATGCAACCCACAAAAAGTTAGGATATGGACGTAGGAGGTTTCTATATATGAAGGAAGCAGGCTGGATGCTGTGTGTTGGAGAGGCTCCCCTCACCGCGGCAGGGAGCTGTACTGTCTGGATGCCTGCTGGAACGAGTCTCTCTCCTCCAGCTGCTGTTTCTGGGCCTGGGCCTCCACCACCGTCACGGAATGGCGTCCGCTCTGTGTCTCTGTCCCGTTGTTGACCTGCGAGCACACCACGCGCACACACACACACACACACACACACACACACACACACAGTCAGTTTATACAGAGTTCCTTTTTTTAACTCACTGTAAAAGAAAGAACGGTGAGAGTTTTGATTGTTTTCTTTATACACCGAGAGGATGAATAACGCACTTCAACACGCACATCACATCACAAGTACCCTTTATTGCTACAAAAGGAATGCAGTTCAACTTGGCATTAATAGCTCCACTCTGTACAGGGGAATACCACTCATTTTCAACATTGAACTATGTCATTATTGATATACCTTGTTATGTGGAAATAATTTTAAAAAAAGTCCCCACTTATTTAGCCTAGAACTGGAGTTGTGGAACCAGGGGTCATGTGATCAGCGTGACAAGTGACATCACGAAGATGTACTCTTTGGCTTGCAAAACGTTATTATTTATTATTATTATGAACACACACACACACACACACACACACACACACACACACACACACACACACACACACACACACACACACACACACACACACACGGGCAGGTGGTACAACAGTGAGACAGTGGGTGTGCCGGACACCCCAGACTCCATCCAGCTGGCGTGGCGTGGATTACGTGCACTGAAAACACCTCCTAGCTCCAACCGAGAAGGAGATGACTCGTACCGTCGTGATCTCGGTAGCGTGTCAAAGCTTCGACCTCCCGTTAGTCCGACCATTACTAACACTATCCCAAACCCTAACCTACCCCTAACCTCACTGGAAGCCACGGGTGGTTTGTAACCCGCAGCACGGGTGGTTTGTAACCCACAGCACGGGTGGTTTGTAACCCACAGCACGGGTCGGACTAACAGGAGGTCTGAGTTAAGGGCAGTGATCATGTGACCTTGCCGTCGCTGCAACGTCTGTCCTTGAGAAGCATAGAGACTACAGTATGGCTCCAGCATTAGCATGCTGAAGGTGTGTGAATGCTTGCAGACCCCCATTAACCAGGCTTCAATTCACTCGCAGAGTCTTGCCGGGCGCGTCTTTGACCGCACATCAGCAACCTGATGCGTGTGTCTGTGCGTGTGTGCGCGTGTGTGTGTGTGTGTGTGTGTGTGTGCGTGCTCGCTCACAGCAGTCAGAGTGAGCGTGCATACGCAAGTTTGGCCGCATAGATTATGATCGCAAGACCACGCACGGTGTGTCTGCATGTCTATGTGCGGTACGAGTGTATGTGTTTGTGTGTGAGTCTGTGTGCGTGCGTTGACAGTGCTCGTCAGAGAGGTTGACATGGAGATGGGCTCCCTCTACGACGGCGGGTCGGTAACGAGCTGCCTGATTAAAAACACGACAAGCCAATTAGACAGAGGAGAGCTCGGAGGAGCCGCGTGTCGTTTTGAGGAGGTGTCACCGCTTTGGCTGCTGCAAACATGTCAGCTTTCATGCACCTCCAGGTGTTTGTGCTGGTGAGCAGGTGTGTGCGTGTGTGTGTGTGTTTGTGCGTGTGCGTGTGTGAGAGATGTGAGGTTGTGAATTGTACGTGTGTGCAGAATACATTCGATGACTCCTCACATGAACCAGACTTCTTCACAGTTTTGTCATCTAAGTAACAAGGTTTTTAAGGAATATAACAGGAACTGTGCGTGCGTGCGTGCGTACATTATGTGGTGCGTGCGTACATTATGTGGTGCGTGCGTACATTATGTGGTGCGTGCGTATACATTATGTGGTGGGTGCGTACATTATGTGGTGCGTGTGTACATTATGTGGTGCCTGCGTACATTATGTGAGTTCGCCGTCCGTAATAGGTCCACATCGGGGAGCAAATCTCGCGTTCTGAAAATGGCCGAGTTCCTCCTTTTGCTCGGACAGCTGCAACAACAGCGCAATTACACTCCAGTTCAGAAAATCCGTGCCAAGGTTACATCCCTAAGCCCCCCTCCACCTCCACCTCCACCACCACCACCATTACAGTTGTGAAATGAATTTTCAGGTCGACGTGTCTCTGGCTTTTGTAAAAAAAAGGCAGGCGTGTCATTGAATATCAGATTAACTGCGTGTGTGTGGGACGGTGTTGTGTGATTGTTTTATTGGGAACGAGAAACTGCGCTAAGAAAATCATTAGTTCTGCACGCAAAAACACTCCTCGAATGTGATTTGAGATGGAGGCCGTGAGGAACGTGAGCTGCCAAACGGCACGAACAGAGAGGTTCGGTCGTCGAGGGCCGAGGTGGCTGACACGAAGCCAAGTTTGTGCATGAGAAATGGCCAGGAGAGAGAATCTGTCAGTGTAATGGCATTACCCCGGGGAAGGAGAATCACATTAGTCCCTGTTAGGGCTGGAATACAATGCCGAATAAAACATGACATTTGTCGAAATTGAATCAAAGCGACGTCCGTGTTCGTTTTTTATCCAATAACGTGGGGGAAAAAAATATGTCGATACAAGCCCGCTTTTACAACCTCCTCCCACGCCACCGTGTTACCTTCGTCACAGAAACAAGCAGCACGGAGGAAAATGAAAGAGGAAAAATAATCGACACCTGTTCAAACACGAGAACATTCGCAGACGATGAGCCGGCGGGAGGGGATGTAATTATGAAAATTATTTGCAGCTATCAAAAAAGGGAAGGAACCGTGAATGCAGCTGAGGGGAGGTTCTAAGATGTGGACGTTGAGAACAAAAGGGAATGACTGATCTGGGTTCATATAGGTGGTCCCGGCCCAATAAGGACCCTTCTGGATTATCAAAAGGCTGCTGTGAGGGGTCAGTACATACATATGGCTTTACTCCCATACACTGGGTCCTTTAAAATGTTGTGTTTATCCACACTGGCGCACGGGGAATAGCTTCAAGAGAGCGGGTCACAGGACAACAGACATGTGGAATACATTTAACCTGCTAATAGACCTGATGAGATAGAGAGAGAGAGAGACACAGAGAGAGAGAGACAGAGAGAGAGAGAGAGAGAGAGAGAGAGAGAGAGAGAGAGGGAGTCAAACACCACATCCTGACAAAAGCCCGGCTGGGTAATGATTCACTCTTGAAGTCCTCGCTCAAGCCCAATTCCGCAAATGTATTAATGGCCAGTCCAGCCCAATTTGTGGTTACCAGGATGTGTGTGTGTGTGTGTGTGTGTGTGGGGCTCAATTCAGAGATTTTAGATTTCGATCGCAACCGGTGTGGTCCCTCACTTCCTTGTTCCTGACCAGGGGAACCAATGCGAGCCCCCAGAGCGGCTGGCCAACGTTGAAGCCGGTGGTCAAAGCTGGAACTGCAGACGTGATGTGCCTAAATAGTAGCACGAGTAAACCTCTATCAGCCACTGAGCAACTTCCATTGAAATGGAACAGTGAGGGCTGTCCGGTCTCTAGATTATATAAACTCTATGAACCAACAATGACAATGAGGTGGGTTGGCAGGGCTGGATCAAATATTCGGCCCTGACATTTCAGCCTAAAACGGCCCACCACAACCAGCACGCAGATATCCAGATCCAGATATCCAGATCTACCGCCTCGCTCCGTCAAGGCACACACAAACAAACAAGCCCTAATAGCACCACTTTTACTGAAAAACATGATCTGATATTTGCTATAATGATCCTAAAACAGGGCATTCATTGTTCGGCATATTCGGGGATATTCGCCGAGTCAAAAGGCCAGTCCGCGACTGTGTTGTACATAGTACAGTACATACTGTATGTGTGGAAAGTGGTTGAAAAATATTTGTATGCCTAAAATAATGGGAAAGAGCAATTGACTGGGCCATTTTTAGCAACCCTCCCCCCGCTTGCTCTCCTTATCTTATCTGTGAAAACAAACAGAATGTATTATCTAAGTAAGAAGTGTCTGATAAGCGTTGCAGATGGTGGCGTGCTTTTGCGCACGGCTGTATGTGCCAGACGTTAACAGATAATGCACACATGCAATGTACAGAACGTGTGCATGTGTGTTATTTTATCTGTGTTATCTGTGTGTTGACCATATCTCACACAGCACACTCCATGTATTGTTCAGGGAGTGGGGGGGAGAGGGGGGGGGGAGGGGTTAATGCAAGGCCCCTCCGGTGCTGTCAAGGTCCTGAGCTGTATTATACACACAGCATTGACCCCTGACCTCTAGCCTACATCAAGTCAAGTGACTTCACTTTATAAATGGCTGCACCTCACATGACTGCATGGGAAATGTAAAGGCGCGCACGCGCACGCACACGCACACGCACACACACACACACACACACACACACACACAGTTGACATTTTTACCGTAAACCCAAAAACAGTACAGCAGCCATCTCTAGTGTGCACCACCGGTGAGCAACTAAATGTAAAATCAGGCTATATCCAAACCTCTAACTATATAACCTATGCATGTCTACTCTAATCCAAACTGTTTTGTAAGCCTAAGCTATTTCTCAAATTCTACTACCTTAGACTTGTATGGACAAAACAGACACGCACGCAAGAACGAACGCACGCAAGAACGAACGCACGCACGTCGCACGCACAAGCAATCAACATTACGAAAACAAGCACTAACACATGGGAGTTATTCTGGACGCGTGCATCGAGAATGCAAAAAACATATGAAAACACACAAACGCACATGCGAGTGCGCATTATTACAGTAACTGGTTGACAGATTGATCATAAAAAGCCAACAATGGAATTCACATGAAATAAGAGGGGTTTACAAGCTGCCGGCGGTGCGTTTGATACCGAGATACCGACACTGCACACTGCCGCTCTTCTGTGTGGTCACACTCAGTGGCCGTCCAAAGCCACAGCACAGACACACTTTATTGGCCCGAGAGAGAGAGAGAGAGAGAGAGAGAGAGAGAGAGAGGTTTCTGTTGAACATCTGGAAATCCTCTCGTAAGGATCGAGACAAAACACATGGGCCTGTAATTGTGTGCTTTGGCCGGGGGGGTGGGGGGTCGGGGGTGGATGGCAGGTAAAGGTGCCTGATCATTATTCCATTAGGCAGAAGTCAGAGGGTTTATGGTATACAGGCTGACCTAAACATTGACATTATTGGACCTAGAGCAGTGGTCCTCCACCTGTGGGTCGAGACCCCCCCAGAGGGGGTTCCCCAATTATTTGGGGGGGGGGAGGTTCCCAGGCGATTAGCTTAATGTGCAACATTGTTTTCTCGTTCAACGGTAAACAAACCAACAAATACAGAATTGTGTAAAACGTCTAGGCCTACACGGGGGGCATCTGCACATTTCTAAAGTGACAATTTAAGGTTTTTAATACCTACAAAAAGAAGGGAAAAAAGGAATAAGACCATTATGTCAAAAGTAACCAACAAACTATACTAAAAAAATAAATGGTCAACCATTGGCCAAATTGTCAAATATTACCTTTAAAAAAAGTTTGAAAATAGCGGATCTACAATCTCACAACGAGCTTGTAGATCTTCTATTTTCACAATATATATCTGTGGAACGAGGTCAAACATGTCTCAACTCCCACAATGCTTGTCTGGGAGGGGGGGGGGGGGGGCACTTTGTGCCGCGCTGCAAGCTTGCAGGCCTACATGTGTAGTGTTAGCGTTTTAGAATAATTTAGCATTTTTATTACACACATCTTCTGCCCCTAGGCACAAAATATGTTCAGATGGAGGTCTGCGACCAAATATACCGTATATCAATTTGGGGGTCCTTGGCATGAACAAGTTTGAGAAGTATTGTATTAGACGAGAGTTTTCACCATGCAGGCTACAGTATACACATCATTCCATTACTTCCCTACATTGCACGGCATGCCATTATGCAGCCCAGCGCTCTTCGCCCATTGAGCTCCACCAGCACTTCAGTATACTGTCTGTGTGGCTGACTCTATTGTGTGCAATGGAAACACGTCATTATGTCCTGTTGACATATAATAGCCTCTATTATGAATCGCACAATGCAAAATGGGACAGCCGACAGGGGGAGAGCTGGTGTCCTCTTTCATCTGGGTCAGATTGGTTGGAACCGCGCGGGGAGCTGCTGATCTGGAGCGCTTGTCAGAGCTTTAATGCCATGATGTGGGCGTGATTGAGCGGCATACTGGCATCGTCACGGATATATTCACTCCATGTTTTTGCTTTAAGGAAAAAAGGGGAAAAAATGAACCCATGAAAACCGGGAAAGCATCTGTGTCAGCTATACCGTATACAGGAGTGTGTGTGTCACAATTTAATAAATAGTAGGTATACCAGTAAGACGTCTGAGGGCGAGGTCGCGTGCACGCATCTGCCTTGTTGACGGCAGACGGCTGGGCGAGCACTGGCGCTTTGGCATGGGGGGTCAGATCAACATGGAATGAATTCTGTACTGGCCATATAAGGAGCATGTCTTGAGTGTACAGGGCTTGATGAGGCCAGATGAACATATGTATGGAATGTCAGAACAGGTCCATATACAGTATATGGAGATCTAAGGGTGGTAGCGGGGACATTCTCTTGAGTGTACAGGGTTTGATGAGGGCCCAGGTAGGGCCGGGCCTTAATTTTCGGGCCTGTTGAGAACTCTAGTTTTCGCCGGCTGACTAATAACTTTGGGGCAGGCCGGTCTAGAGTTTGAACGGACAGGTATAAGTCAAAAGGGAGACATCGAAGAGGAAGGATGGATGGGGAAGGATCAACATATGGAACAGGTTCTGACATTATTTCCTAGGGTCCACAGCAAACTTTTAAACCCTTTAACCATATTTTATCTGTTGGCTATTTCAAAAACAGCAGACATACAAAAGCAATACAAAAACATCTGCTATTTTAGAAAAATCTTGAAAATGTGCACAAATCATTGAACATATACATATTTTAAAGCAAAGATTAATTTGCAACTCAAATCTTTGCTTCTGGGGGTCCCTGGAACAAAATATGTTTAGATGGGGGGGAGGGGTGTCCGCGGCCAAATACATATAATTTTGGGGGTCCTTTGAGCACCACTGATATACTACTGTATATATATTTATTTTATTTTATTCCAGAAAACTTTTAAGATTTATAAAACATGTGTAGAATGGGCCTCAGGTCTTAATGGGTTGTTAACTTAGGCCTCATGCTAGCGTGGTAAGACAGAGAAGGCATTATGTTACTCCCCCCCCCCCCCCCCCCCCCCCCCCCAGATCTCCACAGAGATGGTTACACGAGTTAAGAGAGCGCTAGCACCATCACCACCACCATCTGACAGGGTCCTAAAAATACACACAGCTTCATCCAGGCATTTAGTAGATACAGCATAACATGTTGACATTGCTATAACGTAGGCCCGTCCCTGTGTGTGTTTGCAAAGCCAAATTAATCAAATCTTTAACATCTCACAGCCTGGTTGACAGCGCTGACAGGCAAAGCATTATGCTACGGTCCGTATTGACTATAACGTGACAGGGCATAAAAATGAAAAAATAAATAAACTAAGTATAGGTTTCAATTTGAGGTTGTCGACAGTTTTGAAATGTGTTTGCTTGATGAAATATGAGTGGGGGACCCGTGTTTTTCCTGCCTTCCCCATATCTATTATAAAAAGGCCTCGACCATTTTAATTTTCTATTAACTGCTCAAAGGGAGCCTTCTCGTTTCACAAGCTTCAATAGCATCAAATCTGTCACAATCCATGTTTTCTTTTCTCTCCCGGACGTTTTATTTTTTTCTCCGCTCACAACTCGTCTCCTTAAGCAGAAGATTGCCCCAACTGATACCATTTCAAAGGCACTTTTCATCAGTGGAGCCGCGATCAATCTGCCTTTTGGATCACGTAATATGGCTAGACTTCACTTGAATCCCCCGTAATCACTGTCAACACATAACATGGGCGCTCCTGCGACTCGCATTAACAAGCTCCGCCAGTGTGAATCCCCGTTCATGTGACTGAGAGAACATGAAAGGAGACTAATAAAATAGACTCGCGGGCACTCCAGGGACGGCCCTATATATCTTATTACCAGTGGAAGTAGCACGGGAACCTTCAACAATGTCAACAATCACAAGCAATTAGGAGCTCAGAGGCTCAGAGACCGCCTCAGACTGCTCTGCTCGCTCTGAACAAACACTTAGCAACTCCTTTCGTCTGCAGGGAGAGAGAGAGGAGGACTAGACATTATTAAAGAATGGTATATAGTGGGGTTCAACCGTTTATCCCTTCAGCATAATGTGTAGCTAACACTAAAAACGCTATAAGCTAATTATATCTTTCTTTCCTGCAAAGAAATGTGCTTTGGAAAAAAACTAATGGCTTTCTTGATTGATTCTTGTTCCAGCAGACCCTCAGTAAGCCCTGGCCCCTACAGGGAAAGACTGTGTCAAAGTCAAACTCATTTAAACAGTACAAACAACACACAAAAGGTGCCTGTCACATCAGAGGCACATTCCAAATCAATGTAATTGCAAACAGCAAGGAACAGCAAGGACACTGATAATACTCCACTTGGGGTTTTGAGCCACCATGGGAGGGCAGTGGGGGAAAAGGATACAGAATATTTCAACTTCAAGGTGTGACATTTTGACCCATAATTTAGGAAATGGTTCCAGTCGTCAAGTCTCCCAATCATCTTTTCGCATTCCCTCCTCTTTCTCACCCGGGTAAGAATGTTATTGGACAAAAAAAAGAGGCCATGTCTGTCACAAGCCGTTGCATTGAAACAATTACAATTATTTGACCTATCACCTGCATGGCCATGTTCCCGGCCAGCTATTCGTACAGGACGGGCTCTGCTAGTGTTTGCTCTTACAAGAAAAATAAAGGCTTGAATGACCTATGACCTATGAACGAAACTACACAAGTGGTGAGTAATGTGAACAACTTCAACACTTGAGACATAAAACAAATCCTCCTATACACTTACTCAGTTGCACATCAAATGGTAAAAGTAGATCTGCTACGTTCACCAAATCATCAATCATCAAGGGTTCCCAAACCTATCAGGCTCCCTGACAAGAACTTGGAATTGTAGGAATTTAGTTTGACACGGTTCCACAGAAAAACAGTCAAACTACTTAAGCTCAAGCTTGTAGATAAGAATTTGGCCAATTCGGTATGAAAAGGGGCTTAAAAGTCCTTCATTGTAACTTAACAAATGTGGAGATACACATACTGAATTACTGAATGTTGGTTTGTTTACTGTTGAGTAAAAAAACAATGTTGCACATTAAACTAATCGTCTGGGGACCCCCAGTTTGGGAGGCGCTGGTCTATAGTTTGACATGCCCAGAATATGGATGATTCATAGGGTTCATTTCATTAAGTTTAGTCTCAAAGGAAGTTCTTAACTATTCCCCAATTCCCCTTTTTTCCATGGATTGCAGTGTCATTCACCCTTCGATTTCAACTACCTCCAAGCGGCTCATGCTCCCAAACAAAAAAAAAATGCACAAATAAGAGTAATTACTATTTCATGCCATGTCAAAAAGGATAAATCCAAAAAGTTTGAAAGAATCCTGTGAAATGTAGCGAAAAGTTAGAAAATAGGCACTTTAGGCTTGCAGGGACGTGACTTTAGGCACTCTGATAATAGAGCTCAGTGTCAGACGAGTCAGACGATGGAGGTGCACATCACATCCAGGAGGAGTATTCAAACAGAGGCAGTGAAGGAACTGTCAGATTGGCTTCCAGAGGATTAGGAAAGCAGCTGAGGTGAGCTGGTGCGTGTACGAGGGAATCCATTTAGCGCCTGGCAGATTTGGGAGATGTATTAAGGGTGGCAGTAGTGCAAAAAGTACTCTGTTTCATTACTTGAGTATAAACGTATCGATACTGCAAATGTAGAAATACTCTGTTACAAGTGAATGTCTGGTAGTCAAAATGTACTTGGGTAAAAAGTACTTTAGACGTATTGGAATCAAAATATACTTAAATTAAGTAAAAGCATTCATTATGCAGAATTTCACAAGATAGTTTCAAATAGCCAATATAGGGCTGAAGTGGTGAATATATGTTTTGTAAAATTCAAATCTACAAAGTAACTGGTAACTAAAGGTTAGTAAAAAGTACAATATTTGCCTCTGATATCTACGAGTAGACAATTGGAAACACCCCAGGGACGTAAAAGTACCTCAAAATTGTACTTAAGTACAGTACTTGAGCAAATGTACTTAGTTATTTTCCACCATACTACTGGGGTTAGGGGAGAAGAGGGGGGTAAGGGGAGAAGAGGAGGGCTAAGAGACTTCTCCTTAGCTGTTCAGTAGAGGCTATAGTTTTGAGGGTATAGCCTATAAGCCTGTCAGGGAAGTCCCATGTGGGCTCAGTGTGTTGCTCCAACGGAACACTGCGTTTATGGGACACTCACCCAGGGCTGGTCGAAGCTGTAGGTGTGCCTGCGCTCCTCTGGGTCGTCCTCCGGCCTCGCCTGCTGGAACTCGTGTCTCAGACGCTGTATCCGGTCGTGGTTGCTGGGAGCCATTCGGCTGCTATGGAAACAGGACGAGAGAGAGAGAGAGAGATGATGATGAGAGGAAGGTTCATAGAGTAACTTGCCATAGTAAGATATTGACTTCACTTACGGTTTCATTGCGTTTAATTTTTTAACGGCGTGGCGTCAAAGGGGGCCGGCCGTCTAGAACAGGCTTTCTCCGCGTCCGTTTGCGTATGTCCCCCACAAAATGATAGCTGCTAATTAATTTAGCCAACTGTCTGAAAGCCTTTTCAGTTGCACAGCGAAGCCAATTGGCGTTATTAGACTCTGTGTCTTGTTAAGCTATACGCAGCGTTGCTTAAAACAAGAACACTATTTAGTTTCTCCCATCGACAGACATAGACAAGAATGTATTTGTCTCCCTTTAAAACGGCACTATTGATACTGTATACGTATACTGTAACTCCAGAGCCCTGTCACACTGAAATATCCCCACAGGAGAAAGTCTCCCTGGAGCACCATTGTAAGTGATGCATGTCCCTTTTTAGAACCGAGGAGAATATGGGCCTTTTTATGGTCTTGTGTCATTAAATGCTCCACAGTGGAAAACCCTCATTTACATCGCCTTCATTAAAGGCCTTTTGAGGAGCCTGTCAATAGAATAGAAGAGAAATCAATACCCTTCCCCTCAACTTAATCAGCCTCCCCTTTTATCACCAGCAAGACAGAGGCAAGCGCGAGACAAAACGCATAATTATGACGAGACAACCAGGCTTGATAATAGACCTGCGCTTATGCACTCCACGAGGAAGGAAAACAGCATGGTTATGGCAGCGTGATGGAGGGAAGGAGGGATTGGAGGGTAGGTTAAGTAAGGGGGCGTTTTTTCAATGACAGTGGTGGTGGTGGGGCAAGAGGTAGAGAAGTGAAAGAGTGGGAAAGAAAGCAAACAGAAACTGAGTGAAATAAAGGATGGCAATTGCAAGAACACAACAAAGAAGAAGAATGCATGGGCGATGGCCGATTGACATGGCTTACACGTCATCCTGTGGTGTAGGGAAAGGCCCTGAGTGGCTGTCAAAGCAACAATGGAAGCTATCGCTTATGCCCAGGGGCTTCGTAGCTGCAATTATGCCGATAAGTGCAGATTAAGGCAAGCTCGTCCTTCTGATGACTGGCTGCTTGGGACGCACGACTCAACCTTCAACCATCGCCTTGAGGAAAGGTGCATGCAGGAGCTCAGCTTTAATATAGTATAGTTCAAATAGGCCTTGATGAGCAACCATTGCATGCATTCCACATATAGGAGCAAACTGCTCCTATGCGGTCTGTTTGGAATCAATTGTGTTAGTTATACCCCACTTGGTTCCTGCGCCGTATGCACACAGGAAAGCGTACATTAGACCCATCCTGCAGACACGGGCAATTAAGTGGCTCATTGGCGTGGGAGGTGACGTATGTGCTTTTAGACCGACTGCCTGTGAGGGTGCAAACCTGCCATTACAAAATCAATGAGCCATTTCTGTTTGCATGAGGTAACCTAAACACCATATATACTGTGTTAAATAAACTAATTAGAGCGATCGAAGTCCAGTCAACAGTCCAGCCGGCAGGACGTGTGTCGTATGTGATATGCCACACACCTGTATTTATATAGCATTTCAGAATGACTCAGACGAGGCTATGAATAGAATATTCAATAGCCTATTCAATTGCTATTGGGCTATTGAATAGAATAGAATATTCAATAGCCCATAGTCACAGTCACAATTCTATTGGGCTATTGAATAGAATAGAATATTCAATAGCCCATAGTCACAGTCACAATTCTATTGGGCTATTGAATAGAATAGAATATTCAATAGCCCATAGTCACAGTCACAATTCTATTGGGCTATTGAATAGAATAGAATATTCAATAGCCCATAGTCACAGTCACAATTCTATTGGGCTATTGAATAGAATAGAATATTCAATAGCCCATAGTCACAGTCACAATTCTTCAATGTACATAAAAAACGCCATTGGGCCACAATGTAGACTCTAGTCTAGTGTTCATCCATAACTACTTTGTATCACTTTCGATTATCTTTAATGTGACCATTGAAATGATCTTGAGATACGTGCCATCTGCATCTACAGTACATAATGACAGCTCCGGGGAAACCAGGGATTTGCATAAATGCAGCTTGTTTTTGCATTAGGCGACATCACATGTGTGTTGGAGGAAATAATGAATGTGAATATTATCGGAGGCAGGGTACACCTTGGCTTTGTAGAGGAATTAGTGTTTCAGTATTTCATTATTAGTCTGGATGGTACCGTGATCAAGCGTGAGAACGAGGATAACGTGTGTTTGCACAATCACACGCATGCACGTGCAACAGTGAAGAGTTGGTGCTGCAATAATTACAGTTGACAATTGCATTTGGCAGACGCTCTTACAAGTGTGAAATCAGAGTGAATAAGCATGAAGCCTAGTCAACAAACAACAAAGCAGATGCATAAAACAGTGCAAAGAAAAAAATAGTGCCTCAAAGAAACTGGGATACCAGGTACACATCAAAACTAGTATCTCTCTAAACAACATCTAGATAACATTCTATGAAATGTGTGCTCCAGGAAACACAATTATTCACATATAGCATAGTAAACTAGCATCTCGATAAAGATGACAAGAAGGTATGGATGGAGAGAGTGTTGGGGAGATTGAGGAGGTGGTAGAAAAACCCTGGGGTGAGTGAGTGTCTGAATGCAAGAGGGAGTTTATATTCCACCGTTTGGGAGAGAGGAGGCATTAAAGATAGAAGAAGACATTTATAACATTGTTATCCAAATCGTTTAGCTAATTGTTGTCAAATGTTCCCAGGCCTGTACAAAAGCTTTCCCTGGAATGCAGCTTGCATCTGTTGGGAACTCCTAATGGGTTAGGACAGCTCTCTTAAATTATGGTGGAGATAATAAGAACTCTTTCCTGGGGAATATTTCATAACAGACATCATTCTCGATACAGCTTGATAAATATGATGTGTCCCAGACACACATCTCAATAGCCTCAAAACACACTTTCCTTTGAGCTGAAATAGTGTATAGGCTACAGCCAAATGCTATGGTTATTCGGGGGTCTTTGGCATATATGTTTGGGAACCTCCGTGCTGGTACGGGGAGAGAAGCACGGCAGATTGGTTTTAACAAACAGACCAAAGATGGATGTGGGAACTGAGAGAATGCAATTAGCTTAATCCCTCAGGCTGCTCGTTGAGAAGAGCATGCCGGTGTTCTCCAAACATACCATACAGCCTCACACATTCTTCTATTTGAACCTTGGGGGGGGGGGCACTGCCAGGGGAGCCACAAACAGGGCCACCATCCTGGCCATAAACAAGCCAACATCAGTGCACCCGAGAGGGTGAGAGAGGGGCAATAGGTCCCTTTCTCACCCTCTCGGGTATCAATCTGAGGAACGAGGGTTGTGTTCAGAAAATGTAAACGCAAGATTCGCTTCAGTGAGCCAACGTGTGGTGGGAGGTTTGGGGGGGTTGGGGGTTTCAGCAAATTATAAGAAATGGCACCATGGTGCTTCAATGTATTTTTCAAAGCGCTACAAATGGAAATTGCATCGAGTTAGGGGGGGGGGGGGATGGGGACGGCAGGGGAGGGATGGTCCCGGCGGTTGGACGAGAAGAATAAGGATGGGGTTGGAAATCGAACGAGGGGTGAATTGGTCACGGCAGTTCAAAGAAGGCCTATCATGATTATCTGTGGGCCTTTCTCCCCACCACACACACACACACACACACCCCCAACACCACATCACCACGGTTCAAAGTTGACGTGATCCTTGGAGGGCTCTCTCTGTGGGAATGTGCAGTACAAAGTTATTCAAATGTGCAAAGAGAGCATGAGTGAGGAGGAGTCGGAGGAGACAAGGAGCTGAAGGGGAGCGCTATAGTGGAGGAGACAAGGAGCTGAATGGGAGCGCTATAGTGGAGGAGACAAGGAGCTGAAGGGGAGCGCTATAGTGGAGGAGACAAGGAGCTGAAGGGAAGCGCTATAGTGGAGGAGACAAGGAGCTGAAGGGGAGCGCTATAGTGGAGGAGACAAGAAGCTGAAGGGGAGCACTATAGTGGAGGAGACAAGGAGCTGAAGGGGAGCGCTATAGTGGAGGAGACAAGGAGCTGAAGGGGAGCACTATAGTGGAGGAGACAAGAAGCTGAAGGGGAGCACTATAGTGGAGGAGACAAGAAGCTGAAGGGGAGCACTATAGTGGAGGAGACAAGGAGCTGAAGGGGAGCACTATAGTGGAGGAGACAAGGAGCTGAAGGGGAGCACTATAGTGGAGGAGACAAGAAGCTGAAGGGGAGCACTATAGTGGAGGAGACAAGAAGCTGAAGGGGAGCACTATAGTGGAGGAGACAAGAAGCTGAAGGGGAGCGCTATAGTGGAGGAGACAAGAAGCTGAAGGGGAGCACTATAGTGGAGGAGACAAGAAGCTGAAGGGGAGCGCTATAGTGGAGGAGACAAGAAGCTGAAGGGGAGCACTATAGTGGAGGAGACAAGGAGCTGAAGGGGAGCACTATAGTGGAGGAGACAAGGAGCTGAAGGGGAGCACTATAGTGGAGGAGACAAGGAGCTGAAGGGGAGCACTATAGTGGAGGAGACAAGAAGCTGAAGGGGAGCACTATAGTGGAGGAGACAAGGAGCTGAAGGGGAGCACTATAGTGGAGGAGACAAGAAGCTGAAGGGGAGCACTATAGTGGAGGAGACAAGGAGCTGAAGGGGAGCGCTATAGTGGAGGAGACAAGAAGCTGAAGGGGAGCACTATAGTGGAGGAGACAAGGAGCTGAAGGGGAGCGCTATAGTGGAGGAGACAAGGAGCTGAAGGGGAGCGCTATAGTGGAGGAGACAAGGAGCTGAAGGGGAGCACTATAGTGGAGGAGACAAGGAGCTGAAGGGGAGCGCTATAGGGGAGCACCATGCAAGGCAGCAGAGCGGCCCTATCACCATACACAAAGAAGACGGATTCAGCTGCCTCATCCGCCTAAAGCCCTGCGGATGCTTAAGCACCTCAAAATGCAATTAGTCAGCGTGATGGTTGCCAACGCATCAGGTGTCACTGCTTATCCCCCCCCCCCCCCTCTGACACACGCGCACACGCGCACACACACACACACACACACACACACACACACACACACACACACACACACACACACACACACACACACACACACACACACACACACACACACACACACACACACACACACACACACACACACACACACACACACACACACACACACACACACACACACACACACACACACACACACACACACACACACACACAAAAACAAGAGTCCAGACAAAGAATAACCAGAGAAGCCTGCAATAGACCAGCCTAGTCATCTGTATGAATGGCATGGATGTGTATGAGGGAATGTGAATGATGTCTGCTGATCAGTGGGGCTGGAGGAGATAATCATTCCCTATAATGTTGGTCTCTCTCTGTTCATTCTTTTACTTTGCTTTGAGCGTGATTTGTGCTGATGGTTGGTTGTTGTTATGTTTTCCTTTCAAATCCCTATCAATCTTTTTTTTATGCTGTACACTACGTGGTATGGTCTGTTTTTCAAAAAGGAAAAGGAAGCATGTGTGTGTGTGTGTACCGTTTTTTTCTTTTTTCGAACCGGCAACCTTTCGTCAACAAGGGCGCTCCTCTAACCTTTAGGCCACCACTGCCCACAGTATGACTGAATTCAACGCTTCATAATTAAAATGTCCCAGGTTGGGAGGTAAAGTGTATAGTGGTGGAAAGAATACTTCCACACAACTTACAGTTGTGTGGAAATAATAATGAAAAGTCCCCCCTTCTGTTTAGCCTAGAACTGGGGTCATGTGATCAGTGACATCTCGGCAGTGTACTCTGATCACATGACCCCAAGTCCTAGACAGTTTCCACACAATTTTAGTCCATACTGTACATTTAATCTAAATGTCACCAGACAGTACTGTATCAGTATAGGCAGAGATTTCAGAAAATCTGGCTACACGAGACTATGAGATGGGAGTGTGGGCACTTCAAGTGCATGAGGATGGGGGTGGATAACGTATCCATATACCACTGAATGTTCATGGCCAAGGTCTTCATTCTGACATGTGAAACGACAGTCAATCATTATTATGGCCTTTGTGCCCCAGTCCGAAATGACGGCGTGTCTTTGGGATCTCAACACATACCATGTATGGGAACACAAGTGTTGTAATGACGCACGCGTAACAACTCTCTCACCCTCTCTTTATGGCATGGCCAAAGACCAAGCTGTCTGGAATAGGGCATGCGTGCGACTGTGTGTGTTTATGTATGCATGTCCCCTCAAATGGAGAGCAATCACAGCTTGTGTTATATTTATTTGTTTGTTTTGCTATTTGTATTGACCTCTCGTTTCTTCTTTCGTACTCACTGCCTTCCTCATGCTCACACTCTGTTGATTAAAGTCACGTAACGCTATCTGTGAACGGCCCCCTGTCACTCACACCACACTGTGACAGGTGAACCTGTCACTCCACGGAGGCAGGGCAAACGCACAGTATCTGAGCAACAACCATTTCGCGGAACTGTTCCAGCACGATTTCCTCTGCAGCCTCTGTGTGCATGCGCGTGCGCGTGAACATGTGTGACTACCATGCCTGTGGGTGTACACGTGCACACATCCCACCTGTGTGTGTGTGTGTGTGTGTGTGTGTGGGGGGGGACAGACAACGTGACATGCTGACAGGGGTCATGAGCTCTCTGAGGTCCATGGTGGGACGTCTGTCTGCGTAATACTCATCCTTTGATCCAGGAGGATTTGGCAGATGTCCCGACCCTCACACCACTAAGCCTATGGACTGGGATGCAAAACTTTGCATCCCAGTCGTCCCCCCCGGCCCCTCTCCACCCACACCCATACTTTTCCCAGCCTCTCTTCTGTGATGTTGCAGCTTGGATGAAAGCCCTGCCAGGTCCCTGCGTGGCCATAAACAACGCCACTGGCCAGTAAAAGACTAATACAATCAGAGAGAGCATAGCCGGGGTCATATGACCATGTTCTAATGCTGGGAGGGGGTGGGGGGGTGGGGACTCTCAGTCAATCAGACTGAGTGTGTGTGTGTGTGTGTGTGTGTATGTATGTGTGTGTGTGCCAGGGTTCATTTTGTCTAAAGACTAAAAGACAAAAATACTTTTGATATTTAGTCGACTAAGAAAGAAGTCCTTCAGAAGACTAAATAGGACTAAGACTAAATGGTGCGTTATTCAAAAAAACAAGACACTAAATCAAAATCTGCAAAAAAAAAAATTGTTTTGTGTGTGTGTGTGTGTGTGTGTGTGTGTGTGTGTGTGTGTGTGTGTGTGTGTGTGTGTGTGTGTGTGTGCATGTGCGCGGAGCTAATCTCGCGAACCGCAGGACTGATCAGCGCCACATTGCTCGCTGCCAGACTGCCAGTAGGCAAAAGAAAGTGTCTCTACTCATTCTTATCATTTACATACATGTGTTTTATATACATACATATGATGGAAGTTAACGGGGATCGGAATGGGCTGAAACCTTTTTCCCACAGAATTGGAGTCATACTGTACTGTACATCACAGACCATACGTGACTGTGGCTGTGCGTTATAAGAACGTCTTGCATTTGTTCACTTCAGCATCAATGTGAAAGACAAAAATATATATACTGTATATCAGTATCTCCGTTCAACAGATGGAAGGCAGGCTTCTTATGTTAGTCCCCTTTGGCCGTCTTGCATCAAGTCAAAGACTTAGCTCATATTTATTGCATCGCCCCGTGGACTTTCATTTATTTCAAAGGCTTTTTTGGTGGGGAGATGGACAGGCTTTGGGAGACAGTTCTACAGAGAGAGATGGGGTGAGATTAGATCTGCATTACCGCCGGTCATTTCTGACAGGAATTGGAGGCAAGATAAAGCTCTTTTCTCCCCCCGTCTGCCTGAGTCTTGCAGCAATCGGCTCAAAGCATCTACAGAAACCCAAATCATTCACTCCTCTTCTCTGCAATTTCTTCTTCTTTTATGCAAAGGTTTCGCTTCCTCCTAGTCCTTACTTTAGTCTCTTTGTCTCTCTCCGTGTGCATTTTTGTCCCCATACAGCTCCACTTCCCCTCCAGCCCTCCACTGTGTGACTACAGTTATAGGCCATGAATTGTCCTCTGTCCCCGTCGTCCTCTTCCCACTAGCATGTTAAGTGACAGCTGCAGGCTGGACAAAAGCCTGATAATACCCGGGATTTGTCAGGCTCTGACTTTCACCCATGTCCCTCATGTGACTGATGCGCCGACACAGGCACCTCGCCAGCTAGGGCCCCCCCCCCCGCTGCCGCATGCGGGTGTCTGGACCATAGTTCCACAGTCCCTTTCAGGTTCCAAAGCAGGCTCATAGTATGGGGGCCTCCTAAGGGGTCGTCGTCTGAACCGGCTGCCTGGTGATGCCATGCTGACCAGGAAGACTAGACCCCCGATTAGAGAGGGCAAAGAGCGTTGTTGTCAGGTCTGCTTATTATACAAAGATGTTTGTATTTGGGTGTGGGTTGTGGGGTCAGTACTACACCATCAGAGTGTTTGACACGGAGGCTACCACTTGCTCTACTATCTCACAACGTGACGTGTTGTGAGCTTGTAGATCGTCCATTTTCAAATAGCCAACGTATATAGGTTTAAAGTGCTCATGTAGCCTAGTCGCTTCTTTGGGTTTCCATAGGCTGCTTATTTCTCACAAAATATGACCGGTCCTTTCGACACGGGTCCCCGGAACGGAACAGCATAGGGCCTTCCGTGTGCTAAGTCTTTTGCACCCCATCGCCTGTTGTGAAAGGCTGCCAAACAGCTGGGCCCAGGGGGTGCACAGCTGAGGGCCCTCAAGCAGGAACACCATTAAGAGGAGAGAGAGAGAGAGAGAGAGAGGGGAGAATGAGGAAACAGTTCTTTGTCCAACCGCCCTGCTCCCCAGAGACGTCGTGTGCCTCAGTATCTCAAAGGCCCATTTGCACCATGTACACCATTGGCCTGCTTTAGAGCGACCACACTGTTTACTCTGCCCCCACTACGCCCTAACAAGCCTTTCTCGTCCGCCACACAAGCTGCTCTATTGTCCCGGTGACACCGGCACAGGCCATAAAACCAGTCCTTTTCACACCATCTCGCTCTGGCCATAATAATAGTTGATTATGTTCTCTTTACTTTGTTCATGTGCATTTCCAGAACACAGGGAAACGACTGTTGCAGGTGCCCTGATTGGATTGAGAGTCACACAACTCACGCCTTCTGCCGTGGCCTTTCACAGGCATGTTTTATAGTTCCATCCTCAATACAAGGAAAATGCACTAAAACAGGGGAAAAAACAGGCTTATATGTCTCTAGGTGTATTTTCTTCCCCCACCCCTGCTGGTGGCTCTCCGGTCAATACATAGTATAAAAACAAGCAGCTGCTGACCTCTTTGAAAAATTGAAAACGAAAAGGTCTTGGTATTGTTCCAAAAGCCTGCTGCCAACAGCCAAGACCCCGACAATGACACCAGAGTGCAGGAAGAAATGAAAGTGAGATGTGATCTGACTCGGCTTAGATGGCCGGAGGCAACATCTCTGGGCAGACACCACGTTCCGGCAAAAACAAGGAATAAAAAATAATGATGTGATCCAGTCACTGATCAAGTCGTGAGCTAATCCTGCGAGGCAGGCGGCATCTGCTCTAGCTCTGGGTGAAGGACGTGAGTGGCCACTCTCCATCTGTATGTAAATGCTGCTCCCTCACAGAGGCTATAGGTTCACAAAGTTCCTGTTCTGACCAACAAGGTCACGACGCACTTGACCTCGTAACCGTGTTCACAGACTGGCGTTGCCATGTTGTTTGTTTGTTTGTTTCGATGAGCTTTTGGCACGGCTGTGGCTCAGGAGGTGGGGCAGGTCGTCCAATGATCCGTGGATCGGCGGTTCGAATCCCGGCTCCTCCCTGTCCACATGTGGAAGTGTCCTTGGGCAAGACACTGAACCTCACCTTGCCACCATTGGTGTGTGAATGTGGGAAGTGAGGACGCGTTGACCGCTCTCCGCTTCACCTCTCAATGTATGAGTGAATGGACCATTGTAAAGCGCTTTGAGTAAGCACGTAATGCACAGAAAAGCGCAAAAAATGCAATCCATTATTATTATTATTACCCTTATTATTATTATTATTAGATTTCAGTGGCGACTTGAAAACACCAACAATCTTAAAACTGTGTCTTAAGTCTATTAAATTGCTGTATGTATGGCCTTCATGTTTTGTTTTTTGTAACAGCTGCATTCATTGTCTTTAAATATTGTATTTTAAACTGAAGGATGATCTCATAAACTAAACAAAACTATAAACCTTGTGCGGCACAGTAACCTATTCATGGGAAGACTGCAGAGAATCCAGTTAACTTGTGAGTTTAAAACTATATTCCAAGAATACACATTTCCATTGACTTTATTTTAGTCAGATTCTGTGAGTTATGCCAAATCAAATCCCGTGTAACTCAATTTGAATTCAGCAACAGCAGCCATCTCTCTGGCTTGTCCGTTCCCGTCCCAATTCCCTGAATTAAATAGGCGGATGTTTGGTATCGACTATGCTATTTTAACCACTTAATCACTGAGCTACTTTATAAATAAAATTATAAAATTATAATAAATTCATGTTGTGAGCTTGTAGATCTTCTATTCTCAAAACCCACATATTTTTCCCACCTACATTATTTCTACACCTATATATTAAAACCGGGTATGCATGGTCATTTTAGATTTGTGTGTTGGCTATTCAAAAATTACAGATCTACAAGCTCACAGTGCACATTTTAAAGAGGGAGTGCCACAAGTTTTGTATTTTTTCAGTTTTTCATGTCATTTCGTGGTGACAGTACTTCATTAGACACCCTGGAGTCGTTTTTATGTGCAATGGTGTATTAACTTTGTATTTAGGGTTTCTTCCTGCAGGCTGTACCCTTGACAGTCAAACGGGAATGAAATAAACAGTAATAGTGACATCACACTATCAGCCCCTCCCCTAACCCCTTACCTTCTAACTAAGTTAGAAGGTAGAATCGGCCTCAGGTCTAATGGATTTAGAATAGTTAAATCAGCATTGCAACATTATGCATCTTGGGATGTATAATGTGCAACACAAACCAGAACCAGAACACAAACCAGTGAATTCAGTTGTGGACTGTCTTCACAGAGAACTTTCTTAACCACACAAGCACCACAGGCAACTTCTCCTTTATAAGTTGTTTTCTGGGAAAGAAAGTGGCCGAGGCGCCTGTTGACTGACAGCTGCGGACTCCATAAGGAAAGAGATGAACTTTGATGTTAAGGCCGGTAATCCCGACCGATTGATTCCGAGGCACTAACTCACTCTCAGAGAGAGAGGCGTGGAGTGTGGCTCGGACTGCCTAATGTGTTTATACAGGCACACGCACGTACGCACGCTCACGCACACACACAACAAACACACACGTCACAAAGTAAGCTCATGGTAAAAGACAAAGCATTGCTGTAATGAGACAACACACACAGCACACACAACCGCAACTTGATCCAATGTATGGATCATATCGTTGCCGTCGGGCAGAAACCTCCTTATCTCCATATTTTAACTTTGACATATCCCTACTTGATCATACTACAGCGTCACACAAAAGCAGCAGAAGTAGCAGGTCCACAAGTCAAGAGCTTGTAGATCTGCTACTTGTAAAGCTAAAAGCTATGTAAAGCGAACATTTATGACTCAAATCTTTGCTTCTGGGGGTCCTTGCTACAACATAGTTTTGAGGCGGGGGTCCGCGACCAAATACATGTTGGGTGGTCCTCGACATGAAAAGGTTTGAGCTGATATAGCTTTTCAGAAAATGGTGTTTGGTTAATTAGTTTGATGAAAGCTGTATACACAATGATTTAAAGGTCTACATTCAACATTCATTTAGCTGTACTAAAGTGCGTGTTTCCCATAGCCCAATTACTGTAGAGTGCTGCAGCTGTTGATGCTACTGAGCAGCGAGTTCATCGTTCCAGCAGTCGCTTAAGCAGTCGCTCTTCAACAAGGTGTGAATGCCATGAGGCTTATGTGTCTGTCAAAACAGACCGGCTCCGTTTTTTATGAGGCCATCAGACTTTTAAGACAGGTTTTATGGGATATCAACTACTAGTCCAAACGCTCAAAAGCTAACGCGGAGGCGGAGAGATGGATTTTCTGATATGTGACTTTAGCCTTCTTGGTCTCTTTTTATGGACCTTGAGACCAAAATATTTTGGTCTAAGTATAGCTGTAGGGCTCCATGAAATATGGAATCCACCGCTGCATTTTGCATTAAGCGACCTCAAATGAGATGTATCTCGGTGCCCAGTTTAAGGTTGGAATGCTGAAACGATGATAGGCCACCTCCGAAGGGTTGTTTTTCGTTTGTTTTTTTTCTTCTCTCCGTGCACCACTCGAAACACTGGAGAAGGCTGGAGAGGTCGCCGGAAGGCTCGGCTAGACTATCGTCAGCACTTAGACAACCAGGAGCCCAGAGGATCCTGAGACGGGCTCCTCGGCCGGGCCAAGGCCTGGATGCCTTAAGCGCATTCTCGGCAAAATGGACGCCAAGTCTGAAGTTTAACAACCTGCTAAATGGGAGTGAATAAACTGACAAGTGAGAGGGGTAAAGCAAGAAAGACAGAGAGAGAGAGAGAGAGAGAGAGAGAGAGAGAGAGACTAATGGATTTAGCAAGCTTTGGGCTCTTTTGGTATGCCCAGAGGAGGAAGATGTGAGAAGCGAGAGGAAGAGAGGTCTCGTGCATCATTCTTCTGTACACTTGCACTGCATCCAGGCGCTTCACAATGGCTAAGCTCTCCAATGAGCACGATCAGTGTTATTATAAGAGACTTTTGGCTTATCTTTCTGTAATGTCAATATTATATTGATATAGTTGCGGGTTCGATTTTTTGGGGCTTGTGTAGGCTAGTTGCTTATTTAGGCTTGATTCCTAAATGTTGTTTAAACTATGTGATTGTCCGCGTATCCCCATCTGAAAACATTTTGCGCCAGGGACCCGGTCGTACTGGATTTGTGTTATTTTTCTCAAAGATGTTTTTGAAAATAGCAAAAAGAAAATCTAAAGTGCTCGTGTGGCCTATATAGTCGCTTCTTTCGGGCTTGTTTTCATAGAACGTGGTTGTATATTTTTCTCGCATAATCTGGCAACAGTGAGCACCTCCATGCCGAGGCCGGATTGGACGGAGCTGACACCACACACAGCTGTAATGAGACCCACCACCTCAGTGTGACTGACACGCCAGGTTGAACGTGGTCTTTAAAAATACACACACGGCAAACATTTACGAACACATGGAAAACAGAACCTGAGTTCCAACAGATCATATTGTTGCTGTTGGGCAGAAACCGCCAAAGTCCATATTATAACATTTTGTGGGTTTTTTCGGGGATTAACGTCTCTCTACTTGATCCTACTTCTGCAGCGGCACACAGAAGCATCTTGTAGCTTGTCGATCTGCTGCTTTTGAATTTTAATCTTTGGTAGTTAACCCATTCTGACCTGAGATCAGATTCATACGAGGTTTCCACTGGACACACACTGGTCTGATGAACCCATTCTGACCTGAGATCAGATTCTAAAAATGTCAGTCGTTCTTCGAATTTTTCAAAAATAGCAGACCTACAAGCTCGTATCGCGCCACTCGGTGGCGCGATATGAGCTTGTAGATCTGCTATTTTTCAATAGGTAAAGCATAACATGATGCCAACACCAAAATGGGTGCCCGGTCAGAATGGGTTTAAAAAAAAGGCCTGGTGCTGGAGCAGTGTGGCCCAGCTTACAGTAGCAGCGACAGACAGACAGACAGACAGACAGACAGACAGACAGAGGGAAAGATTTCCAAGAGCCATTCAAAGATTCAATAGATGAGCCTTGAGCTCCTGCTTTAAAAAATATATATGAAAAACTGGAACTGAGCAGGAGAGAATGTTATTTAAGGTCAATGGTATGATTTCCCATTTAACCCATTAAAACCGGGAAAGCATCAGCTGTGTCATTTTTAGCAGACGTACAAGCTTGTACATGTTGTTATTTGAACCTTTTTTTTTTTTAAACTAGCAGAAGCAAGCTCCTTTAGTCCTGCTGCCCTTAATTCCCTCCGTGTCCTGATGTAATAGTGCTCACACATTTCAAGGGCTGGTATAAAATGTTGCAGTGACGGAGGAGTTGGGACATTGTGCCGGTGTTTCTCAAACATTTCCATGTGTCATTTCCATTTGGCCAAGGGACCCCATAGGAGGAGAGAAATGTTTCCACAATTTCTCAAAAATCACTGTGACTGTCCTTGTGAGCGTGTGGATGAGCTAGTTTTGAATGTCTGAAGTATGAAACAAGGTTAAAGTGTTTAAGTGATAGTAATTGGTGCATTCATATGGCACCTTTATCCAAGGCGCTTTACATAGATTGTGCATTACATTCACCCATTCACACACACATTCATACACCGATGGTGGCGGAAACCATGCAAGGCAATTACTAGGGGTTCACATAGTTAACTTTTTGGGGGTTATCCTCTTAGTGTACTGTACGTGTGCCGTTTGCATTTCTGTTTCTGACTAACAAAGTATTCAATCAAAACACAAACTGCAGGTACATTACTGTACCAATATCAAGGTAAGCAGAGCTAACCTGTATGTGTGGGAGTAGCCCCTCCCCCAACACAATGTGTCTGTAGAGCTCAGTCGGTATAGAGCTCTCGCCTCTGGACCACAAGGTCATGGGTTTGATCCCGAGCACCGCCAACCATCTATGAGTAGCACGGATTGTATGTGGCAACGTAAGTACTGGAAGCTGACGGTATAGATGTGCCGGTCCACCTCAGCGATCCGTCTCCCAGAGGTCTGGCACATTGTAACGTGGGATAGACTCCTGGGTTCTCGGCTGATACCGGCAATAAGCCTCTCCGACCGACTCACAGTGCCAGGCAGACACATACACAGGCTACAGTACAGTATATACCTGGCCAAAATAAAGGCTTATATCGGATTTCATTTTGGGGCCTAAGTGGTGGCAATTGCACTGGTGCATACACTGCGACGCTACATATGTATTCAGAAATGTATTCACTACACATCTGGTGCATGATTTCCAGTGGGATTGGAAAATATTTGCTGCTGCACTGCGAAATCTTTTGGTCACACACGCCCACGCACACACACACACACACACACACACACACACACACACATGCGTGCACAATGCCTCTCCTTTTCCATCCCATTAAGGCTGAGCAATAAGTATTAAGCTGAGCAGATATCCTGCCGTCTTTGTAAAGAATAGCCAGGGGCCCCTGCAGAGCCCCCCAGGGAGGCCCCCGCCCCGTCGCACCTGTAAACCGCCTCACTTGACCGCGACGCGCCGTCATGCTGTGCTGCTATGCCGCAGATCGCTGCCCCTCCTAATGTCAACTCAACCGCCCTCTGCTGAGATGATGCTAAATTATTTACGCTGCATGGCCCTCACCATGTTGCACACAACCCCCCCCCCCCCCACACACACACACACACACACACCACCACCCCCCGAACTGACACATACACTTCCTCCATTCATAATTAAAGAGAGCGCACCGTGGCGGGGAGGGGGGGGGGTGCCCGTCAGTCAGCGGCACTTTAAACAATAACAATATTGATGGCGGGGAGTAATAAAGCAGAATTAAAAAAGATGGATCTCAATGATTTCTGTTTCCTCTTTGCTCTCTCTCTCTCTCCCTGGCACAGCTGGTCCCAGACCTATAAGTGCTGAGGAGGAGGGTGGGGGGGGGGGGGGGGAGTGCAGCCAAAAGAGAGTGAGAGGGAAGGAGGGAGAGAGAGAGAGAGAGAGAGAGAGAGAGATGGAAAGGGATAGAAAGACAAGAGGTGATGGAAGGAAGGGTGGGTGAGGGTGCACCTCCCCCCTCCATTACTGGATTAAGGGCCCTCTTCTGGGACCCGGAAAGAGGGAAGGGGGAGGGAGTGGTGGGGGGGGAGCCAGGGGTCATGACCCTCGGTAATGGCAACGCATAGGGACAGGCTGACAAAGCCCAGGGTCCGGGTCCATCATTTCAATTAGGTTATCAATGTTGTGCAATAATCAATGCGCGGGTCAGGAGGTTGGCAGATCCTGACAGATGGAGGGACAAAAAAACAGGCAAGAATAAAGGAGGCGAAGGAGGGCAAATAGATCGAAAAGGGCCATAATCATATGGTCTACATGACAATGGCCGCGGGCCGTTTGTTTCCCCATCCATATATGTTATACGAGACAGAAGCGGCTCCATCGTCACTGACAGGTAAGTGTGATAAACAGCCGTTTTACACCCATATTGTCAATTGGATTTAATCGGCACATACTGCATATGTTGAATATTTTCAAGTAAATGGGTACAGACCTCATTTTATATTCAGTGTCTAATCGCAAAAAAAAAGAAAAACTACTTCACACATCACATTCCGTTTGATAAAGACATAAACCAAGCGGAGACTAATTCCCTGCCGCTATACCGCCAATATCTCCCCATCGACCTCGGTGGAGCCTTTACATATGCTAATGCCCCCGTCTTCGACCTCTGACCCCTGCATTCATGACATCATTATCAGCCCCAGCGAGACATAATGTTGTCCTGTCACCGCCGTTGATCTATGGCCGCGGCCGCGGCTCTCTGCCTTAATGAAGCCGTAACGTCGTCTTAAACAGGCCCAGAGAACCCTGCCCGCCGAGCCCAGACATGGCTGTCTGTCGCCGGGCTTTAATGTGAGTACACATCCATCATCTCACATCACCACGCGTCAATCAATCAACCCACCCGTGACAGCCATAAGCACCCCCCCTACTCCGATCTCATATACTCTGTGATTATGATCTCAATTATCATGGTGACCACAAAAAGCAAAGCACTCTCCATGCGGACCGACATGCTAATCAAGGAGCATCGGTTGTCAATAAGTCCAGCGAGGCGCAGGGGACCGAAAGGCCATCGGGGGATAAGGCCTTGACGATGATGATGAGTGACTTGAGATGACATTAAAAGAGACAGGAAGAAATAAGGCTGGACTGATGAACGGAATAAATGATAATAATGTCTGGAATTTATATAGAGCTTGTATAGTCAAAGATAGTTTACATGCGTGTGGGGGCCAAGGAAGGGAGAGGAGAAAAAAAAAGAAAGAAAGAAAGAAAGAAAGAAAGAA
>NC_137882.1:19613273-19625773 GCF_963924005.1 Protomyctophum bolini
GTCTAGCATTTGAAAATCCTGTAATGTCATGTACCGGTATTTATAGAAAGGCTGCTAAACTGACTGCTAAACGTTTGTCTTTGTCAATAATGTGCATGTGTTGGGCCTGGGCCATGGCTCAGCGGTCCAGGCACCTTTTCTGGTAATCCAGTCTGGCAGTGTGCCGCAGGTTCGACTCCCGATCGCGACGGCCTTTACTGCATGTCTTCCCCCCCATCTCTCTCCCCATTTCCTGTCAGCCTACTGTCTGTCCCTCCATAAAAAAAATATAAAATAAAGGCGAAAGCCACAAAATAAATAATGTGCATGTGTGGACACTACGGTAGTGCTTAATGTATGGCCCGTCGTACGATGGTGTCATGTGACGAACATTGCCCATCTATAAGCTCACAAGGCTTGAGCTTGCATATTGCCTCTTTGCGGCGCGTGACGGGCTTAAGTGCGAGTGGGATTCTCAGTTACTCCCGTGAGAGACAGATGAGGTTGAGACTATCAGCTCTCGCATGGCAGACTATTCACACTTCTTGTATACAATATTTCCCTCTGCCATTTTAGAGCTCAAACTCAAACCCAGTCAATTGCATTTCTGGCAAGATAGATATTAGAGATATTATTCTTCCTTAGCATTATGTCCATATTTGCACGAAACCATTACATTATTTCCCAAGTGAGTGATTTCCTTCGCCTGAGTGCCGTTTCACCAAGTCAGATGTGTCTGTGCTGTGCCAGTTATTTCAGTAATGGCAGCTTCGCTAATGGCTATAAAATGGTGATATCTTTTTCTTTATGCTTTCTATACAGGCTCGTTCGGATTAATTTCCGATGGCGAATGTGGGTTGATACATGAGACAGGACCACTCCAGACAAGTCAAGTCCCCTTGTCTGGGGGATAAGTAGTGGTGGGAGATTATGTGACAGTGTCAGGAGTAATGAGAGAGAGCCACATGCCCCGGCCGCTGTGCCACTTCAAGAAGAGGATCTGTGATAATGAAGTCTAGACGTCACTCTGCTCCTCAGCAACCCTCACATACACGCACGCGCGCACACACACACACACACACACACACACACACACACACACACACACACACACACACACACACACACACACACACAGTACAATCCTCAGTGTTAATGGGAGTTTAATTTTACCGTGGACTGGAAACCCACTCATCAATGCTCATGCCGTATACTGTATATGCTGCTGAAGCATGGGCATGCTTTACAAACAGAACGAGGATCTATTACATGCACGCCGCCCACGCTAAGGCTAATGCCCGGGCTGTATACTTTCTCCCACAAGGCCGTCTCATCGATCAGAGTTTAACCATTTTATGCTTCCGAGAGCCAGAAGACCCCGCTATATTGATCGATCGTACGGCCGCAGAAATGAGCCTTAGGGTAGACACGTTTACCACGTTGGTGTATAGCAGCGTTGATCTGGCACTAAACTCTACTAGGTTCATCCGAGGCCGGTCCTCAGCATCTTGTCAGGGCCCGTCCTTTGTCACCTCTACGGTTTGTGTCGGGGACACGGGATGCGCAACAAGTTGGCGAGCGGGCGCCCGGCCACATTAAAGTTTGATGGCAGCGCCGATGGGCGGTTGTTGGCCAGTGTTCTTTAACAACCCTGCTATGATTAACAAAGTCACTTCATGAATAAGTAATGGACGGGAGCTCGGACACTGCCAAGTTCCCTTTTAATTAGATTAAGGCACATTAAAAAGGGGTGAGAGGCGGAGAGCGAGAGAGCGTGCGACAGTCCTGTCCTCGCTCGGACATGAAAGTATGAGTATGTGTGATCCGTCTGTCGGAGTTCAATTAACACGGAGGATTTCACTGTGTTAGGTGGATGAAAAAACAGGTGGCTTCAGACACTGGCTCTGTCTCAAAGTCACCACACAGGGTAGGAGAGACGATGATAATGTGCACGCACACGCACACATACGCACACGCACACACACACTCTCACACACACAGGCTGTCATACGGGACAGCCTTTGAAAAAGCCTACAAAGAGGTTGAATCAAATAAAGCCGCCAATGGACAGAGATTAAAAGGAGCATTACACAGTAAAAAGAAAAGAAAGAAATCTGATTTATGAAGCCCTGTGCGGGCGCGTTCACTAAGGCTTTATTTTTCTCAGTGCCATGACAACCCAGTGAACGGTGAGGTCGTGGTAGGGGGGTGGGGTGTGGGGGGGAGGGAGTGAAAACAGGGGAGCAGAACGTGGGGTTGGTGAAAATGAGAGAAAGAAACTCTTAACCCTCCCACTGTTCACGTCGCTTTCATCCCGGCTTTGTACCGGGCCACAGCACCGAGTTAGAGTTTCAATAGCAAGGTCAAAGTCCTAAGTCCTAACCATAAATTACCCACAGTCTTTCTTATCCATTCCACGCCGGTCAGGAATATATATAGGTGGATTGACGATCGGAACGGAGTGGAACATTTAAAAAGGCAATAAAGCCATCAACCAAGTTCATCATTTAGATTTTGGGAGAAATACCTCTTTTGTCTCCGTCGCTCTCTTTGTTCTATTCGGTTCTTTTTTTGTTTTGTTTTGGCTTTGTTTCCTCTCTCTCCGCGGGACCCCCGTTCCGCCCCATCCCTGTTCCGCCTCTCGTCTTTTTTACCTCTCTCCCATTAAATTTCTGGCTCCATAGCTGTGCAGTCATCCATCCGGCCAGCCTGTTAGCCAGCATGTCAGTGGTTGAGGGAACCACAGTGGCCGTGCCTGCCGCGGCTACAGTGTGTTAGCGGGCGTGTTTTGTCTGTGGGAGCTGTCCTGTGCCACCCTGTGGCGTCACCATGAAGAACCCAAAGCATTCTCCCATTGTTCGCTGCCATATGGAAGCCAGCGCCAAACACGGAGATAAGCCTGTCCGCATGCTGTTTCCCTGACCTTTATGGGCACCCAGCTGGCACTAAACGCAGAAATAATTATTATCCCAATTACCCAGGCCCTATATACCGCTTCTCTTCTCTTTGTGTGTGTGTGTGTGTGTGTGTGTGGGGGGGGGGGGGGGGGAGTGGGCCCACACAAAAAGCAAAGCACCCAGAGGTTGCCTCAGACGCTGTACATTAGGGGCTGGTCTTCCTCTGTGGAAAGCTGATAATATGAAGGGTCTACAGAGGATGAGTCAATACTGTAGACCAGAGCATCGCAGTGCTCAGTCTGCATTGCGATTATATATATTGAGCATTAAGCGTGGAGCATTAGCTGGTGGAAAACGCGGACGCACACACACACAGCTGCTGGTCAATATTTAATCAGTGTGGTAATCCATAGCATCCTAGCGTATTACAGCATGCTTATTCAAATCTAACCATGTTAACGCTGGGCCCGGTTTTCAAGGTGCCTCCGTCATCATAAAGGTGACACGTGCTTCATAAAAGCTGCGGTTGTGTTTTAAGAACTATACCTTTGTTACTTAATCACTTCCCTGTTTTGGAGTTTTGTGCAGGGGTTTCTGGACGACATGGTTCAGAAAGAAGACCAGCTGCTGTGCTCACGCACCGTGTCACGTCTAAAGGTAGCTCTCCATCATGCAAACATCAATCATTTTGGAAGGTGTGATAAACGTTGCTGAATGCACATGAGACAGACATTACTCAACAACAAGCCTCCTGCTAACAGGTTGAAAGCCAACAACTTTCGACCCGACATGACAGCGTACATTCAACAGACGCTTTCCAACGCTATATTACGCGGTATTTCTTGCTCCCCCCTCTTAACTTTTTCGTTCTCCTCCTGCAAACAACATAAAAGGATGGAGCTTGCAATAAACAAATTTCACCCCCTCTAGCTGAAAAAAAAGCATTCAGCATGCTATTTCTGCTTTCTAAACAAGGAAAATATCACTGTGTGACGCGTAGGCGTGTAGCACCTTGCTAGATGCCAGACGACCTTGTCCAGGCAGGCTGGCTGTTAGTCGTGCAAATTGTGGGCCTTGTTGACTCCAAAATTGCGGCGTGCTGCTGATTTCCAAAACGATGCAACCCCCCCTACTGCACCTATCCTCCCACAGGGCACACGGCGAGTCCCCAAAATACCAATTACAAGCAGGTGGAGGACAAACACTAAACTAAAACTACACAATCCACTTTGCCTCTGGGAGAGGTCCAATTTGCGTGCCCATGCACTTCATGTCTCCATGCCAATACACCTGCTCCAAATTGTCTGCCTGTCTGTCTGTCTGTCTGTCTGTCTGTCATAAATAGTTCAGAAATGCATTTGCTTATAGCAATGGCTTTTAATAAAAAGCTGAAAAATTACAATGATCCTAGCTATGCAAAACAAACGTGCAACCACGATGCGAGATGCGAAGCACCCACATTAACGTGACTCTCCGAGTGTGTCTCCAACTAAGGCAGAAATGGCCTCGGTTATCTACTGTAACGCTGGTGGAAGAAGAAAATGGCAAAAACATTGTAGGCGTCATTAGCGCGTGAGGCGGTCTCCCCCCGACTTATCACCGCGCCTTTATTGCTTTTTCTCTCCATGGTGCAACGCCACAGGACTGCCGCGGATTCCTCCCCAAAGATCTTTATCCTCGTCGACTCTGGGGGGAGGGGACTGTGGGGGGGGGGGGGCGATTGGGTGCTGAAAATCAGTTTAGAAAGCTGTATGTTATTGTGTTGTTTTGCTCCGGGGCACAAGCTCTAAGGAATGAAGGAAGTGTGGGGGGAGAGAACATATCATATCTGTGCGAAGGAGAAATGGTCTCACTTATCCGCTCAGGATCTGGTAACACAGTTTGAGCCAGATAGATAAATAATGAGTTAGACGCCGTGATAGGAGAGGTAAGGAAGGAAGAAGGAGAAGGAAAAGATTATTACACGGCTGTGTAGAGCGATGAACACATCAGGCCCTTATCGACTTTGGCTTGTCAGGCCTCGTCCTGCATTTCATACATGAGGCAAGTATAGCCACATGCACTTTACAGCTGGAGGTGTTTTATGGAGCGCCAAACGATTTCAATCCCGGAAACTGAGTAGGTGCGTGTGTGTGGGGGGGTAGGTGGGGGTTCCTAAACCGCAACAGAAAAGTGGTCACGCTGAAAGGGAAAAAAACAAAACAACGTGCACCTTGGCGGAGAGCGAGTATGGCGGATGGAGAGGATTTGAAGAGATTAGCATTCCAACACTTACGTTTAAATGCCTCTCTCTTGGCCTTGCTTCACTCCATCACATGCAAAAAAAATGTTAAGGCGGCGAGTAAAGGTAAAGGCGTCTTGTATTAGCGCGCGGTCGGGGATTAGGTGCGAGTTATTTAAATCTAGCCCCCTTTCTACGAGGTACAATGGATCTGCTGGGGAGGGTGTATCTCTCCACTCACATATACTAATGGTACGAATAATAGAAGCACCGCGAGAAAAAAAAAAGGATGCCGAACAAAACTGTGAACTACAGGGTTGAGCCGCAGCAGGAGTTCATTAGCAACAATGTTCAGACCAGTACAAGAAGTGGGAAACGGTTTTCCTGTGTTGGCAGGCGCAGAGGTCGAGCCGAGAAAATGTGACAAGAGTCCACTTTTAATTGGGGACCTCCCTGCTTAGGGGGTCAACTCATTAATGAGGTGTTTTTTTTTCATGTAAGGGACTGCGATAATGTCACCTTGAAGGGACACACGGGTCATACGCATATAAACCATGTCTATGCCGACGAAATGGGATGAATTAATGACAAACAAAATGTCTTTAACTGGAACATTGTGCACCAGCTCAGGTCTGTGTTTGTACAGGGCCTTTTGCTTCGACAAAACTGTGATCTTTTCCCCTGCAGCGTCTAGTAATAAAAATGGTTGTCATCGCCAGCAGGAACACTGACCTTCACTATCCCCATGCAGAACATGGAAATGGGACCTTTATTTATGATAGTCACTACCCTTTAGCTTGAAGGGAAGGAGATACAGAGAGAGAGACACACAGAGAGAGAGAGAGAGAGAGAGAGAGGGGGGGGGGGGGGGAGGGGAGGCAGGCAAAGATATAGTAGAATAGTTTTCCGAAAGAAAGAAAGAAAGAAAGAAAGACCATTTGCACTGCGAGAGTGGCTGTAAGAAGTGGAGAGGGAATATGATTGGATGTCTAGGCAGGGGGGGGTACAGGACTATCAAAGAAAATCACCACTCCACCAAACTCATCATCTTTTCGGCTGAACTGCTCACACTATGTGTGCCTGTTTTATGCCCCTGGGAGTTATTTTCCTTTTCTTTTTTTGGTTATATCCTTTCTCTCCC
This sequence comes from Protomyctophum bolini, assembly GCF_963924005.1. Classification (NCBI taxonomy): domain Eukaryota; kingdom Metazoa; phylum Chordata; class Actinopteri; order Myctophiformes; family Myctophidae; genus Protomyctophum; species Protomyctophum bolini. The sequence continues at coordinate 19,619,512 of NC_137882.1, forward strand.
AAATTCTAGTCTAACCTACCTTCATTGGCTGTGGGGCGATGGGGGGGGATCATCTGAATGACCTTTCACACAGCTTTGTGACAGACGCGTTGGAGGCCGAGGACATGTTTGAACCGAGAGGCCTCAAGCAGGTGGAACACCACAAGCCTGAAGCAACGCGACGCGGCCAGGACTTCCCCATCTGCCCAAATGTCAAACGACAGGCCTGCCATGCACATGCATACAAACATCAACTCACTTGCACACTTTGTCTTGCATTGTGTGCATGCATGCACGCATACACACATGTGCGCGCACGCACGCACGTGCCCGCAAGCGCCGTTTCAACTCTCTGTGACATTTCACGGGCAGGTCTTGTTGGAGCAGAGAGTGGGAGGATTACCATGCGTGCACGCCCAAGGTGGACCTGGGAGCTCGAGTCGAGCAAGTCTATGTTTTGATATCAATTCCACGCGAGTCATGTTAGGAGACGTGTTTGTTCTAGATCAGTGTTTCACAAACCATGATTGTGGAACTATTTCTATGGGGTTTATTCAGATTTTTTAAAATAATGAAGTGGTTAATTCCAAATGTATTGTTGAAAGTTTGGGTCCCCAGCTGAAACAGCTAGAACCTCAGTTCTAGATTTTGCTTAATATGCCACCAGAAAGCCAACAGTTATTTAAAAAATGACAAACGTACATTTCCAATCTAGACGATAATTAACAATATAACAATTTCAAACGTGTTGTGTGGATTCAACGACACGTGCAGTACAGCCATGGGAATATCCAAATATGCCCTCAGACGGCCTCAAAGAACACGGCTGGTTTCTAATCAGAGGGTCTTTAGCTGATTGCTTCGATTGATCGCTCGCGGGTCGAAGAAGCAGTTCGGTGTCGTCGAAGAAGCAGAGCCTCAACCCGAGCTCTGCGTGGCAACGGTGGGAAATAAATCATGTGTGTTAAAATGATATTCCGAAAGCGAGGCCTCCAGTGCATATTGATTAGTAATTATTTGTACTAACAGCGGCGGGGGAGGGAACGCGCCATCCATTACCGTGTGAAAATAGGCAAGGGGGGAGGGGTGGTGGATGGGGATCAATGCGAGTGGAATAAGCGCTGTGCGGTGAAAATATCGGTGGCCGTTATTTTCACGGGCCCTTCTGTCGGAGGTGATCATTAGCCACATGCAGTGTGGGAGAGGAGAGGCTCTCCGGCGTATGTCCAACTTGCCTCTTACAAAGGCATGGTGGCAAATTACTTTCCTCTCAGAGAGAGGAAGAATTGACCCCACTGTTCCTGTGATGGCACAGGCTGCCATGTAATAAGTGTCTCTGGACTAAGAGCAATCACCCCCACACACTCTCTCTCTCTCTCTCTCTCTCTCATTCAATGACAATGGACATTTTGGCTGCATGTAATGTTAATCTGCTACGTCCAAAGAACGTCTATAATACAGGATGTCTGTTGGTGTTCAGGCCAACATTTTAGATTGAATTGGGGCTCTTTAACGTTTTTCAAGCCAAGGACTCCTTAGCCGAGAGAGAGATGAATGCAGTTAGTACTTATGAGATTCATTTTGAATGTGTATTTTCATATTTTCATGACATTTAACAGCTAATTATAATATAGGCCTACGGTATACAGCAAAAAAAGGGTGTACTGTATACATTTTGTTGCATCTGAACATAGATCACCAGAGTGAAGACAATATTGTCGGATGGAAGGCTGAAAAAAGATGAGAAACTGAAAAAATAAAAATAATACAAAATAATAATTAATACATGGAGATGGAGAAATTGCTCTAAAAACATGGTTAATGGCTGGTCTGCGCATTTTCCATTTCCGCCAATTAAGAAGACTGGATGCTGCAGTAAATGCGCAACGCTACACAATAAAAAATACAAAATCTCTGTCAGGAAATAGGAGAACAAATAAGCTCTCTAAAAGCATTAACCTGAGCCTACAGGCCCTGGAAACATAAACTTGCTTACCCACCGCGCGCACACACACACACACACACACCCACAACCACACACACACACACACACACACACACACACACACACACAGCAAAAGCAAGGCAATCTCATCGCCCCCATTATGATTTGATAGCTCAAATTGTAGCAATGATTCAAGGGTGCTCCTATGGGTTTTGTGGATGAGCCCAGAGCCTGTTATTTCACCACTGGATGGGGGGAACGATGCTATTGCCGCCTCTAAAAATGACCATAAAATCACAGGCTATGAAGCCACCCTCTCCTGTAAAAACACTACACACATCCCGTATGGCAGGTGAGAGTGCGTGCGTGTGTGTGTGTGTGTGTGTGTGTGTGTGTGTGTGTGTGTGTGTGTGTGTGTGTGTGTGTGTCTTTTACGTAAGCTACATAAGTATCTAGTTCATTAAAACCTGATTCTACAATTCTACAAATTCTAAATCAGTAGTTCTCACACTTTCAATATGTATACATATATTTTAAGTAAAAAAATAGCAGATGTACAAGCTCGCGGCACGAACCGACGGGCTGTCAGCTTGTTATATCGGCTATTTTTAAATAGCCAACGCTAAACTCTCAAATGACACAGATGCTTTCCCGGCTTCAAAGGACTATAGTCTCTCTTCCTATCTGCCGTTGATGGTCTGCACTATAGGCTGTTATCTGTCCATATTTACCGTAGAACGTGTCATTTGCTCGGCTATAGCCAATCGCACATTATGCACAATGCATGTTGAAATGCACATCGTGATAAAGCAGCAAAATTGTATGGCGCTTCATGCATGACCATTGAAGTGCAAATTGGGCGTGTAGAAATTGTATGATCGCGAGCGAGGAGCAGGCCATTTCCTTTTGTGCTTCCCGTCCCTGTGAAATGGTATAGGTCACGGCACCGTGGCATTATTACATGCCATCATGTGCTGTAGGAGACACCGGTAAACATGTAATCACACTTTACAATGCAATGGTGTCGACGGGATGCAAAACGGCAGGGGGTGTGGTGTGTTTGTGCGTCGTGCACCTCCGGGGGACAGGGTTCACGTGTGTTGGTGGGTGGCAGGTATAATCTCTCTACACAGATTCTGTTAGCAGAATATATGTATATCCAAACCTGAGTTCCTGTCTCGACACAAAAGAACTAAGAATTACAAATGGGTTCCCAGATCGGGTGGCAGGTGACGCAGGTGGAAGCTAAACGTATAGCTAAACTTTGACCCAAAACCTAAAGGTCAAGTGAGATTTTAGCAAAGCAGTTGTTCAATAATTTGTGTGTGTGTGTGTGTGTGTGTGTGTGTGTGCAAATGTCGTTTTCACAAATGAACTTCAAAATTATTTTGTGAAAGAAAGTGGATCTGAGCTCTTCCCTGCAGCCTGCTTGGTTCATGGGGGGGGCGGGGGGGTGGGCAGCCTGCTTGGTTCATGGGGGGGAGGCAGTCTGCTTGGTGGGAGGCAGCCAAGGAAAGGCCATCCCTGCCCCCCTCTGCTTCATCCATGCAGGGCCAGGTGGTGCTCACACTGGCTCTGGGCAGGATGGGCAGGGGGGCTGGGGGGCAGGGGGTCGCCTCCCCGCCACGGAGCTCAGCAGACCTGCGTAAGGTGCTGACATATTGGGGCCACGCGGGCTCCCATCCGTGCTCAGCCGGACGGGGCAAACATGGCATGCTCTCCAGCTGTGGCGCAACATGCTGGCAAGGTAAGGTTGAATTACTGTAGATGCAGAGAGACATGAGGCCGATTCTATACAAAATGCCTTCTAAATCAATAGTTCTTCATGCCGCGGAACCCCCAAATTGATTGGTTGATATATGACCAGACCCCCCCCATCTGAAAATGTTTTGTGGCAGCTGGGGACCCCCAGAAGAGAATATTAGTGTTAAAATCTGGGGAAAATGGGGTCTAAATGTATACAGTATGTGCTGAGAGCTTCCAGAGGCATTGCAGTGACTTAATGTATACACGACAAAAAAGACACCACGATTCCGTACGCTCCAGGTTCCCATAGAAACAAAACAAGAGGTGAACACGGCAGCTTGTACTAAGGAGGAATGCAGTCAAAAAAACCTAGTGCACTCTCCTCTAGTCTCCTCTCATCTCCAATTCCTCTCCTGTCCTCTCCAATTCCCCTACTCTCTTCATGTTCAAAGTGTATCACTTAATATCTCCATGCACTTTGTATTTTTATTTGCCTACAGGCATAGGGTAAAACAGAGGACAGTTCACGCATTTCACATTTTAAAGTTAATCATTGAACACAGATGCTCCAATCATGGCCACTGCTGACTGCAGAACTCGGACGACTAGAGCTGCTTAATGCAGACACTAATGTATGGATCTGAAGTCCTTGTTTCAGGTAGCGTGGGTTTATTATAGGTTGTATTAGGCTACTTGACAACTGTAGACAATGAGCTGGTTTGCAAATATCATGTAATTAAATAACTTAAGCATTTAATTAACTGGCCTGCCGTCTTTAATTAATAAATACAGAACTGCATGCGCTGCACAAACCTGTCATTAATCGCTTGTCAGATTCTTGATAATTTCCCCTGTGCCTCCTAATCCTCACATCTGGCAGAATAGCTGAATCATTCTGTCAAACTTTCAGTGTGAGTTCGACTACAGTACTCATGCATTGTACCGCAGTGCTTCATTTCTGCTCCGGAACCTCCCTCCTGCGTTCCGGTATAGCTGCAAGAAGGGCTCCAGTACCTCTAGAGCAGTGGTTCCCAAACCTTTATCATGTCAAGGACCCCCAAAAAGATACTCATGAGCCCACGGACCCCCATTTGAAAATATATGCCAAGGATTTTCAACCATTTTCATGTGCGTTCATGTGTTAACTTCATAATTTACAAAGCACTGGTTGTGCAGTATAATGTGATTCCCTGTTGAACCAGAACAGGTCTGGACAACAAAGTGTTTACAGTGAATCAAATACCAACAGATATAGAATATATATACTAGAAGTAATAGAAGTACTTGCATGAACTTAACGTTCATTTTGTGACACTTGTGCCTGGCTGCATGCTAACTTACCCACTTCTCAATTGCTTAGAATCAGTACCTGCTAAGCAGATTCTATGCCTTCTGAACAAGAACTGGACACCATGTTTAACACCCTATACGGTTATGTCTTAGCGTGCGACTACGGTTGAGACCACCGATTCAGCGATGTAGAAAGAAAGCTGGTCGATACATATATGGACAAGACATCCACAGGACATTTTTTCATGCAGTGATACCACATCAAAGGGACGTCTACTTCATATGCTGTGTGTGTGTGTGTGGGGGGGAGGGGGGGGGGCTGCGTGCATGTATACTATTACTATGTATACATGCATTTACCACATCCATATGATACCTGATTCATGTACTGTGTGTAGGCTATACCAAACCACATCAAGGTTGTTTGTGTCACACCACAGAGAAACGCACACACACCGCACGCACACGCGCACGCACGCACGCACACACACACACAGGCACAGGCACAGGCACAGGCACAGGCACAGGCACAGGCACAGGCGCGCGCGCGCGCGCACGCACACACACACACACACACACACACACACACACACACACACACACACACACACACACACACACACACACACACACACACACACACACACACACACACACACACACACACACACACACACACACACACACACACACACACGCACACACACACACGCACACTCGCACAATCCCCGACTCCTGAATGGAATGTGGAAAGGGGTACAGCGGGAAAAAAGGGGGAAATCGAGGAAAAGAAAGCTAGATGCTTTCAGTCTTTTCTCCCCTATAGCTGCAGCCTCCTGCGGCATCGGCTGGGACCATTTCAGAATAAAAAACAGTTTCTCATTAGGCACTGACATAGATGGTCAAAACATGAACCACCTCAACTCATTGGTCTCATTAAAGATGGAATCACGCTTAAAGCGTAGGTGCCCTGATCACGGGCGAGCACTACTACACTACTACCACTACACACTCTACCAACCCACTGTTGATTTAAGTCTATCACCATTTTTCTCTATCACCAGCTCTGACAAAGCTACCAGAACTTTTTTTTCCTGAAATGTATTCCTTATCTTTCCTTTTCCTTCCGTGACCTCTGTCCATGACCTTCAGCCCACCGCAACCTCTTAAGTCCTTGAGTTGTTTGCTCAGGGAGGGAGGGAGAGAGAGAGAGAGAGAGAGAGAGAGAGAGAGAGAGAGAGAGAGAGAGAGAGAGAGAGAGAGAGAGAGAGAGAGAGAGGTCATTGGTTTTAATGGCGTATG
>NC_137882.1:19630773-19635213 GCF_963924005.1 Protomyctophum bolini
AACAGGAGGAACGGCACCAGTGTGCACCGGTGAAACGTGTGTGTGTGTGTGCGCACACGTGTGTGCGTGTGGGTGTGTGTATCGGGGGGTGGTGTAAAGGGCTGCCAAGCGACAGCCAAGTTCGTGTCAAGTCCTATCTCGCTCAGAGCGGCATTTTATCGCCGCATCTTTACCTCCCTCGCTCTCTGAAAGAGAAAAGTGCATGATAAACAACTCTCTTCCCAGAATAACTATAAAACGAAGACAAAAAAAACTCCCTATATGCCTTATTGCCGTCGCTCTCTCTTAACTCCCTCTCTCTCTCTTTCCTCCATCTCTCACCTTATGTTTTCCCTTTGGCACGCAGGGCTGCAAATTAACGCACGTGTACTGTACGCGCAACACACACACACACACACACACACACACACAATGAGGCAAAAGGTGAAAACGTTTCCACCACAGCTGGAGGGTGCATAGCGATCAAAGGTAAGTGTGCACAGACGTCATGCTGGTAGGGGCACAAAAGAAAAGAAAGGAATGCAAAAGCAAAAACTAAAAAAGCACAAATTAAAAAACTAAAAGCTAAAGAATTGAAATAGCAATTGCCTGTGATCCGACGTTGTTAACAGCACCTCGGGAACAAAACAATGAGAGAAGAAGACTTCAGTGCAGAATGATTCTCTTTGCTCTTCTGTTGAGCTGTTCTGTGAGCTGAGAAGTTCTCAATAAAAGAGCCACGCTGCGTTTTGGGAAATAAGTTTTGCACAGAAAGAGCAAGGGGTAAGACAAGGATAATTCACAACGGGGTGTTTTATGGTTAAGAAAGATATTTAGAGATGTGTACTGTTTGCTTGTAGAGCTGCTATTTCTCGGCTTTATTATAGTCTTAGGGAAAAATCGCTGTCTTAATCGATGTCCTCACAAGTATAGGCATACAAACATGTGTGTGCGTGTGTGCGTGTGTACGTGTGTGTGTGTGTGTGTGTGTGTGTGCGTGTGTGCGTGTGTGTGTGTGTGTGTGTGTGCGTGTGTGTGCGTGTAGTGTGTGTGATGTGTGTCAGTGTAGTGGTAAGGGTCAGCCCAGTGGTCCCACCAGACCCACAGATCAGTCAGTGGGGCTCTAAGCCGGGGTGGGGGGGGTCGCTCCCGGACATGGTCACTTTCATTGAGCCGTGGGCCTTGTGAGCCGCCGCCACACTGGGCTCCTGACAGAAAACGTCAGCGGGTAGCTAATCCCTAGTTAGGCCTGCGTAAACAAAGACAAAAGACCATCTACCCTCCCCTCCCCTCCCTCCTCAAAACTACACGGCCCTCCACATACACACACTCTTGTTATCCTTCCTCTCCCTGTGCCAGCACCCCGTCTCTCTGCATTCTGCCAGCCAGCAAGCAAGCCTGCCTCTCCCCTCTGCCTAGCAGAATTCACACACACACACACACACAGACGCACACGTGCGCGCACACACACACAAGCGCGGGTGCCATGTGGAGCGCTGCCATTGTCTCGCAGGTTATCTCGTCTCTCAGCACCTGGTATGGGAGCAGGGATTAGACGGCCCCCCTCTTAACTCGCTAAGAATGCTCCTCTGCTCTTTGACTGTCTCCGTCCACACTCATGTTTTGTTCCCCGTCCTGTTAACGGTCAAGAGCCGTGCGATGCAGTGAATGAGGCTTACACGTGGGGGTCTAAACGGTGGCCTGTGTGTGTGTGTGTGTGTGTGTGTGTGTGTGTGTGTGTGTGTGTGTGTGTGTGTCCAGCGGATGCATGACGTTGCTGGAGATGGATGTGCAGCCACGGCCACATCAATGACTCCAGGGTTAAGCTACTTGACATTCTCAAACACACACCGAATGGGACTGTGCATGTGTGTGTGTGTGTCATCTCTACATCTTTGACAGAACTACTACATTTCCGACCTCCCGTTAATCCGACCGATTACTAACACTATCCCAAACCCTAACCTCAGTCTTAACCGGCCACGTAGATCGGACGGGATGTAGGACTTATGGGCAGTCTCCGCTACTTTTTTCAGGACTGCCAAAGAAAACAACTGACAGATTACAACCAAAATGCAGCAGCCAGAGTTTTAACTAGAACTAAGATGAGAGAACATATTACTCCAGTTTTGGCATCACTGCACTGGCTTCCGGTTGTTTTTAGGATTGATTTTAAAATTATTCTACTTGTCTATAAAGCTCTCAATGGTCTCGCACCTTCCTACCTACATGACTGCCTGCCTAAATATGTCCCAAACCGCCCCCTAAGGTCTTCCACTGCTGGACTGCTCGCTTTGCCCAAAAAAATGGCAACTAAAAAATACGGGGAAGCAGCTTTTTGCTTCTACGGGCCGTCGGCATGGAACAAGCTCCCACTGTACCTTCGTCAGGCAGCCTCTGTAGACATTTTTAAAGCTCAGCTCAAGACCCACTTCTACAACATTTTAATTGATCTTTTATTTTTTATTTTTGTTATTCATGTCCTCATTGTATTGCATTACTGCTTGTTTTTTAATGTTGTTGCCTTGCTTTTCTTTTATTCCCCATTCCCCATTCTGTAAAGCACTTTGAGCTGCATTTCATGTCATGAAAGGTGCTATACAAATAAAGTTGTATTATTATTATTATTATTACTATACAGAAGATGATGTTGTGGTTGAGGAAGGAGTGTTCTTGATAGCCTGATCATAGCCTAGAGGAAGCCTTTATGACCACCGTCATCAAATAGTAAGATACCAACCACTTCTAACATCTCAGAGCTGTACTATATACTGTAGGTGCAGGGCTATTTGTTTCACAGTCCTTGAGCAATCAATGGCACAGTTTTCAAAAGAAATTGCAGGGAGACTGCTTCATATCTATATTTTCTATTTTTCATTCAAGTTAAACACTTGCAGCTCATACGTCGTCGTACCGCATGCTTTGTTCCGGTGTCCTTCGTGACTCAAACTCCAGAGTCCAGACGCAAGGACAATTATTGAACAGTGTAATGTTTGGACTGGGACTCATTTGCTTCTTCGCTAAGATCCACTTAAAAATAAACACTTAATGAAGTGAAGGGTCTTCAGATAACCTTGTGTATAGTGATGTGCATGTTGTACCACAGCGTGCACGGCCTTGCACAACTCCCACTTTAATCCATTAAGACCTGAGGCCCATTCTGCAACACGCCTTCTAGATCAGTAGTAGCCCCAGAATAGCAGATGACAGGTGACTGTGAGCTTGTCCATCTGCTCTTTTTGAATACCGGTAAGTAGCCTTTGCCGAGCCATGAGGCCCATAGGGCAGGAGCCTATCTCCTGTTTCTGTAGCGTGAGGCAGCTTGATGTACAAGTACACCCCCTGGACATGACGCTAGTATGTCGCAAGACTTTTGAATAGCCAACGCAATAATCAGAAATGGGGCCGACGCTTCTCCCGGTTTGGGCGGTTTGAATGGGTTAAGACAGGACAATACATCCACAAATATAGCGCCGACCTTCCCCAGAATCCAACCAGCGGGGCTCCTCCTTTTATCTGCCCAACGATCGCTCCGTTATTTTTACAGCCAGCTATCTGTGGCCGTGAATTAGCACGGAGGGTGAAACAAAAATCAATAATTAGCTTAATTGTGTTTGCGGCTAATGTGTGGGAGAGCCATCTAGACTTTACACAGACCTGCCAGCCAGGCAGCTCAGGCAGATAACAGAGGACAGCTCTGCAATACCTACAGGCTAATTACCACCCATTCATCAGACAGACGCTCCCAATGACGGCTAATTGATTCCAGAATTAATAATCCGCCGTAAAATGAATTGGCCTGCTGACGTTTTCAACCGGCGACTTGAGGCACCGCGGACGGCCGCGAGGTGCTTCCCATCGACCGCAGCGATAAATGAGAACCACAAATGGCCGTTGTCTTTATCTCGCACGTTTATAGCCAATTATTCTCACGCGTTATAGCATTGTTTTGAAGCATACGGAGCTGCGTGCCATCAGTCAAATCTGCCTATACCGTTAATTTACGGTATGCGGTCACAGGGTGCATATCTTTGGTCCGACGTCCTATAACACCGTACCCCAAACCCTAACCTTACCCTATAACTGCACACGGAAGCCACGGGTGAGTCTTAACCGGCCACGTCTGTTAGAGTATTGGTACGTTGGACTAACGGCAGCAGCGTTTCTCAAACCTTGTTTTAACCAATTACAGATGCTGATTCTACAATCTAAAATGACACGGATGCTTTCCCGGTTTTAATCGGTTAATGCCAAGGACCCCCATCGGAGTTTTGTGTTCAAAATTGTTCAAATTATTTCTTCATTCCTTTTTTTAGAATAGCACTACACTACAAGCATCGTACTGCGTCACATTGTGAACTGATGTATGATGTATAAAGTGGTTTGACTGATTTAACAATCAGATTAACACATCTAACAAACCCAAGGACCCCTGGGGGGTCCCCGGACCCCAATTTGAGA
>NC_137882.1:19635413-19657913 GCF_963924005.1 Protomyctophum bolini
ATCGACACACCATAGTGTGTCGATGTTGTTCAAGAAATCACAAGTGCTCTGTTTTTCTTTTTGTTTGTTTCAAAGTACTTGCTCCCTCGTTTTCTGTCTTAATGTCATATTCCCCCCCTCCTCTCTCTCTCAGGCCAGTAGAGAGTGTGTGTCTCAGTGTCTGTGACCCAGGGATGCCAGTTTGACTTAGATTACGAGATTAAGTAACACAGGCAGTGCAGTCACACAAACCATAGTGCACACTGCACAGCTCAATTGAAAGGACATCTGTCAGATGCGGCCATTATCGCATTTATCTCTCTCTCTCTCTCTCTCTCTCTCTCTCTCTCATCTCTCTCTCTCATCTCTCTCTCTCTCTACAGACTCACAACATAAACCTCACACTATATTGCGCGCTGTGAGCTTGTAGATTGGCTGTAACGGACCCACAGGTAATACTTTATTGTTTAGTATATATTCAGTGTTGTGAGGCATTGGAACAGGAAAGTGTGCCAACAACTGATCACAGCTGATGTGAATCAGATGATTGGGACTCAGCTCAGCTGTGGCACTGTGGTTAAAAACAAGGAAATGCTGCCTCAGTACAGAGAAGACTTGGAACAGACAGCACACAAATGGTGTGGCTGAAGTTGGTTGGTTATGTGGATGGCTAAGGAAAGGGAGGCCAAAGGAACGGTCAAATGCCAACTAACCATGGAACGAACTGATGTCACACACAGAATATAGCACCTAGCTGGAAAGGGGGACAAGGTATTTTATTGATTTGCTTGCACTGATATTGGTATTTGGTATTATTGTTAAAATGTATGCAGAAGGCTGTTTATGTATTGTGTAATGTACGTTAGTGTTGCATGGAAAATTTATTTTGTGCCTGAGATTGGAACAGTTTATGGATTATATTGTAGTGATTTATGACCATTGATACATTGTATTTTGTTTCTGTCCCAGTTCTACGTTGATCTATGAATAAAGCAACTTCAAAATCATCAGTTCAGACTTCATCCTTAAAAGGCCAGCTGGGTCCGCTACAGTAGAACTTTACCCGACTGGACTCCTCATCATCTACCACCTGCAAGGAAACATGGACTTCTCTCACTCTGAGTCTGACATCTGCACATGGATCTGGTGAACAGACACAAACACAACTTCCATTCAAAGGAACAAGGTCAGGAAATGAACTATATGGAAAAGGAACTGAACAAGCTACTAGACTTGCACAAGGATTGTTTAATTACATTTTCAGATGTTTATGATTTCCAAGATTATTTTTGTTTAATTAATAATACATGTAGTTGTCTAAGGGAAATATAGTTTTCTGTGCTAAATTATTTTCTATGGGCCATTTAAGGTTTATTCTCCGTTTCTTTTACAAAATGGCAGACGATACAGATTCCGAGGTTGAGCATAAGTTGAAAAGTATTTTTGAACTATATGAACATTGGAAAATGGCAGCACGAATAGTAAAGAAACAGTTAAGGTCCAGCGTTACAGAGAGGGACCCAAGACTTCTCCTTTACACCTTGGAGAAGAGTAAAGACATTTTTGAACTGTATGGTGAAATAATCCAGAAATGCATCACACCACCTGATGGTCTACGAGGCCGAGTGGCTATATGTGAATGCGCTTCAAGAGATCTTTTCAAAGTTGTTGCTGAGAATACGGTAAATGGAAAGTTTTACGGAATGGAAGTGCATAATTATTTTCATGAGTACGAAATTATACGTGAGCAGGAAGAACAAAGGAAAGCTCTGGAAGTTCAAAGACAACATGAGAGGCAAGAGGAGATACAGAGGAGGTTCCTGGCTGCTAAGGAGAGGCAACGGAGGGCTGCCGCAGAGAAGAGGGAGCAGCAGAGGCTCTTGGCTGCTGAGCAGGAGCAACAGAGGGCTGCTGCAGAGAAGAGAGAGCAGCAGAGGCTCCTGGCTGCTGAGCAGGAGCAACAGAGGGCGGCCGTAGAGAAGGAGCAGCAGGAGAAACCCCTGACTGCCATGAAGGAGCAGCAGGAGAAACCCCTGACTGCCATGAAGGAGCAGCAGGAGAAACCCCTGACTGCCATGAAGGAGCAGCATGAAGAGATTCAACAAAAGCAGCCAGGCCCAGGTGCGCCGGCTGGTGAGGAAGAAACGGTCATCAAGAAGCAGCTGGAGGTGACGGAGGGAGCAGCAGTGGTGAAGCCTAAAGACTCAGCCCAGCAGGGTGCAGCTACCCTGGCCTCACATCCCAAGGCACCAGGGGATTCGGTGGGAGCTGGTACTCTGCAGGCCGGAGAGGCCGAGCCTAATGCAGTGGCCGCGATGGCCTACAAGGGGGCTACCAAGCAAGACTCCCCGGCAGCAGTCAAAGGGGAACGGAGGCCTAGAGGAGTGCGAAGACAACCAGACAAAGCGCAGGCATCCCTGCCCATCAAAGGGAAACCAGCCATGGCTACAAGGTTCAAGGCCCAGGACACTAGGCTCCTGGAAGTCAATGCTGAGCATGCTCTCATTGGAGATGGAGTACTCAAGGTGGGAGAAAGATGGTACAACTCACTCTTACCTATTCTAAGAATTTTAAATGCATCTGGGGTCACGTAATTTTAAATCATTTGTGATTTATGTACATTGCTTTTAAATCACTGTATGATTTGGTGGGAGTGTAACGGACCCACAGGTAATACTTTATTGTTTAGTATATATTCAGTGTTGTGAGGCATTGGAACAGGAAGTGTGCCAACAACTGATCACAGCTGATGTGAATCAGATGATTGGGACTCAGCTCAGCTGTGGCACTGTGGTTAAAAACAAGGAAATGCTGCCTCAGTACAGAGAAGACTTGGAACAGACAGCACACAAATGGTGTGGCTGAAGTTGGTTGGTTATGTGGATGGCTAAGGAAAGGGAGGCCAAAGGAACGGTCAAATGCCAACTAACCATGGAACGAACTGATGTCACACACAGAATATAGCACCTAGCTGGAAAGGGGGACAAGGTATTTTATTGATTTGCTTGCACTGATATTGGTATTTGGTATTATTGTTAAAATGTATGCAGAAGGCTGTTTATGTATTGTGTAATGTACGTTAGTGTTGCATGGAAAATTTATTTTGTGCCTGAGATTGGAACAGTTTATGGATTATATTGTAGTGATTTATGACCATTGATACATTGTATTTTGTTTCTGTCCCAGTTCTACGTTGATCTATGAATAAAGCAACTTCAAAATCATCAGTTCAGACTTCATCCTTAAAAGGCCAGCTGGGTCCGCTACATTGGCTGTTTTTGGAACACGCATGTTTTGAAAATTCTTGGAAGTGCACGAGAACCACTGATTTACAAGGCATTTGGTGAGACAGGACCCGCAGCTTGTCCTACTGGCACCGCCTGCAACCAGACACCCAGGGGGGTGAGACTTGGGCATAACAAAAAAAACAGTTCACTCTGCAGCCTCAGATAAGAGGGTACAACCTCCTCAAAGGAACAACCTGACCTCCCTGCACCACTGTAACTAGACGCCCACCCTCTCTCTCTCTCCTCTCCTTTCCTTTTCCTCCCCTGTTCCAGCTTTCTAACTAAGCTGATTAAAAGACCCCCCACCCACCCACCCCGAACAGCCACACTTGCGTGTGGAGCAGCATGGCAGCAGCAGCAGCAGCCAGGGCCCTTCGACCACTCCGCTCCGCCGTGAATATTAAGTGTGGGATTTGTGTCTCGGCTCTGAAATTGGAAATCACAAGTTTGACTAATCAGCTTTGCGAGGTTCTCTCGTTCAGAGTGGCTGCCGCGCTCCAACAGAGAGAGAGAGAGAGAGAGAGAGAGAGAGAGAGAGAGAGAGAAGGAGGTTTAGGGAGGGTGGAGAGGGATTGAGGGGGCAAGAGAGGAGATGGAGAGGGGATGGTGAAGCGGAGTGGAGAGGAGAGGAGAGGAGAGGAGAGGAGAGGAGAGGAGAGGAGAGGAGAGGAGTGGAGAGGAGAGGAGAGGAGAGGAGAGGAGAGGAGAGGAGAGGAGAGGAGAGGAGAGGAGTGGAGAGGAGAGGAGAGGAGAGGAGAGGAGAGGAGAGGAGAGGAGTGGAGTGGAGAGGAGAGGAGAGGAGAGGAGAGGAGAGGAGAGGAGAGGAGAGGAGAGGAGAGGAGAGGAGAGGAGAGGAGAGGAGAGGAGAGGAGAGGAGAGGAGAGGAGAGGAGAGGAGAGGAGAGGAGAGGAGAGGAGAGGAGAGGAGAGGAGAGGAGAGGAGAGGAGAGGAGAGGAGAGGAGAGGAGCAGTGGCGTATGCAGGAATTACAAGTTGGCCAGGTGAAAATATAAAAGGGGGGATCGGAAGGCAACGAGAACACATCGAAACGTTAATCAACTAAAGAGTATATAAGTAATAAGGTATTTTTTCCTCCTTTCTCCCTCTGTTTTTTGTCACAATCTTGGTTTACCAGCTAGATTAGGCCTATAGGATACTTATATAACGGCGATTATGGCCAATGATCCAATAAACCAGTACAATTACTACTATTTGTATAAAATGAGAGAATATGTAAAAGTATATTAAATGTATGTATTTTTTTCCTCAAAAATGCATGCAGCAACAGCAGCATTATACACATGACGCCATGCAGCACAAATGATGACTCTTTGACACGCATGCATTAACAGCTACATCAAATAGTCTTCACGCTTCACAGCTTCACCTGGCTCACCTTGAACACAACGGCCTTGTATTTGCATGTCTATGGGAGGGTCGCGCCACGTAATGGACACGCCCGGGCCGTGAATGGGCCAATGGACAAGCTACATGCTCGCCCATTGTTCTAAGTTTGGCGATTTTTCTTTTCAATCACTGTTTTCAAGGACATGCGAGATTGAGACGGCCTGCCCTCGCCTTATTGTAAATACACCTCTGGTTTAGGCCAAGTGTCCAAGTGTAGTCATCTCCTTTTCTTTATAGATTATTTTCTAAAACTAAAACACATGTTCAAAGATTATTTATTTATAGTCCGGGAGCCGTGGGGCTGAACGTGGTTTCGTCAGATAAAGTTTCTTTCTCAACTGATTCTTGTAGCTTGGGGTCACCACTCACAAATTCAAGCGTGTGCCCAGTGATATCCCTTGGGCAAATGTAGTTATTAACCCCTTAATGCCTGAAATACTAACAAATCCCTGAAAATAAAGTTTTATGGTATTTCATGTGAATTACTTGGTCTAAATGAATCGAATTTGCTTTCTACATGTGTATATGAATGTGGATAGGCACAATGTATTAGATTTATGATGAATGCATTATTAATTAATGCAAACCCCCAAATCCCATAACATATATCGTTTGAGATCTAAACTCTAAAGTCATCAAATTAGCTTTCTATAGTGTTTATCCATGAATGTGGACATGTACAATTTATTTGAAAAAGAAAAAGATAAAGAAAGGAGGGGCAGTAGAAAGAAAGAAAATAGAATAAAGATAGACAGGGAAAGAGATACAGGCAAAGAAGTAGTAGCAATAACAATAGTAATGAATGTAATAGTGTAAGATAATATAGTATGGTATAGCAATGTTGTCGGATAATAACAATATATAGTGTATAAGAATATTAAGATATAGTGTAGTGGATATTGTCATGATATCTGTCTGTTGTATTATACTTGTATTACGTATGTAGTGTTTCCTGTTCTTCCTAGTGGTGTTTGCCTGTCTAGTCTCACCTCCTTGTGATTACTAGTTTTCTCCACCTGTGTCCTGTTAGTCTCCCAGCCTATCCCAGTGTTGATTGTTCTGTTGCACCTGTGTTCAGTCTATCTAAACCTCCCTGTGTTCAGTATTCCCTTGCCAGATTATAAGTAAATGTTACTGTGTTTCCGGATGTCTGCTTATGACCTACTACACTGTGTTGTGAGTTTTGTGTTAATAAATAGTCATTGGACTTAATCCGTTTGCCTGCTTGCTTCTGCTTCTGGTCCTCACGTGACACACCGTGACAGATATACTAAGCTTTTAATTTCTGACTTCAACATGCCTCTCGTTCAAAATATGAAGCGAGCGATCATCAGCGACTTTATCGTAATCTTAGCGAGGTAAGCAAGCAAAAATATGTTTTAAAAAAATATGTTTTTTGTCTGGAACGGAAGGGGGGCTTACAGAGTAAAAGCGACCATATCTTCGCGGCACCCCGAGCTTCTATTTTGAATGAAATCCCGGCACTGATTGTGGGCCTACAACAAGACAAACTCAAAATGACCTTTCCATCTGAAAGCCAGACACAAACTGTGCTGTTTCACAAGTCAAGGTAGGAGGAGGAACAGCCAAACCCAACTTCTGTCTCGCATGGCAGAGCTCTCCAGTCACCTTCTAATACGCCAGTGGGCCTGGGGGGAAATCTAAACCCAATGCACCGGCTGGAACAGCCACTAACTGTGTACCACTTTCAAAACAAATTACTATCCAATATGAGGGACCAGCACTAAAAGCCTATTGCATTGCTTCTGCAATGCAGTAAAAAGACAAAAAAATATATGAAAAAATAAATCGGCATAGTTTCCATCCAGTTCTAACCCCTACATTGATTTGAGATGTCACCAGACATTTTAGACAGAGACCTCCAATCGTCTGGCTGTACGCAAGACTATACCTCCGCCTCTGGTGACACGTGTTTGTGTCGGTCTCAGCCACAGTCCTGCCTCATACTGTAAACAAGCACAGGCCCCCGCTGGATTAACTGTGACCAACGCAGGCAAAACATGGGAGGCGTAGCGGAACAATTATGGAAACGGACACCTGTGTGACGCATCTGGCCCTCCCCCAGGCAGTGTATCGAGAGACATGCAGAACAGACAGAGAGAGGAAGGTTGTTTCCAAGCTACCGGTTGTTCTGAAACCGTCCTCAAGTGTTTTATGGAAAGAATCTTCTCCCATAATAGCCGAAACCATATCCTGGATTTTGGTGGTATCGGCCGTGATAAACTTCATGTACAGTACAGTATAGTAATCATTGTTTGACATGGCCAAAATCTGCCTAGCAATGACGTCACTGCAGGTTACTCTGTGTCCTCTGAGACACAGAGTCAGTATAGACGGAAACGTTATAATTAGTCAGGACCTATCTTATTTAAAGATAAAGAAAATGGCTGACGTTTAAAAACAAATCATGATCTTGTCACACATTGCACGTGCGTAGATTGGCTGTTTTTGAAACATTTTCCGAAAGGTATTGCCTACATAATGACTTGCATAAAATAGGCACGGCAAGGTTAAAGTATGATTGCAGACTGTAGAGACATAAGTGAGGCCCCATCCTCACCCAGCTGTATAATGTCAGCTGCCAGTCAGAGCAATGAGCTGCACTAAGGACTCAATTAAATGCAGCCAGGACAACAACTCCCATGCATTATTAATACACAGCAGATGTCCACACACATCCCTGTGCGGAGAACGTGTGCATATAGGTATGCACACGCACGTGACACACAGGCACGCATACTGTATACAGAGAGGTAGAGTTTCAAATGCAAACAACCACAAATACAACAATATACAAGCAAGACTGGGCACACACAAAAGACACAAACGGTTTGGTTGATTTTCATGCGGGCTCACTGCAACCTGACCCTAGAAGAGAGGAGAATCCCTTCAATAATCAACCAAGCCAAAACAAATTCACATCTGCTGCTTAAGATAATGTCTAAACAATATGGCTGATGCTGGGCAGAAACCTCTCATCTCCATATTCTAAAGGCCGTTTCGGACGGGGAGCAAGTGACGAAGACGTTCTCGCTTGGATCAGCGGGGATGGCGGCGCGGCGTTTTAAAATAGAGAAAGTAGCCTAGCTACAAGGCTCACAGCGCATGTGAGCTTGCAGATCAGCTATTTTCACCAGTTACTGTATGTGTGACAGTCTTGTGTGATTAAGCAGGACATTAAACTATCTACAGTATCTATAAATGCACATGTGTTTACTGTACATACGTGTGTACAGTGTACGTACGTCTGTCATCACGTAACTTGAGAACAGTTCCGTGCAGTGCCCGGATAGCCGGTTTGTGTGTGTGTGTGTGTGTGTGTGTGTGAGCGTGCGTGTGTGTGTGTGTGTGTGTGTGTGTGTGTGTGTGTGTGTGTATAAACAAATATATGTATAAACAAAGTCATATTGAAAATTCTGAACCGGGCACAGTCCTATTTCTTTATAGCATATTGCATACATTGCTCCAGTGGAGCTGCTCTGCACCCACACGTCCCCATCTTTTCTGTACTGTAGTTACTTGTTCTCATGTGTCAACATTGATTCGCAGATACGACAAAAGATAGAATGATTAGCCTTCATTACATATTGGAACCAACGCCAGCGGTCACACGGCAGTGCGACTGAAACCTTCTCTCTGTTTTTCCTCTCATAGCCTACTCCCTGCAGTCACTACCCCAAAGATCTTCCAGTGACTTTCTTTTCTACAACCGTGATGAACCGGCGGTTTAAAAACCAAGGCCACACAAAAGAAACAGCGCTCTACATTTGATGCCGCTATGTGTGCTGTCTGCGAACACACCGCAGGTGCACGAGGCTTCGTCTGCCTTTCAACCAACTGTAAGACATTGGACTCACGGAATGCTATGCTGTACTTGTAATTACCGAGACGATTTCAGAAACATCATTAACAAAACATCACAGGAAAATAATGCGAAATCATTAGCAAAAACACCACTCCCACAGGAATATAATGCAAATTAGGGGTTCGTTTATTTTCTGGGGTGTTGTCCGAGGCCAGCAGGCCAGTTATAATGCTGACCCTGACAGGCGAGCATGGAAGCAAGCAGCCACACAGAATATTCCCGTAAACATGTTAGAAAAAGAAAATGAAACAATAACTAGATAAGACCCATCCCTTCCTCCGTGCCACCACTGCAGTGCAATAGGGGAAAAGAAAAAAAAAAGAAAAACAGAACTTCCTACGACGGGGTCATAAAAGCCAGTGTGGATTTTAATTGGTGGCCCCGACTCTCCACTAAAACACGGCCATTAGCCGGGGTGAGAACGGTGCGGGTTTGGCCTCGCGCCGGGGCCTTTAATGACGGCCCATAACCGCGGGTTGAGTGTGTGATTCCGTGCGTTTAATCACGGCGGAGGAGCAGAGACAAGTGCTTCTCGGATACCGTCTCTCCCCGGAGCACTTGGAGGTCTGCAGGATACCGTCTCTCCCCGGGGCACTTGGAGGTCTGCAGGCGCTGCCCCCCCCCCCACACCACCCCTTCTTCTTCTCGGATACCGTCTCTCCCCGGGGCACCCCCCCCCCCCCACACACCACCCCTTCTTCCCCCCATCTCTCCACTGATGGATGTAAGTTTAACGGGTGGCGCGGCGTTACGCAGTGGTGGAAGAAGTACTCACATTTGTTACTTCAAATCAATCAATATCAAACATTTACTTGAGTAAACGTACAAAAGTATTGGAGTAACAAAAGTAGAAGTAGGCTACTCGTTATGCAGAATGTCCCATTTCACAAGCGTTCAAAATGTATACAAATAGGACTTAAAGCTGCTACAATTTTAATGACTTTGTTTTTTATATATTTTTTGGTATTCAGACAGGTGAGTAAAACAATCCCAAAGTCTCCAATGTAGTCTCTGTGACACATGGCCACAATCTGCATTCAAAGATTTTCCTAGAAGCTTTGTCACACTGGCTGTCTGAATACCAAAAAATAAATACAAATACATAAGCCATTCATTTAAAATGTTGACATATTATTGCTTATAGCAGCTTTAAGATATACAAGCTCACAATGTGTTGTGTTGTGAGCTTGTAGATCTACCAAAGTATATAGCGAATGATGGTGGTGGTTGATGCGTGTTTTGTAATAATATTTTTCTATTAAAAATCTACAAAGGAACTAGTTATTCAAGTTTTCAAATAATTAGTAATTAGTAATAATAATTAAGTTACTTTCCACCACCAGCCTTGCGGTTGTATGTGCACATGCGGTTGTATGTGCACATGCGGTTGTATGTGCACATGCGGTTGTATGTGCACATGCGGTTGTATGTGCACATGTACAAACGCACAGACCGAAGAAGCATTATAAGGCAACTAGACATACGTGCGCAGATTCTGATCCACTCACACACACATGCATGTCGGTACAGCTACAGTGCACGTACACATACACTGAGCACTATACAGTATATCAGACTTCAGGCATGACTGAAATCCATGGGGAGAGAAAAGAACACACACAAGCGTATTACCAAAGTCATGCACTGCATTTAGTCCACTCTAGTCGACCGATTCAATAAGGCTGACAGGGTTAAAATACCTTCGGTATGTTATCTACCCCTGTTTGTACCCCTGTCGGGTACAAACTAATACCCTGAAACACGTTTCCTGTGACTTCCAAGAACCACACTTCTTTCCCTCTGACAAAAATACGGGCAGACTTCGATCCATGGGCTCCGTTATTGTCCCTGATGACATCATGGGGCCATTACGGCCGACCGGTAAGGCTGCCATTACTCTGTTGCGATGGGCTAACAGCGTTTTTACAGGCATCTCAATGGCATTAGAAATGTCTGTCAGCCCCCCAGCGGCTTTTATTAGGCCCTGTGGTGGTGGTGGTCCAACAGGTCTGGCTCAGGTGGCACTAACAAACCACTTGTCCTTATATTCCCATAATGCTGGGAGAAGCAGCCGATCTCCTGCAGCAGAGGAGAGGCCACACGCTCCACAGACTCCAAGCCCCCCCCAGGCCCTCCCCTGGAATACACCGGTGTAATTCTATTGGAGTGCTCTGTGGAGAGCACTAAGGCAGTAATGCCCAGGAAATGAGTTCCATGCACTCTATATGAAGACAGGTCAGACGCCCCTAGACTGATATGGCCAGCCGATATCACCACAGGTTACACAAGGTTTAGGCTGGACAAAGGTCACATGAGTATTGCAGTTCTGACATCTGCAATTAAAGTACAGAAATGAACAAATGGGTGTCAAATAATAATGGACTTCCCCTGCCACCTGTGAAGGCATGCACACACGCACGGACGCACATGCACGGGTTCCCACAATTCTAATTCAAAACACATTTTTCCCCCTGGAAGCTTATTTAAATTATAACACTATTTAATTATAACACTATGGTTATAATTAACCCCCCCTCCCCACCACAAATACAAACCGACTACTAAAATAACCTTAATAATAGAGAAAATATATCATACATAAATACTGAAACCAGATATAATCATTAAGGAAAGTTTATGCATGTACTAGGCTTGTGTGTACTATGTAAAACTCTTCATTTCCATTTTCCAGTCATTCAGACACCCCCAGGGGTCGCAACCCACGGGTTGAGAACCCCTGATCTAGACTCATAATACACATTAATTAACATGGTATACAGTACACCTACAGTATGGCCACTGAATGCAAGTGAATCAACACGAAACCGCATTACACACAGTATGTGCGCATCTGCATACATTAACATTTTGCATTTCACCCAGATTTTCTTTTTTTAGGAATAAATAGTTTCCTTTTGCAAACTTTCCAAGGCAAGATGAATACTGACACCACAAACGCGCGCGCGCACACACACACACACACACACACACACACACACACACACACACACACACACACACACACACACACACACACACACACACACACACACACACACACACACACACACACACACACACACACACACACACACACACACACACACACACACACACACACACACACACACACACACACACACACACACACACACACACACGAAATAATGCTGAGAGGTGCACACTAATTTCAATACTAACTCACAGAGTTATGACATCTCAAATATTGGAGCGGGGGCTTAAAACAGATGGAATGTGTCACTGTGCTGCTCGGATTTGGACGTATTCACCCGTTCAGCTCCCTGTAATTACAAAGGCTCTCAACGAAGATCCGATTTGCCGCTGGGAAGCTTGTTCCGAGGCAAGGGGGGATTTTAAACGACAATAGTCGAGCCTGACAAAGGAATATGGATACCGCTCTTAGAATAGCAGACAAATGCCATTCTCTCCGTGGAACGCACAAGCTCCGCTGCATGCCATGGCCGTGGGCAGGGTACAATTTAATTATTTTGTATAGCATTCGGAATTTGGAATTAACCTGGAATTAAACTCCTCAATGGTGCTGCCCTGCACCGACGCCAACCCCTTTTTACACAACACTGTCCAGAACATTTAACGGCTCTACCGCGGCCCGGGTACAACACGGAGACGAACAACGTTTAGATTCCTCTGTTGCCTTGCTCAATAAATGTAGTATTTTTTACACCTGAAGACAGAGTGCCTGAGTACTTTTCTCCCTGTGGCTGCCTCTTTTTTCTATGTATACCTTGTATGTACACATTGTTTCATTGAACGTTTGTAGAGCATTTGTTTGAGAAAGCCACTGTGACTGAACCCAGGCTTCTGTTTTAACCCATTACGACCTGAGGGCGATCTAAATCAAATCAGTTAACCTACTTTTAAATGGAATGAAAATGTCCCCCTTCCCCCTTGTTTTATAATTTATTTTAACCAAATGAAAACTTGTCTCATATAAACATCAGCTTGCCAGCAATCATACAGTAGTGGCAAAAAACCAGTACGCACACACATTTTGCTATTTCTGAGGAGACATTTACACGTAAGACAGAGAAAAGGAGATAGAGAGAGGAAAATCCTCTGATTGCTGACATTGAGTGTGTCATAGAGCCACACTCTCCCCTGTCACCTGCTTCTCAATCACATCCGTGGCCCGGGCTATTTCTGGCCCGGCTGTTTGTGAACGTGGCGGTGGGTAAATCACTGTAAGTGGAACGAAAGCGGCGATGCTAGGTTAACGGAGAGGCCTTGTGATTAGGTTATGAAATTGGGTTATCCATCATGTGAGAACCGGCATGGAGGCTGACACGGGGAACCTCACAGTCCAACGGCAAAATAGATATGCGGGAGCTCGGTTCAGACAGTCTCTCCGGATTCGCTTAAAGAGCGCGTCCTGCACGTTGCACACTGGATCGAAATTAAACGCCGTATCTGTTTATAAAATACAGCCCAATTTAGTTCTTATGCCAATTCCTCCCCACACACAATTATGTGTGTTACTACTACTGCCAGTGAGGAGCCGCCACCGGGAGGACGTGGAGCCTTCGTCCTACTCCTCCCGCCCAACACTCCCTACTTACTGACAACTGCTGCCCCCCAGCCTGTAGGATTAGGTGCAGAAACAATGATCACACGCCCGGCTTCCCTCCCCCGAACACGGGCCAATTGTGTTCCTATATAGTCGCTCGACATAGCTGGATGCACCGCGGTGGATTTGAACCCGCAGAATCCGGGGTGGTGGGCAGCTGCTTAACCACTGCACCCGAGCACCTGGAACTGCTGCATATGGAGCTTGCATAGACAGAGGAAGGGTGTGTGGGCGGTGGTGGTATAGGGCTTGAATGCCAAGGCCAAAACAAACCGACTGTTATGTTAAACGCACTCTCCCCACCCCCCTCAACGCAGCAAAGTCGGTTTTGCGTGTCAGATATCGACAGGAGCCCCTCGGGACGTTTCGTAGGGGATTCATTCTCTGTTTTGCGGTTTCCACCAGTCGCCGGGAATGAGAACCCCTCTGGTGTCGATTGAGTACAAAGCCACGGCAGCCCTTCACTCTAACTCAACCACCCCCACAACGCCCACTCACACTTTTTCTCACACACAAACACACACATACTGTACACGCATGCACGCACGCACGCACACATGCGCTGTGCACATTTTGCACTTTCTCTGCTAGGGCACGCTTTGCCCTCAATAAATCTTTCTTCTTTCATCTTCAGATGAAAATTCATTAGGTTTTTATATATGCATGTCTGCCAGGCTTCTCATTTGAAGGACGTTGATAAAATTCACGCTGTACACGCGAACCTAATCAGCTCCATCCATTTGAAGTGGGTTCAAGTCAGGGTGGGTCTATCTTTCTCTCTTGCTCTCGCTACCGTCGCCGCCATAACCCCCGCCTGCATGCGTCGCCACCCCCACAACTCCCTTTCTATCGTTACGCTTTCAGGCTGTTTGCTTTCTTAAATGAACGTAATGGTACAAACGGAGGATGAATTGCCTTTCCGCTCGCTGAAGCTCAACACATCCATCCCACGAGGGGCCCCTCCGGAGCGGATAAAAAATGAAAACAGACCGGGGGAGATAATTCACTTGCTTTGCCTGGGAGATACACGTTTTGCTATCTGTGTATAAAGCCACACGATAAGGCTGATGTGCATTTGGTGCATTAGGGGCCCCACGCTATCATCAGACTACAGAGCAGGCTCTGCCGGGAGGAAAGGGCAAATGCCTGTGTGTGTGTGTGTGTGTGTGTGTGTGTGGGTGTGTGTGTGTGTGTGTCTGTGTGTGTGTGTGTGTGTGTGTGTGTGTGTGTGTGTGTGTGTGTGGATTATAATTTCAACAATTGAAGTATATCGATGTTGACATCAACACATCATATCGTTTTACAATGCAAATAAGTACTTGTGCGTTGTATTTAGCAATTGTAAGAAGAGCACATAAAAAGAGGTGTTTCATTACTTCCATTCCATATCGCTACACTTGGTCTATCGATGAATGTTTGTATTCTCTGTGTCCATATCAAGGTGCGGGTTTGTCCATGTATTTGCCAGAGATTCACTATTAACGGCATATTCAGTGATTTCACTTAATTCAAATATCACTTCTTCTTTTGTTTTGTTGTGATAATCCACCGTACTATAGAGTGTGCTGACCATATAAGGAGTTCCTCCCTGTCCCCAGTTAACCCCTAATGTAATGCACAATTATCGTAAAGCGCTTCGGATAAAAGCCCAATATAAATGCACCATTTATTTTATTTTATTTATTTACACCCGTAGTTGGGCATGCATGTATACGGGCATTATCAATGCACTTGACTATTGCTGACGCGGCATTTACAGCTTGTATGTTTCGGCTATACTTTTTCCCTTTTGCCTGGTGTGGAAGGGATTAAAGCATCCTCCAACACAAGGTTGCCAGGGACAACGGATGCTCCACCAAAGCCCCTAACAACAACAGGCAAGCCAGGGGCATTCACCTGGGCCACTCATTATACCTTCATCTTCTTTCCACACCAGACCTCAATGAGAGCAACATCCCAGACCTGGCTGTCTTTCTCTTTGTCCCAAGAGGCATCCTTTTCATTTATTTTTTGCGAACGCTAAGAAAAGGCCAAGCCACCCCCAGAACATTCTTTGAGACACTAATTTCATGGCTGCACAAGGACACTCGTCGGAAGCTAATGGAAAACGCTGCCAGATGTCTGAGGCAAACAACGGCGGGCGACTGGCGAAAACATGCCGCCATTGGCGCTTGGGAAGAAAATATTTGACAATGAGCCCTCAAGACCACTGTTGCCAGGTTTCGCGAGAGAAATAAGCAACCAGGTCTATGAAAACAAGACCAAAAGAAGCCACATGAGCATTTTAAACCTATATGCATAGGCTATTTGAAAATAGCCGATCTACCAGCTCACAACACGATGTGAGCTTGAGACACTGCACAGCCTTTACAACAGACGAGGACAGTGAGGGAGAGACATTGCACAGCCCGCCTTTACAACAGACGAGGACAGTGAGGGAGAGACACTGCACAGCGCGCCTTTACAACAGACGAGGACAGTGAGGGAGAGACACTGCACAGTGCGCCTTTACAACAGACGAGGACAGTGAGGGAGAGACACTGCACAGCCCGCCTTTACAATAGACGAGGACAGTGAGGGAGAGACACTGCACAGCGCACCTTTACAACAGACGAGGACAGTGAGGGAGAGACACTGCACAGCCCGCCTTTACAACAGACGAGGACAGTGAGGGAGAGACACTGCACAGCCCGCCTTTACAACAGACGAGGACAGTGAGGGAGAGACACTGCACAGCCCGCCTTTACAACAGACGAGGACAGTGAGGGAGAGACACTGCACAGCCCGCCTTTACAACAGACGAGGACAGTGAGGGAGAGACACTGCACAGCCCGCCTTTACAACAGACGAGGACAGTGAGGGAGAGACACTGCACAGCCCGCCTTTACAACAGACGAGGACAGTGAGGGAGAGACACTGCACAGCCCGCCTTTACAATAGACGAGGACAGTGAGGGAGAGACACTGCACAGCGCGCCTTTACAACAGACGGCGATGAGTTATACGACTGCAGCATAATTGGTCACTGCAGTGTAATGCATGGGGCTCATTACAGGGAATGGGTCCTTGATGGTTAAGACATCAAGATATCTATTCCGTTCCCCCAAGGACTTGTAAAGAAACATTATTAAAGACTTGCACGTCGTTGCGCTGATCCCAAGAAAATTCATTTGTTTAGCCGCTTAATTATTAAGAGGTTGGGGTTTTAATCAAGGCTTCCAGATGTTGTAGTCTGCAGCGTGATGCTAATCTGCCATTGATTGCGAGTGGAAAAAAAAACAACTAAAAAAAATGAGGCAATTTGATTGTATGCAGTAATTACGGATATCAAACATGCAATAGCAAACAATAACAAAGCAACAGTACTGGATTTGTTTAATGATCTCCCGACTTGAGGACCAACAATGTTATGTTATGGATATACTTTGAAGATTTTCAACATTATTTTCCATAAATATCCATTTAGGTCCCCTCTGCCATATACATCGACGACCTATGTTAGAAGTAGTAGTTGCATGATGTTGTGTGACACAACTACGGCTTTGAATGTTTTCGCCACCCGCCTCCCACTTCCTGAAAAGTAACATTTTGCACAAGGTTTGCGCACAACAGCAACAATATAGTCTTTCAGTCATCCAGTGGCCCATACATAGCTGGCTAACCGTCCAGCTGTTTAACAGTGGTGGGCAACTGAAAAACAGCCCTCATTTGGGGTGTGAAGTGCCTCGTTCGCCACGAAATTAGCACCTGCCAAGGCTGCCATAAGTGCCATTCCATGAGTCCCAGCCTCTCGTGGCCTAAGAGGGCGATAAAAAACTAATCTGAACAAAACTGACGTCCGACATGAAAAGCCTTGACCTTTCATCAGCGTTGTGAAATGCATTAGCCGCATTGTAATCCGATTTGCAAAGTGGTGCTTTTGACTTGGTTTTGGTAAAGAGTGGGGAAATAAAAAAACACTTGTTTCAGAGTTGTTTCTCTGGGCGAGATTTTAATGGTTTCTCACCTTCCTGTCTGCCTGGCTCTCCAAAGCTGCTGAGTTGCACAATACTTCAAGGGGTGAACGCCATTGAATTCTGTGAGCTTCGTTGTCTGTGTCTCCAAGCTTTTCTCACCTATAGTACCCCCCCGCCCCCCCCCCCTCTCTCTCTTCCTCTGTCTGCTCTGGGGAGCTTTACAGACTCTATACTGGGTAATGGGAGCACCAGTCAATCAACTTGGCGCTTTCAAAGGTGATGCTTTGTTTCACGCTCGCTTCCCATGAATCCCATCGAGCCTGGCAGCCGTCAGGTTGTCGCACCGCCTGAACCGCGGCATCCAACACCCGTCAACCGAAAGGCCCCGGGGGGCCCGCGGCGCTCTGAGCAGTGTCTGACTTGTCAGCTGCCTGTCTCAAATTAGGTCATTTCATTTCACTGGATCTAGACAAACTTTTCTTTCGTTTCATTAACATTTAAGTCTTGTTCAGAAATAGCAGATATACAGGTATACTTGGCGCATTGCAACACGTCTCAAGTTAAAAAAGTGGTAAAAGAATATATATAATAATACAATTTCAACCGCAAAACAGTGTTTAAATGGAGTTCACCACCTTTGAGAGAAAACTTGACGTGGGGCTGGATCAGAATTCGCCATCGAGGGTGTAAAACGATATTTACTGTTGCTTTATATAAGGTCTCGACTGAAATGAACAGGCCACGGAACCTCCATTTCTATTGGTTGCCCTTCAGTTTTACAGACTCTGACAGCGTTGTCAAAACACGACTCACGTTGCCAGCTCCAATAACGTACGAGGCCAGTAATAAATTGGTCAAATGAGCTCTTGTTGTACTGCGGTCCCGTGGCGGCACAGTAAAACCCGATATGGCAGAGCGGGCAGGATCCCTGAGTCGTCCATAGGGACCGGGTGGTGTGTGGGGGGTTGAGGGGGGGACGGGCCCTCATATCTCCCAGGGTTTATAAGCTCAGAGCCTGACTCATTCCAGGTTTATGGTCCCACTGACCTTCCCATTAGAGCCCCATTACCCAAAGTCTATTAGAGTAAGAGGGGGTTATATACCAAGGCTATTTACCCAGCTGCAGTCTCTTCATATGAACTGTATTGAACAAACAGGAGTGCGGTGCCGGGGAAAGGCCCAGTCACGGGGTGACTCTGACTCACATGCCTGTTTGTGTACGAAATTCACGCAACATGTGTATAAACACATGTGGGCATACAAAGAGCACGAGAGCCATATATTGCGACTGTAAATTGCATGCATGTGCACCCCGCCCTGCCGGGGATAAAAAAAGAACTCGTACCCACATCAAGCAGGGGGGGCTAACTGTCTCTAATTAGTTGATTAGATTCACAGGGGCCCACTTCGTCTTTGAGGTGTACTGTAAATGCTCTCCCGTAATGACAGCACACAGGGACGCACTGTACACAAAGGAATGGGAAATTAAGCATCCATGGGAGTCTCTGTGAAGGTGCAAAATCAATTCAGAGAAGATTCATTCTCTTCACTTATCTCTGACCAAATAGAAGAAAGACTAGTTGTTGTTTCGCTTTGCCTGCCCTTCAGAAATAGACATTTTTCTTGGGTCAGGTTGGGGTCAGTTGCTATTTTGCAACGTCTTGGTGGGTCATATGATTGTCAGCAGATTAAGAACACCCGGAGAAGTATTCAAAATAATAATACTATTAACTGCGCTGCTGGCGAGAGACAGGATATTTCTTCCTGTTTTCCTGTTTCGTGATTATTATAGACCATTGCGAACGACCATAACAACAGTGTGCTGTGTTGCTCTGTCTACAGAATGTGAAAAATGCTTCACGCGATGCAATCATAAGGTGTGTGTGTGTGTGTGTGTGTGTGTGTGTGTGTGTGTGTGTGAGTGAGAGTGTGCATGTCTGCAGTGCAAGTAGGCCTACTGTACATCCAGTTAAACACCCAATAAAAGTATCAATATTGCATATGTAGAAATGCTCGGTTAGAAGTAAAAGTCCAGAATTCTAAATTGACAAAAGTATTTGTATTGAAATGTACTTAAAGTACCAAAAGTAGAAAATACTCATTCTTCTGAAAATAGCAGATTGGAAAATATGTTGCGATATAAGGCAACAAATAAAAGTACAATATTTGCCTCTGAGATGTATACTGTAGTGGAGTAGAGGTAAAATTATTGAAAATTGGAAACACTTTTACACACCACTGTGTGTGTGTGTGTGTGTGTGTGTGTGTGTGTGTGTGTGTGTGTGTGTGTGTGTGTGTGTGTGTGTGTGTGTGTGTGCGTGCATGGGCGCACGTGTATGCATGCACGTGCGTGCAAACCTCCTACAAAGGCTTTCATCTCATATTTCTTGCCCATCTAACCTTTCCTCATTTCAAAACATTTCCTTTCCCGCCCCTGAAGATAGGATCCCCTTGTCTGTGCCTTTGATCTGGCTGTGTGTGTGCGCGGAGCAGCGGAGGGCCACCGCAGACGGCTGCAACAGTATCCAGGTCAGGGTTAAACACCGTTCCACCTCTGCCGTGTCAGGCTGAAGACTGACTGACAGCAAAGAATGAGGAGACCCCTCCCTCCCTCCCTCTCTAACCCGCCTCCTCCATTTACTGTTTCCTTCCTTCAAGGAAGTTCATTGTTGTCTCTTCAGAGAGAGAGAGAGAGAAAGAAATATGAATTATAATCATAGCAGCAGATTAAAACACTCGATACAATCGCTTCAACATCAGCGGGTTGAACTTGTGTTTCACAGTGCCTCTGATCAAGGTCAATCCAAAGTTTTTAATCCAATATTGCTCCCTTAACCCATTAAGACCTGAGTACGATTATACGAATGCCTTCTAAATCAGTCATGCTCAAACGTTTTTCGTGCCGCGGACCCCATACGAAAATGTTTAGTGCCAGGAACGCCCTCCCCATGCAGAAGAGAAGATTTGTGTCAAAATGATTCCCAATTTTTCTAAAACATTTCCATGTTTTTCATATATGTTCAAAAATAGCAGATGTACAAGCTTGTATATCTGCTATCTGCTTTTGAGAACCACTGTTCAAAACCACTGTTCTAAATCCTAAGAGTTTACTGGAAAACGTACGTTCCTATTATACATATCACTCAAATCCAAAATGACACAGATGCTTTCCCGGTTTGAATCCGTTAACGCGAGTAAACCGCTCAATTTGACTTGAAATTCTGTGGCGTCGGCCCTTTGTATTTGACTATGAAAGTTCCATTATGTTTAATTTACAAATGCAAATAGCTGTTTGTGTTTGTTATGACAAGGCTGGGTGGGAACATGAATAACATTCAAGCTCCTTTTCCCCCTCGCGGAAATAGCAAAATAGCGAGGCCACGAGTTAAATTAGAACGGGGGTGAATATTATTAATCTCAAAGGTACCAAGACAAATATTGCGGGCATACAGCCGGGCTGGCATACACAAGATATGCAAAACAGAGAGGAATAATAATACAAAGATTAAAAAAACCTCACTGTTGAACATGCGGTGCATATTTTATACATACATCAACACTAAAACTCGCAGAAGCTAATCCTGTCCCTGCAAATACATTGCTCTATATGACACGCAGTTGGTGGAGAAAGTAAATACTCAAGTGTTCAAAAGTACAAATTACTAAGGACATTTTCTTTTCAATATTGCTGTATTGAAATTTAGGACGTTTCATCCAAAACTGTTCAGAAATGTCTAAAATACTGAGCCTGCTAACCTTGTAGATAGTCTATTTTCATTATATTTTGAAATAGGGCTTCAGTGCCATGATATATTTTTGTACGTTTCGGTACCAAGAGTCCCTTCCTAGAAATGTAGTGGAAGTCATGAGCTTGGAAAAAAATCCATTATAATAATAAACAAAACCTAAAAGAAAAAGTATGGTAGGCCTATAAGTAATTGCATTTAGTTACTGACTGTCAAACACTGACAACATGTTATCAATATTTCATGCACTGCATAATAAGCTTGAATTTCAAATGAAGACGAAGCAACATTAAGCTCATTATACGTTGTACTCTGTGAGGGTGGGGGATTCAAACATTTACCACCAAACCTCTAAAACAAGTGCAGGAAAAGCAAGATAAGGGAGCTATTCGTTTTTCTTTCTTTTTTCGGTTCATAGAAGCTGATGGATTTCGGCAGAGGCGAGTCTATAGCATATTTCCATATCTCGGTCTAATTAGAAGCAAGTGTAAGTTGTTTGAAGATAAGTAAAAGTGAGATACCTTAAAAGACATGAAAGGAGGTAATAGATCTAAATTAATTGAGCGTGTTCCAGTCTGGTGAAGCTTTACATTTAAAGGCACATGGCCCAATTTCTTTAGACATTCTAGTAAAGGCAAAAAGGGTTCACAGTATACAGTACAGTATGTCTTGACTTAGACTACTGTATATGACGTATGGATTTACTATTCCTTCTGATATCCACTGTAGACTGCACACATGTCCATTCTTGTTCTTATTCATTGATAGACTATTACATAATATATATTCACTGGTGACAGATGTACGGTAGGTATTCATTCATATTATGCTTTTTCCCCCCAGATATATTGTATTTTTGAGGGGCGCTAATGTACGATGACGTATGATCACACAGGTGTGATTTTAAGTTAATGTTATTACTTTTATTCTATCTTGGTTTGGCTGACTCTACACTCTTACCTGTACTGTACTTTCACTGGAACATTCTGTTTCATTCTCGTTGCTGTGGCTGTTATGACACCCGAGTTTCTCTAACGGCGGATCAATAAATGTTATCTTATCTATCTTAATCACACGCACAGTGCAGTAGCTATTGATATTTCCTAGCAGAGAATCGATGGCAGAGGGATTGTGTCTATCAGGGAACTTTTTATTTAGTGTGACACAAGGCTAGGTGTCGCCTCTCTCTCTCTCTGACCTGCTGAGGGGGAGAACGAGAGGTGAGGTGTCGCCTCTCTCTCTCTCTGACCTGCTGGTGGGAGAACTGCTGACTGCGGCTCAGGGGGACGACAGTTAAGCCCATTAAGACCTGACACCTACAATCGCAACAGTTTTCTGAAAAGACATACAGTTGTATGTTGCTATATATCGTTGCTGTGGGGCAGAAACCTCTTGTCTCCAGGTCTACAATATTTGACCTTTTTGTGTTGTTTCCGAATGCCCTGCTTGATCATATACTATTACTACAGCATCACACTAAAGCATCAATAGATCCGGCCTGGACGGTTAGCTCAACAGTCTGGGCACCTGGACGGTTAGCTCAACAGTCTGGGCACCTGGACGGTTAGCTCAACAGTCTGGGCACCTGGACGGTTAGCTCAACAGTCTGGGCACCTGGACGGTTAGCTCAACAGT
>NC_137882.1:19662913-19735413 GCF_963924005.1 Protomyctophum bolini
GATGGGGTTCCGCCAAGCCCCCAGTAAGGCTATCAAACGTTGAAGATGCCACTACCTACTGGCGAAATGTGGAATTGCAGCACTTTCATGGAGGTGGACGGACCTCAAAATTGAGGTCAAACTTTCCGCTCGCTCGAGCCATTGAGTTATAATTGTACTTCCGGCAGTCTTCCGGGTGCTTCAAAACGCCACTGAGCAACTTTCACTGAAATGAATAGATTGGGGGCGGGGCTAGCGCTCCGGTTCGGTCTCTATCCTTTTATTACTCAAAACACATCTGGGAGTCCTCGACATGAAAACATTAGGAAGCAAACCCCCAAAAATGCAACCACGACCACCAATATTCACAAGCAACGTTACAGAAAAACAAGCCCATAAAGTCTCTTATAAAAAGAAGCAGACATGGCAACACTGCTAACAAGCGGGGGGGGGGGGGGGGGGGTCGGGGGGGTGGAGGGGTCAGGGGGATGGGGGGGTCGTTGACCTCCTGCTGAGGTGACCCTCTCCGCAGCCACCAGGATGCTCACTGCTTCCAGATGTGGTGCCCGTTTATACGCACGCACACTCACAGGCATATCCACCACCCAGTTGGTGGGACTTCCCTTATTACCTCGGGGTTATGGCTGACCTCCCGCCACCCCGCCACGCTGTGACTTTCAAATGATTGACAGCGTTGCCAGGGGTAACAAGGCTGGAAAGCCCCCCCCCCCCCCCCCTCCCCCCCCGCCATAACCAAGCTCTCTCCCATGTCTGTGTATTTTAATAACTGTAATCACATTTCAAACAATGACCATTTTTCAGTGCCAGATTAACCCAATTCCCACATGCCCATCCGCGGACTGCCTCGTTTATTTTTAGCTGTTGAGAAATCCCATTTTCTCTGCGTTTATCTGCACCGGAATGAGATTTGAAGGAACCCCCCAATTTTGGGTAGCTTTATACAGTACATAACTCCTCCATAAATCTCCAGCGCTGGTGGTTTCCTGGACCAGGAACAGTTGGGAATAAATCAACTCACCTCACCTCCTCCCCAGAGTACAACGGCCTTT
The DNA here is from genome assembly GCF_963924005.1 of Protomyctophum bolini. NCBI lineage: Eukaryota > Metazoa > Chordata > Actinopteri > Myctophiformes > Myctophidae > Protomyctophum > Protomyctophum bolini. The sequence goes on from NC_137882.1 coordinate 19,663,963, forward strand.
GGGTCAGGTCTTAGTTTGTGTTGGGGTGGTATCGTAATGCAGAAGCCAGGAGAGAGAGGTAAAAAAAAAGCCTAAACACTAATTCCCAGAAGCCCTTTCACCTGCCATCTGGTTAAAGTGATGTCATATCTCTGCCAGTAAGGAGTGGATGATGACGTTAGCGCAGGTTCATGGAAGTCCACTGGGAGCTGCAGGGCCCTCTGGCGTTTTATGGACTAATCAAATTCATAAAAACGACCATATTGACATACATAATGAGATAATGGCCTCGGCTAGACATGGCGACATGAGCAGGCCCAGAACGAGAGAGAGACAGAGAGAGAGAGAGACATCTATGCTCTCCCCGCCATCAGGAGTCTGACATGCATGGGTAAGTCTAATGTGAGCTGTTTTGATAATTAGATAATAAGGGAAGCCCTGGCCAAAAACAAAACTGAATAACCGAATAAGTTGTGTTGTGGTTCAACTATGAGTTAAGCTGCCACGATAAGCCTGGTCCCCTAACGGTTGGCCCCCGGCTGCGAGAGCACCACGGAGATCCAGGCCTTTTGTTTAGACGGTTGAATTCCATATCGTTGCAGACATCTCAGACCTTTTGCGTTCGTAAATGAACACCCTACTTGGTCATACTACAGCATCAGACAAAAGTATGAAAAGTTACAGATGCACAAGCTCGAAACGTGCCTCAAAACCAGGCACGAAGCGGCGCATTTTGAGCATCTGCTACTTTTGAATCCTGAAAAGTAACGGTTTTGGAGATATTCCACCCGACAGAGACGATATACTGTACAGCTCAGACAGTAGTACATTGTGTGACGCAACGGGATGTGAACGTAACATTCCTCGTGCTTATACAGTACTTTCTGCAGAGGGTGAATGTGTCATGACGAATTCTGCTAACTAAAGATTCCCCACGTGCCTATATTATGCCAGGCCTTAGGCTGGCTTTTCTGCTTCCTACTTTTGCTAATTGAAGCCCATGCACCCATTCCAGCTCCACTCCATTATTGTGACCTATATACCCCCCACTTCCTACAGCGACCCCCCAAATTATCATATTTGAACTGGGGACCCCCCCACCCTGACAAGCACTTGGAAATGTAGGCATTACGTTTAGTTTTATTTGGTTCCACAAATAAATAGTATGCAAATAGCCGAACTACAAGCTCAAAACGCTGAACACTGCGAGCTCCTGTGAGCTTGTAGATGGGCTATTTTCACAATGTTTATTTATGTAATATTTGACAAATTGGCCAATTTGGGGAGAAAAGGTCTTAAAAGTCCTTAAATTGTAACTTTAGAAATACAACTTCTACAGTACTGCATGTTGGTTTGTTTACTGTCGAGTGAGAAAACACAAAGCTTATGATCTGGAGGGGACTTACAATGTCGGACCTCTACAGTACTGTACCTTCCTCCTAAGACCACCTACCCCCTAAAGCGTAGAGCCTAGTACGCTGTTCTATGTTCCTACTCCATTAGCCAGCCAATGGACCAGTGTGGAGTTAACACTGACTGGGGAGAGAACTGCTCACGTTAAGCACATTATTACTATTGTACTGGGCCCAATTACCAGCCTCTCCTCTGTCCTCTGAGCAGCTACCGTGTGCCATTTACACCATTAGCCTCTTAATGAAAACAGCATAGGGGGAGTTGGTTTCAGATCTGAGCATATTTGCGCTTCGTAGAAAGGATTTCACAGGAGCTCTCTCTCGGAGGACGTTGTTTACTTGCTAGCCCTTCATAAGAGCACAAAGGAATGACATTCCCTTGGCCAAACTCCCGTCTAGACTGTACTCTAATGCAGAGGCTTATACCGCCTGCCCGGGCAAAGTTCAACCCTTGATCCGCGCCGGGCTGACCATTTTTATTTGATAAAATCGTTAAGCAAACAAGAGCACAGCCAAAGATCTGTTTCCCCACTCCCAACAGATTAAGACAACGTGTCGAGGTTGTTACCAAAAGCTTTGCGAGTTCTCCTTTTCAGCACATGAACTTGAAACAGAGGAATATCGTTACTGAAAGTCACTGCAGCTTGTGAACGTGAACAACACATTTGGTCGGCCAGGTGGCGGCAACACCTCGACGGCCCTCGAGCCCTTCCTTCCTTCTATACTGCACGGTGAATAAATCTCACTGCTTATCAAGCTGCTGTTTAGCTCTGGACAGACAGAGACAACAGACTCCCTCTCCATATGTTTGTCAATGTTTAATCTACTCCACAGAGAAAGAGAGAGAGAGAGAGAGAGAGTGGTGGGAAGGAGAGGAGGAGTGAGTGAGTGAGAGCGAGGAGGGGGCGAGGGGAGCCGTCTGTAATCTCAAACTCATTTTGAAGTAAACACACTTAGAACTCTGGGAAAAGCCTGCCTCTTCAATTGATGCACTGTTGTTGTTGTACACCGGGACAGATTAAACGGAATATATTTGCTGTCTTACATCCTTTACATTCTCCCCCTCTCGCCGACACCTCGCACAGATTTTCCTTCGTGCTTCATCAAAACACCACCAGCCCGTTCTGTTTTGAAGAGCAGACGAGAGGGCAGAGCACAGGAACAACCTAATCAAACTGTAACGCTCAGGGGGAAATTACAGTATTTACGTGTCGTACTGTATGAACGTGTGAGAACTATAAAGAACTCACCTTTTGTTGACGTTTGCCCCGTAATGGCATAACGCAATCAGAGACATTATTGTCTCCGCCGCGTTAATTGACTTATAGTGGTAATAATAATTATATTAATAACTTGCTGTAGGTATCAATATAATTACGAATATAATCATAACTTCCCCAATCAGCCACGCCGAGCTGCCTTTGAACTCTGCTATGCAAATGAAACTGTAATGGGATGCTGTGATAATGAGAGAAGACACAGTGGGATTGATAGTGCTGGAGCAACGATCACTGTGAAAAGACAACAAGAAAAAAGACATAGCGAAGGAATCATCCAACGTGATATCCCATTAAAGCTGCAACTGACCCTTTTCTACCCCGAATTTTGTGCACAAGTGCTGACATTTTTATTGTTGAGCCTTCTGCCTACTTGCTCAGGGGATGAATTGAACCTTGACCCTCAGGTCAAAATGTGTGTAAGATCCTGTGTCTCGGTGAGACGTGACCTTTGACACCATCTAAATGTCTCAATAGAAGAGCAGGGAGACACAATACAACCACCCCAACTGTATAAGTTACATCGTATTAACATACTTTACCAACATCAAAGTGGCTACAAAAAGGGGGAAAAAAGGATTTGGTTTAACCATTGAAGCATGACACCGTCTAAATATGACAAGGGCTGATATAATGGCTCATAATGTGTTGCATTGTTGTTGGTACAAGCAGCGAGCTTGCTGATCTGTTTTCTCCGAGCAACACTAGCCGAACGACGCGTATGAAATTATGAATGAATTGGCCAAGGCTACCATCGTTAAAATGAGAAAAGTAGCAAGCTCCATGCTGGTTTTCGCACATGCAACTCACACCTTCTCTGTGTTTGTCCATAATGGCCAGCAGGAAGCAACACGAGCGAGGAGGCTCCAGGCTCCTGGCCCGCCCGCCTGCCTCCGCTGTTCTCCGGGCGTGGAGGGGCAACAACAGTGAGAGCCGTGGAGGAGTGTGAGCCGGCTGATTAGAAACCAAGTGGAACTGGCCAGATAAGAAGGGAATGGACATCACAATCAGCCCCAACACAGAGCAAAGAGGGAGCACATGGAGTTCAGGTCTGCTGGGGCAAAATGGAGATGTAACATTGTTAGGGTGTGTGTGTGTGTGTGTGTGTGTGTGTGTGTGTGTGTGTGTGTGTGTGTGTGTGTGTGTGTGTGTGTGTGTGTGTGTGTGTGTGTGTGTGCGCGCGCGTGCATGCATGCGTGCGTGCGTGCGTGCGTGCGTGACTATACAAGAAAAATCTTTATTTTATGATGGAAAATTGATTTTTAGAGATTTACAATTAGAAAACAGATTCAGGTTGGATTTAGGATTAGGATTAGACGTTTAGAAGTTAAATTTAGCGGATTACAGATAAGAGTTATGCCTGATTTACACTTAGTTACACGCTGCTGTCGTGCACCGAAAATGGGTGCGTGTGTGCGTGTGTGTGTGTGTGTGTGTGTGTGTGTGTGTGTGTGTGTGTGTGTCCACCGTCTATGGCTGGGACTAATATGTCCATGTAGTTTCGGGGGGCTACCGTGCGTGGAGATAAGAAAGTGAATGATGTATTATCACCCCACCACCACCACCACCACCACGGCCTCTCTCTTCACTCTCCCCTGGCCTCATCGGCTGACAGAGCACACACTCAAACCCTGACCGCTCTCCTCTGATCCCGCCAGAGTCCAATCATGAGTCAGTTGTCTGCTGGCCGTTTCAGTGTCAGCCAATCAGATAGGAGGAGTGCCTTGGATGGCTTCCATGATGGACCAGCCAAACAAGCCAAAGGGTGAGAGGGCCGTTGGGGAAGAGGCCTATCTCTGCTAAGTTATAATAGTGGTTTTGATGAGGGGATGGCACAGCCAGCTCAATCACTAACAGCATGGCAGCTGCCTACAATTTACAAGATTGTAGCCTAAAAGAAAACCACGCGTGATAATTGCTTTTTCCTCTGCTGGAACGTCCCACCGATTGCGTGCGCGCTGTTGTCACGAACATCGTCTTCCTGCAGTGGAAGACAATGAACACATGTGCGCCTTGCAATTTTGATTTGCCCATAAGATTTCGACTTGCCTTGGGCACCAGAAACTTTTAAAACCCAGCATCTTAGAGGATTATGTCCCAGCCCTCAACGGTACATCAGCCAAGGAGAAGAGCTTTGCCAAAATATAAAAGCGTTGTAGATGGCAGCCATATAAATGACAGTAACTTCCATGAATCATTATCAAGGTCAAAGTTTTAAATATAGAACAGTGACTGGCTTATTGCAGGGTATAAGGGCCAGGTTTTTATGAATTAATCTACCTAACCTCCTATCCTGTAATCACTTAAAGCTCTGGGCCAATGGCATCCGTGGCGATTAATGATGGCATTTGGCGTGCGGCCCGTCCCAGGGTCTCGGACGCCATGCTGCAGTATCCGGTTCACGTTTCACCCGCTTCAATGGAACCCCCTATACTTCAGTATGATCCATGACATTGTCGCCCTTGGCCTGTAAACCTTGTAAGTCCAAAACTGTGTTCAGATAAACCTCTTAGCTCAATATTCAAATTTAATATTTTTTACTACTCCGAGTCCCTAGTTGAACATACTACGTTACAGCGTCACACAAAAGCATGAAAACTAGCAGATCTGTAAGCTTGAAACGCAGCGCGAAGCGACGCGTTTTGAGCTTGTGGATTTGCTACTTTTGCTATTTTTGCTATTCCAAACAGTTTTGAACGAAATTGAAAAAAAAAGAAAAGAAAACGAAAAATAATTATCTAATGCAGTTATTATTTAGTAAAAAGCTCTTGTTAATATTTGTAAAAACCCACAGACAGACTTAACCACGTTCAACCTATAGTCATTATCAATCGGAAAATAAAAAAATAAAATGTAATAGTGTAAATGGCAGCTCTACAAACTCTACGTGTCAAAATAAAGTCACATGTGAGCTTGGAGATTGGCTATTTCTTCCCTACTTTTGTGCAACTCAGTCATAGTACGCTGTACAAAGTACCAGTATATAAGCATATACAGTATATGAACACAAAAAGATGAAAATATGGAGATATGAGGTTTATGTCGGACAGCAACAATATCACTGTGTCTCCGAGGCACATATACAGTATGTTATCAATCAGACAGGGGGGGGGGGGGTTATTTTTACTTTACTGGAGTACCTCCAATTTTCAATACATTTACTTCTATACCACATCATCTCAAAGGCAAATATTGTACTTTTACTCCACTACAAACTTTACTTTCTAGATTTTGATTATTATTACAGAACCACTTCAGACCTGCAGTATACATACTTTGATAACTATGCACATTTACTCAAGTGAATTTTGAATACTAAACGTGTACTTGTAACATACTATTTGTACAATAGTCAATGCCCTATTGCAGACAATAGGGCATTGATATAGGTTTAATTAAGTACAAAATGTCATTACTTCTTCCATCACTGACGATACAGTAAAGCCCCCCCACCCCCTTCAAAATATCTAAGGAGTAATGGGTATTAGAGCGGTCATCCCGTGCTGAACCAACCGACACTTTGAATATCGACTCTGCTTCGTGGCAGGTCGGTTTATTATTACCCACCCCGATTTCCCCCAGGATTCTCTTTCCATTAACTGAAAGGGGGGGCGCGGTCGGGGTGGGTTGTGTCGTGGCTGAGTGATGGGATTTGGGAGTGGGTACAAAAGCAAAGAATTAGGTTGGCCCGTTGTTTCTCTGCCAGAGCTCACACATGCAGAACTGACAGAGACAAGACAACGTGGGGAACAGAACAGGCTCCAGCAGGACAAAGTGGCAGACTAAAGGAATGATGGGAAGAGAAGGGTGAGCCAGAGAGACACAAAGTGGGCGCGTGTGCCGTCCCATGTGTGCCTGTGTACGTGCAGAGGAGGACATTACATGTATTATCCCTTCGCTGTCTCTGAATTAAATATGTGAATCTTTTCTCATTATGTTTGATATTTATGATAATATCACAATAAATCAATGCAATAAAAAAATGCATGTTAAACCAAAGTAAACCAGACATCCCTATCTTAGTCAAATTTTCAAATTAGGCTATTATGTCCAATTTCTAAAATATAAAACAACATAGCACCGAAGTCTGGCGTCACTTTCAGTAGAGGGCGCCAGTACACAGGTTCATGTATTTTTTTGTATTTGCATTGAAATCCCCATAGGGGGATTTTAGGTCGTTTCATATAAGAACTGTGTTCGATCATCCCGGCCTTTCTGTCAGGGGGGTGGCTGTGCGTTGTTAATGATGTCCATTCATATTTCATGCAGTCAGTTTCTGAGAAAATGGAATTAATGTGGCCGCAATAGCCTTGAAACTACGTATGAAAGCAATTTCGCTGCTAATATACGTCACGCCCAGCGTGACAACACACGTTCCTGAGATTCCTCATTGGCGTAAGCTCAGCTGGCGGTGACTCAACTCGTACTAACCACGAAACATTAAATATCAATATATATATATTTTTTAAACGTAATTAACATGTCAGTTTATATTGTGCGACGGGCAGCTGCAGCCACCCCGCCTACCCGGAAATGTAGTCTCTGGGTTGTTTGACTCGTTTCTGCACTTATTGTGTTACTCTTTGGGTATACCTTCAGTCGATGCTTCATATCCATATGAGTGAAAAGGCCGGGATGATCGGTTTATTTTTCAAATACAGTTCTTATATGAAGAGATCTAAAATCCCCTTATGGGGATTTCAATGCAAAGTGTGGCGGAGACGCTGCTACTCAGATAGATGCTGAGTGACATGCCTATTGTAACATGAAAACACATGCCATGATTTTGTAAGTGTAACTCGACTGCACCTTTACTATTTGTATGCTTGTATGCATCTCCTTTGTGTGGACATAAATAAATGGTTAAAATGTCTTTGTGTGTGCGTGTGTGTCACGTCACGTGTGTGTGTGTGTGTGTGTGTGTGTGTGTGTGTGTGCATGCTCATTGTGGGGGACAGCGAGATAGCAAATACACCCATATACAGTAGCCTACATACAGTATCTCCTGGCTCTGTTGCTCAGCCTGTCAGCCGTTTGGGAGCAGCTCAAAGGGCTTCCAGATTAGGAGAGACGCAGCACTGCTGCTGGCTGAGGGAAACGTGTCGGGCGCTCGGCCAGAGGGACCCCTGCCCACGGAGGAGAGGACCTTCACACGAGACGACAGCTCTTTGAACAAGGCCTCCAGATGTTGCATTGAATGGGGAAGTGGACCATTGTCAGCGTGTGTGTGCATGTGTGTGTGTGTGTGTGTGTGCGTGTGTGTGTGTGTGTGTGTGTGTGTGTGTGTGTGTGTGTGTGTGTGTGTGTGTGTGTGTGTGTGTGTGTGCGCGCGCGTTTTTTGTGGATTTCTATCCTTTCCTTCCTAGAGAGCGCTATCAAGCCCTATTGTCGCTATTCAATTAGCTTCCATTACCGACGGGCACTTTGATTACGGAGTTTATTGGACTGGTGGGGCACAATGGAAGCAGAAGCAGCCAGGCGTCCCTTTCCATTGGCCCATGCAGCCGCTGATATTGTGTTAGCCGGCTTCCTTTCACCCGAGCAAAAGAGCCAATACTCTGCCATTCTCATGGTGGTCCCCCCGTCCCCCCGTCCCCCTGGTCCCCCATGTCCACACAACACCCAGGGACAGCGAGCCAGGGCGGTTGTACAGAAAGCAACAACGTATTCTTGAGCGATTAACAACCTCCAACTGGCCGCAGGAAAAAGACAAATGTGGAGCTCCATCGATTCCACTATTATAATGGGCTAGCCATTCAATCAGGCCAAATCCACAAGGGGCCCACTAGCACCATTAGGGGGTCAGGGCCAATGAATGGCACCAGCAACAACAATCCATAAATGATCTATTTAATGTACTGATATAAAAGCAAAGGACGTTTCGGCAAATTGACATCTGAACGCTTTCCCAGAATTCAGTCAACCCCTGCCTCATGCACCATTTTGTTAATTGGCCAGTTTGCTAATTTTCCGGTCAGCGGTGCTTTTTGTGTTCCTGTGGGGACATCATTTGCGTGGGGATTTTGGCGTGCGGCGGCTACACTGTTTGAGCTCTCACCTCTCCTGTTCCAGTCTCATCCGCAGGGTCTCGTCCTCCGAGGCCTCCTCGTCTTTGGACTTGCCAGAGCCGTCTTTCCGATGTTTCCCGAACCTGCGTAACAGACGAGGGCAAAGGGGAGATAGTTGAAAGCCAATGTCTTATTAACCCATTGAGACCTGAGGCAGATTCTAGTTTTCTGAACAAAGAATATTTGCTATAGCTTATCAGTGGTGCTCAAACCTTTTCATGTCAAGGACCCCATGATTATTTTCTAAAATATAAGCTCTACAAGCTCAAAACGCTGAGTGACACGAAGTGACACAATATGAGCTTGTATATCTGCTATTTTTGCATAGCCAATGTTCTATATACAGCTAAAATCTAAAATGACACATGATGCTTAACCGGTTTTGCGGGGTTAATCATTTTCAGCCCAATGTGTAATTTCTTCCCCCTTCCCCCCACGCGTGCGTACAGTATCTTTCTTTCCTTCTTTCTCCACCAGACGCAGATGAAAAAACCTCGGAAGGAAATTAAAGTGTCAACCTGTCAGTATCTTCAGGTGGAGTTTGTGCAGGCGAGGCAGGCTCTGAATGCGTCTCCCAGAGGGGCGCGCACACACTCGTTATTGAATGAATAACTTTGAACTTTTTTCTTCCTCATATAAACGCGATCACGGCGCATGGAGCCATAAAAGATAACTCAATAAAGTGCCAAACTCCCTGGTCGCAGACCTGCCATCGCGGGGGACGCCTGGCGTAATGAATTCAACGTGAGGTGTTAAACGAGAGCCTAGAAACGGGAGGCAAACAGCATAACACCCTGTTGGAAGAAAGAGGGAAAAATAAGAGGATGAGTGAGTTCTCTCCCACTCCCTCCCAGAGCTATGTAGTTTACCCAGAGTGACGGGCGTGGTGACAGCTCATGATTTAGTTTGAGTGAGGTGAGGGGAGAACAAATTCAATGTAACCAACGTGATGTGGACGGGATAGGGAGGAGTTTGGGTAGCTGGGTTGGGGGGGCTTGTGGTCGAGCGGACACACCCGCGTCATTTGCAACTTTCTCACCGCCTCTGCAAAAAGTTTCACATTTTAACGACGGCGGTGACACGACAACGACGGTAAATCCACGGCACACTTATCTTTTACAGCGAAGTGAGAATAAGCGCCGAAGCCGACCGGTCGTAAATTCCAGCCGCGGGGGTTTCGGCCGTGCGGATAAATGACTGGAGACTCCTGGAACTGACTGAGGGGTGTGAGAAAATGATGAGCAACGGAGGAGGGGACACCGCAGATAGCTGTTATGTCTGATTTATACTTGGTTGCGTGTCGAGAATAGCAGATCTAGAGTCGTGCTGCAGTGCTGTGAGCTGGTAGATCGGCAATTTGTGGTGTATGACACCGGGACGCAACAGAGTATAAATCACCCATTTACAGGGCAGTATACTCACAAATATTGCCGTATATGATGCCAAGAGCATATCGTTGTCATCGGGTAGAAACCTCATACCTCTATATTTCATCTTTGTATGTTATTTGTTTTTCTTTTTTTTAGCATAGCTACAAACTCAAAACGTGTCATGGCACGTTTTGTGTGATGGTTTCCACCTGACAGTGACAATATAATTGTTTAACCAAATTAACTGCAATGCATGCAACAGTAGTTTGCGTTTCAGTGTTGCAGTTGTATTAAGTAAAATAGAGCAGCTGCCTATATGTTGGCAAGCTCAGAAATAGAAGCCTGTAATAGTTTGTTGCAAGAGGAAGAACTGCACTGCAATAAAGAATTTAAAAGTCGTGTTACTTGTAAACTAATTACAATTGAGTGATAATGAAGGAAACACTCAACGCTCTGTCAATATGGGGGCGAGTGGTGGGTCCTCCCCTTTCTATGCTTAATTTATACTTTGTTGCATGCCAGAAAGAAGCCGTCTACATTCTACAAGCACACAGCGCAGTGTGATGTGCTGTGAGCTTGTGAAATAGTGGTGTCACACAATTTCCAGGGCGCAACACTGGCATGAAGTATAATTCAGGCTTAAGAGAGGTGGGGGCACGGTTCTGGAAAGCTGACTGCGAGCAAAATGTAATGAGACCACGTGGAAGCAAAAATATATTCATACTATCGCTCACAGGGAAAGCCTATTTCTCCTGAGTGAAACTGCACCAACATCTCTATAAAATAAAAAATAATACCCCTGTTGAATAAACCGAAGCTACCGAAGCCCGACTATGCAAATGTATGGTTACTGCATTGTGTGTAGGGCGTAGTAGGGTTTTCACAGGGAGAAGAGAAATACATTTGTTCAGTGTATCTTCGCACTCTATCTATAATCCTGACGTCACTCCCACTACACTGAGTTACGGCGTGATGTTTTTGTAGGCAAATCTTCACATCTTAAAAGCTTATGTGTTCCAAACATAAACAAACCACGGCAATTTTGTCAGGTATGTGACTCTGTGTCGTATATTTGAATAATCTGTGCTTAAAATCACTGAGCTTGCAGATCAGCAATTTTCAAATTGATATTCACATTCTGCACAATGAGTACTTTTACCGTTGGTATATTTTTATGGCAATACTTTTGTACTTTACTCAAGTAAAATTTGAATACCAAACTATTACTTTTATAGCACTGACTTCATAGTAGACCTACAGTCACAGTTTATCTATTGATTGCTGAACAGTCCTCATTGGATTTCGGGCAGAAATGGAAAAAAAAAAGCAGCATGCAGGCTTTACATTTTACATCTACTGGGAACAGGTCTGACAGAGCTCCTTTCCTTGTTTATTATTATTATTTTATACCTGACTGAGCTTTAGCTGACAGTTTGAAAAACTTTCTCCCAAACCTGAAAGAATTACATCAGACAGGGTTTACTCCAGGCCACTAAAAAAGTAGAATATATTCATGAAATGAGAGACCCCGTTTTCCCTTGTGAATGTTTATTATTCCACTTTACATTAAAAGCAGCCGAGACCTTCTGTGCAAATGGCCTCCCTTTGGTGCCGGCCGTTTTTGGAATGGTAATCTTTTGCAAAGCAGCAGAGCCTGGTGGGAGATCTTTGGTGCTTCTCGGTTGAGCACAGAGCAGAGAGAGAGAGAGAGAGAGAGAGAGAGAGAGGGTCTGAGTCTGTGATATGCAGTCTCTTTTTGTCACACAGATAGCGTACATTACCTGATTAATTAATCAACAAATGGTTCTAGTAGGCTAAGGCATAAAACTCCCTGGACCCTGGGAACGCTACAGGGAGCACTGCTATCTATCACCGGAACAGGTGACAGCCTCCCTCTTCGCCTCACTTCCAAGGACTTTCATTAACTCCCTCAGAAATATTCACACCGGTAGAGGATCCCCTGTCCCCTCCTCTCCTCTCTCTCTCTCTCTCTCTCTCTCTTTACAATTTACAAATTTACAATTTAGGCATTTATCAGACGCATTTAATCCAGAGCGATTTACATTAGAGATAGAGATATACTTTATTAGTCTCCCGAGGAAGAAATGTGTCTTAGACATGCATGCATGCAGGCGTAGCCCTAGTCCATGTCGCCGCAGTGCAGCGCCAAATAATTAGATTAGGCAAGAATAAAAAAGCATGGTAATACATCAAATACATACCAAGTAGTTATCATGAATCATACATAAGCTAAGAGTGCGTAAAGGTGGAAAATCTATATAATAAAACTATGCATAATACAGGGCTATGTTTACATAAATGCTATAAGTCTACATAAACTTCTCTCTAAGTCTACATGAAAATGCTATCAAGATACATAAGTTGAGCCTTTTCATACACCTGTAGGAGGTGGAGGCTAGGTCAAGTGCTACGGTAAGTGCTATGGGCTAAGATGGAGTCTGAAGAGGTCTGTTTTCAGACTGCGGCGGAAGATTGGGAGCAAATCTGCAGTTCTGATTGCAATGGGAAGTGCATTCCATAGTCTGTCTCTCTCTCTCTCTCTCTCTCTCTCTCTCTCTCTCTTTTTTTTAAATATCCAAAGTATAAAATAATGGCTATAAAGTGGTTGCAATCTAAAATTACACAGATGCTTTCCCAGTTTTAACGGGTAAAACCCCTCCCCCAAACAGTGTGTCCTGTGGCTGGGCATGCATCAATACAGTGAAGAATGTGTCATGGCGCGACATACAGCACTGGAGTGGACATAATCAGAGGATTACGCTGAAAGAGACCCCCGCCGCGGTTCCCCCAATGAAAAGCTCTTCCCTAGCATTGCCACGCGGCTCGGGGGGGAGAGGAGAGGGCAGCCCCGGACCTTAAAATGGAGGGTGGCTCTTAGAAGGCTACTTGGGATTTTATTTTTTATTTTCTTAACACCACAGCTCTGTTGTGTACGTACGTCAGCAGATTGAGCCTCGCCAGCAGGGGATGGATCTGGAACACAGGATTAGGCTGACAAACCCCTCTCTCCGCTGACTCCTGCTGTAACCCCAATAACATTCGGTTTTCTTCCCCAAAGTAAAGTTTACCCACTTTTTTTTAACTTTTTATTCTATCGATTACTCACCCCATGGAGACTTGAATTTATGGATTTTTCTTTTGTTGCGTTTTGTTTTTGTTTCGTTTGTTTTCATTGCATTCGTAAGCCAATAATTTGATGACCAGCAGTGACACTAGGGAGCTGTTATCAAATGATTGGCTTAGGAACGCGACAAAAACAGGTCAAGTGTCCATGTGGGGAGTAATCAATAGGAACATCAAGTTATTTTGGGGGTGAACTATAAAACAGAGATGCTGTATTGAGAGGCCCATAATAGCAGAAAGCATGTTTCCAAAAAGTGCACCCAGACCCTCACCCAATATTGACTTTCATACCCGTCCGCCCGCGATAAAGAGATGGCAGGACCCGCTAAGCGCTGTAATGATTCAGAGTTAATCAGTGTCTTTCCGAAAAGCACAATTCAGCCATTTCTGTAAAACTCTTAAGTCGGTATTGGCACCTTTGGCATAGATTGAGCCTGGCATGGTGACAGAGGTCCTTATCGGGAGAGAACTTGATGAGGCCTGATAATAAGATATTGATTGGCGACCACAGCTCGTGGATAGAATGGCAATAAGAGGTCGGTGTAGAGCAGTGGTTCTCAAAGTGGGGTCTGCGGCACCCCTAGGCGTCCTTGAGGGAGTTCCGGGGGGTCCCCATGCTAAATAATAGATAGTATAGGAACCAAATGGACCCTTATGGGTCTGTAACTCATGTAGAGTGTACGGGTCCACAGAGATAGAAATTAGGGATGCACCGATATGGAAATTATTGGCTGATACCGATGTTTAACTGCAACACAATCAAGTGTGTTACTGTACGTAAGCACATCCTAAGTGTCTCACCGTATCCCGTCAAAAAAAGATTAAAAAGAACACACTAATAATAATTATCAGTGCAATTAGTTGCAGTGCAGGGTTGGCAGTGGCTCAGGAGTAGAGTGACCGGATAGGAACCACAAAGGTTCCCCCAGAGTTAGTGTCGAAGTGTCCTTGAGCAAGACTCTGAACCCCTAATTGCTCCCCATGTGCAGGTTGGTGCCTTGCATGGTTTCCTCCGGCATCGGTGTGTGAATGTGTGTGTGTGTGTGTGTGTGTGTGTGTGTGTGTGTGTGTGTGTGTGTGTGTGTGTGTGTGTGAATGAGTGAATGTAATGCACAATCTCTGTGAAGCTCCCTTGGGTAAAGGCGCTAATATAAATGCACCATTTACCAATGCCAATCAAAAAGCATGTCCATTTTGGTCAGTGCGAGAGCGTCAGAAGTGCTCACAGTGGAGAAAACAGCAGATCTCAATGCACAGTTTGTCACTCGCTCGCATCTGTCACATGCGTAATGGCATTCCGACTGTCACTCAGTGGACTAAATGAAAGGCGGTCAAAGCGGCCCGCATCCCCGGGCCCCGATAAACACTGATCCTTCACTGTCATCATCAGAAGCCACTGATCCACTCCCTCTCCTCCTCCTTGTGTTTCACCACTGTTTAATGGTCCATCACTAAGCACCCCTGTGTCTCTCTCTGTGAATGGCCTGCAGCAGGTGAGGCTGGTGAATACCCAAACGCTGCACAAAATTAAACACAAACTACCAACCAAGGAAGAGACGGGATCGAGGAACAGAAGAAGGAAGAGAGGGTATGATTTCACCCCCCCAAAAACAAATCATTTTTTCCGTGGATTACTCACCTCTTGGAGACTTAATTGAATTCATGGATATTTTGTCGGTTTTTGTCGCATTCCTAAGCCAATGGAGCCCCGTGGAGACACAAAGGAGACTCTTTGTGTCTCCATAGGGAACCACTGCAGGTGTTTTATGTTGGGGGACGGGGGGGGACGGAAGGACGACATATCCCCTTAATCTTAACCCTAACCTCACAGAGACTATATGAATAAAAACCTAACCTCAAAACAACGGGAAAAGAGAGATTCCGGACAATATACGGGCGTGCCACGTTGGTGCTTGGCCTTGAAATGCATTATGGAAATTGTAGGAAAATAGTAAATATTGTTATTTCTATATATCATGATAACCATCAACAATTTAGTCAAACTCAAAACAATATCTTTGGTAGTATGCCTTTAACACACCCCTGGAGAGATTCACAATCTCTGCTGTATTAGAGATCCTTGTCATCCAAAAAAAAAAGAAGCAGATAATCCCATGCTATCCATCACTGTCCCCGACTGCCTCTCCGGCATACCCAGCCATCATTTGGTGCACAATTTCAGCTTTAAGTCCCATAAACCCTAACATGTGCCTGTCACGGAATAACATATGGAACATATGGATTGTGGAGTGAATGTTATGATGTCGGTGATTAAACATCGAGAGATAAATGAGCGGCGCAATCAATCAAAAGTGTCTCGCGGGGGCCTCGATCTCAGACCGCGCCGTGGCCTCGCTTCCTCCAGAAAGAAAACCAGCCACAGTTAAATAGGAGGGCAGTCCATTCGATACGGCAATATCGTCATATATCATACAGAAGCAGAAGGGTTTACTACTGCGGCTCTGATGCCTCATACATCATTTACATCGATTTACAGGGTAATAATGTAGTACAAGGGTACCGGCATATAGAATGCAAGAGTGAAAAGAAATGACTTACAAAAAAAGCATATCTCTGAAGAATGGTAAAAATAACTCAATTATGCAAGGCCTCATTGTGATTTGTTACAATTTGGTATAATCTGGTGAGCACGATTTGAGGAAAGGAGATCGTGTGTTTTGACAGCCTCCCTGTCAGGACTGCTGTGGTTAGCGCAGAAGGAAATTGCTGTAATGGTACACCTACCCCACCCCCCCCTCTTTTTCCCTCTTCTAAAGTATGTGTTCGAAGAACCAAACATGGCTGACTGACTGACTGGCTGGCTGACTGACGGCATGACACTCACCTGGTTTAACCTCAATTTTAGTCCCTCCCTCACGAGTGAGTGAGTGAAAAGGCTCAGCTTTATATGGCATTTGTCAAACCCACAAGTGGAACGGGAGGTGTAGAAAAACTAAAAAGAACAGGTGGTCTACAGGGAAAACAAAAAATAAAAGAAAAAAAAATAGGTGCATCTATCAATTTCAGTAAGCGATGAGAAGATAATTTCAAGGGCAGAGAGAGAGAGAGAGAGAGAGAGAGAGAATCATTATGGTTTCTGCTTGGCCAACCTGAAAGTTAATCCAAATCTCCCCAGGCGAGGCCCCCTAAAGGCGTCTGATGCGGTGCCCGTACAAGCCTCCCGCCCCGCCACAACCACGCCGTTTGTTGGGTGTTTGTCAGTCACGGCCATGGAGAAAATAAATAACAGAGTCTGTGCCTTTCAACACAGGGCTTTTCATAGCGGTAATCTATAAAGCACTCTGAATAATACATGCCATGTTCCCGAGCAGAACAATCAAGAGACATTATTATCTGGCCTATCAACGAGGCGGTGAGAAAAGAAAAGTATAGAAAGTTTGAGGACAACAACAATAAAAAAAGAAGAAGCTAGCGAGTAGAGAAAACAGAAGACACAGGGTTTAGGCCCACTTTTATCTCCCTTTCATTCTCTATCAATCAGACACAAACCCCACCTGTCCTGTCCTGGGGGGTGCAGGGGTCGATATGAGCTGGTGCATAATTTCGAACTCTCGCACCCGGGGCGAACGTGGCGCACGCCTCACACAACGTCGGCATGAAGCAGTTGTTGGCTCTGTCCTCTGTGTGCCACCGGCTATAGTGGCGGCTGCAGCAGGTTAGTAAACTAACTGAGTGGGCAAAGACACACAGAGGCCTTGTGAGGAAGACAAATCAGACCTGAGTGGTGCTGTACATGGTGCTGTGTGTGTGTGTGTGTGTGTGTGTGTGTGTGTGTGCGTGCGTGCGTGCGTGCGTGCGTGCATGTGCGCATGCGTGCATGAGAAATCTGCCTCCTCACCAATCTGCCTACCGAATGCTAAAGCTAGCGTGGCCGCCAGCCCTGCCGATTATCTCCCTCCCTCCCTGTGGATCTCATTAACCGCCAAAACGTGCAATGTCACTCAGGTCTACCGCCCCTAACCCGTTTTTTGTTATTTTTGCTAAAATAAATGAAAAACTATGAGCTCAATAAAGCAAGACATCCGTCTCTCTTCCGATAATCGAACCTCAACAACAACAACTACAACAACAACACTGCCTCTCCCAAGCCTTGAAGGAGTAGTTCAACCCCACAAAATATAGATTTTAATTTTTGTGGCATTCATTAGTCGATAATTTGATGACCTACCGGCGACTCCGCCAGTCATTAAATTATTGGCTGAGGAATATTAACATAAAAAAGACCATGAATTCAAGGCTTCATGGGGTGTGTATAATAGATAGAAAACAAGTAATTATTTGGGCGGCGGAACTGCTCCTTATCTTCTCTTCCCTCACGTCATTGGAACAGGCTTTGCTCACTGTAAGCCAATCGGCGGCCTTGTTGATGCCGATTGGACGCAGCACAGAGCAGACTGGATACTGCATGGGGGCTCACTGGGTAATGGTGTGAAAGACACCTGGGGTGGGGGGGGTGTGTGTGTGTGTGGGGGGGGGGGGGGGTGGGGGCAGGGGAGACGATGGTGGAAGAGGAAGGGGTTCACGCAGGGCTGGTGAGCAGTGGCGTGTCCCGCGCTGTGGCATGACATGCATTTATTCATGACATCAGGCCGAGGAGACCCTGCATGGGGGGATATATCACTGTGGGTGAAGACGGAATGCAGCTTCACGCCGTGGAAACCTCCACGCCTCTTAGCTCCAACAGCTGAGCAGAGAACGAGACCGATTTCACCGCCGCTCACCGCCAGTGGTGTAAAGTAACTAAGTGTATTTACTTAGTACTTAAGTACAATTTCGAGGGATTTGTGCTTTTCTTATTTAGAGTATTCCCATTTTCCAATGCTTTCACTTCTACTCATCTACATCTCGGATCCAAATATTGTACTTTTACTCCACTACATGTATTTGTCGCAATGCATTGTGAGCTTGTGTAGTTCTGCTATTTTTAAAGGATTTTTATACATTTGAAAACTTGAAATGGGACAGTCTGCAAAACGAATACTTTCTACTTTTCGTACTTTAAGTACATTTTGATACCAATACGTTTGTACTTTTACTCAAGTACATTTTGGATTCCAGACTTCTACATATAACAAAGTATTTCTATATTGCAGTATTTATACTTTCACTTAAGGAAAAAATGTGAGTATTTTTTCCACCACTGGTGGAATGTTGGATTTCGCCGCCGTGTGACGTCTGCTTTGCCGACGCTGTGCTCGTCGTCACGGCAAAACAAGGAATGAGAAAACAACAGAGATAGAAGCGGCTCGGAGAATTGCATGCCATTTCAGACCGTATTATGTTCAAATGTCCCCACAGACGTCATCAATCTCCCACCTCTTCATCATCATAGCTATTGTGTGGAAATGATTACTTTCCAGCATAAAGATAAAGGCGTCTCTCTCGTCCTCTGATAATATTCAAATATTTCCTGCCATTACTTATCTCTTCCTCACCAAGTGTGACTGTATATATATATATATATGGCCACCTGCCTATACGACCCAGAACCCGCCACCGTCGCTCTGTCTCGCCGTTAGTGTTTTTTACCTAAATCCTTCATCGCTCATTCTTTCCGTTTCTTTATGCTTCCCTACCATCTGTATCGGTTTTATGAGATCGATAACAGCAGGTACAACAGAGCAGAGAAAAGAGAAGAACTGGCGGGGGGTTCGAGAGAAAGAGACAGACAGAGAAAGAGAGAGAGGGGCATATGGAGAGACAGAAACGAACAAGCAGCATGAATACAGCAAGACACAGTATGAGCCCAAATGATAAAATACAAAGTACAAACACACACGCCTCTCTCTCTCACACACACACACACACACACACACACACACACACACACACACACACACACACACACACACACACACACACACACACACACACACACACACACGTTGGTTTCCATGAAGTGTGGGAACCAACAGCAGGGCCATCACTCTTGGGGACACCACTTTCCAGTGGTCCCACAGGCCTGAAAAAAATCAGGCAAGTTAAAAAAAAAATCTTTAACACAACTATCACCTCAGATTCTAGATTGGATGAAGTAATTTCACAGACTTGTCCTGACCATGCATCTTGGGGACCTATATTAATCCGTCGATTGTGGGGACTTAATTTGCATAAATCACACACCTGTTTTTTTACACCAAAATGGGGACTCAATGTCCTGGGGACATCTAATCAGTTTCATACTGAATTTTATGCAGGAAGCTTGGCGTACAGATACAGACTTACAGATTCAGAGTGGACCCTGTAACATAACCCTCAAACTGTCTGAGTCTGTCTCACAGGAGAGGCTAGAGAAGACAGCTGGGCACTAGATGCTTTGAGGAAAGAGCATATAATATGTTCACTAGATTTTACTGGATTGATACTTGACATTATCTTTACAATATAATTGTGTTGAACATTAAATGCACTGAATGATGTATGCATGTAGATCCTTTTGTAATGAATAAAAAAACAGACAAGATGTATTGGCCATAATAACGTAGGGCAATATCTAGGGCAATATGTCTATTTTCAGGAACTCAACAGACATGTATATGACCTGAATGTTTTACTTAAACCATTAAGAACGCGTGACACATCACCTTAGCTTTTCACTGCTACCATTCTTTTAATGTCAGCTATTGAAAAATAGCTGACCATTTGTCATAGCTGGCTCTTGGCCATGTCAAACATTGGGATGCAGGAGACAGAGCAACAGTGTAAGAAACTGTATTTATTATGCAGGCCTTAACATTACAACTTAAAGAGGACAACTATGAGGTGTGGAGTCAGTGATCAGTGGTGTGGTGGTGATGGATGTGTGGAACATGGTGTGGTGTGTGTGTGGATGGAAAGAATAAGGTAAACATAGTAGGAAAAAAATGACAATGCTTTTTTCTTTTTTATAAAGTATATTTATTGTTTTTTTAAAGACAAACAGACATTACACAACAAGAACATAATAACAAACAAAAGAAAACAAAAACAAAAACAGCTCAGGTACAACACTATTATAAATAAAAAGATTGAATATACAAAGACATGACAAGGACAATGAACCATAATGACATAATGACATAAGTGACTTTCAAATTTTTATAGACTCCCTATCAGGGTATACCTCCATACAGTACATTAATACATATATTAAAAAGGCAGACAATAGTTATCATAGGCACCAAATCATTACAACAAGAGCAGACCCATGCATGCTCCACTCAAAGGCGACAACCGCCACCCCTCCAGGCGGCAGGGCCACCGCCCCAAGAAGCGGCCCCGATGCAACGCATCGAGACCCCTGCCCGGGCGACCATTCCCCCATACCCAAAGGGCAGACAAGCCCCCACCCAAAGCAGAGCACCCACTAGGGAAGAATGCTGGCATATAAGATATCTAAGGTTGGTACGGAAAACCTCCAAGTATCGTGGCAGACAGTGTGGTTCCAATATGATTCAAATAAGGGTCCCAAATTTTGTAGAAAGTCTCCAATTTAGAATGCAACATGCATGTAATGTATTCACAAGGAATACAGCCCATTATAATGTTATGCCATGATTTATTTCAAGAGCAACATCCTTGATTCAAAACAAAATAATATTTTTCCAAACGTTGTGCTCACTGGAGTTTGGGACATATTCCTCTCCACTGTCTGGTGTTGAATACAATATTTCAGAGTCATCAAAGCTTTTGGTCCTCAACTGTGATGAAATAACATCATCTTGTTCACTGTCTGGAGTTGAATCAAAGAGTTCATCAGAGCCATGAAAGCTTTTGGTCCTCCTCAACTTTGGTGAAAGAGGATCTTCTTGTTCACTGTCTTCAGATGAACTGAATAGATACCTTAACGTCTTGGTGCTTGGTAAGCACAGTAATTTGTCAGTTGAGTCAGTGAACTCTTTGTGGTGGTTTGCTGGAGCCATGCGTGTCTGTGGGGCAGGCTCCATCCCCTGGTGCACACATACACACACGTCGTAGAACATCTGTGAAGAATAAGATTCATTGAATATTTTAGACAAGAGGTAGGCATGTGAATGTGCATGTTGAATTCACTTATTGTACGTTTAATAATATCACTAGTATTTCAACATCCTGATTTAGTCCAATACACCAGTATGTTGGACAGTAGGCATTCAAACACATTTTGTATGTGGTCTATGAAGACTTTTAATACAATTTAGGCTAAAATGCATGACGGGGACAGACGTCTTCTGAAGTTTAATTTATTCAGGGTACAAGCTTGCTTAAATACACACACATATCCACAACTTAAAACATGCCTTTTGGGGACCCCATGTTAATGTGCATGATGGGGACATAAATGTCTACTGAAGTTTGAATTATTAGCTTGCGTAAATACACACACACACCATAAAACATGCGTTTTGGGGACCCCGTGAGGTGTACATGATATTACTAGACATTAGGACAATAAAATAAACTAATTATGTTGGACAGTAGGTATTCAGTACACACTTTTAGTTATGTGATCTACAATATTTAGACTTTTAATGCCCTTTACTTTAGGCCAATGTGCGTCACGGGAACATACATGCTGTTAGAGTTTTTAACGGGCCTGACAATTAAAGCCTGGACCCGAACTGGTCCAGCCCAAGGCTTGGCCTGGCCCAAAACATTACCATAATGTTAAGCCTGATAAGCCCCAGTAAAGGAATGTTGCAGGCATGTCATTCAACATCTGGTTAGAATAAGATTCATTGAATATTTAAAAGACAAGACGTAGGCATGTGAAAGTAGTGCACTTGACTATCAATGTTGAATGCACTTTGAAAGTTTCTTTGGATAAAAGCGAGTTCGAAATGACTCATGTAAGATAATGTTACTAGTATTACAACATCCTGATGTAGTCCAATATACCATTTTGTTAGATAGTAGGTATTTAGAACACACTTTCAGTTTTGTGATATATATAACACACTTTAAGCTAATGTGCATCATGGGGACATATAAATACACACACACATGTATTCTGAAGTTTAAATTATCTTGCCTTCAAGCTTGCATAAATACACACACACACACACACACACACACATCTTAAAACATGCATATTGGGGACTCTGTGCTAAATGTGCATCATGGGGACATCTCTTCTGAAGTTTAAATTATTTTGCCTTCAAGCTTGCATAAACACACACACACACACACACACACATCTTAAAACATGCATATTGGGGACCCCGTGCTAATGTGCATCATGGGGACATATATGTCTTCTGAAGTTTAAATTATTCCGCCTACTATCTTGCATAAATACACACATCTAAAAACATGCATTTTGGGGACCCCGTGAGGTGCACTTGTTAAACTGATATTACTAGATATTAGGACATTAAAAGAAACAAATGATGTTGGACAGTAGGTATTCAGTACACACTTTCAGTTATGTGATGTACAATATTTAGACTTTTAATGCCCTTTACTTTAGGCTAATGTGCGTCAAGGGAACATACATGCTGTTAGAGTTCTCAACGGGCCTGACAATTAAAGCCTGGACCCAAACTGGTCCAGCCCAAGGCTTGGCCTGGCCCAAAACATTACCATAATGTTAAGCCTGATAAGCCCCAGTAAAGGAATGTTGCAGGTATGCCATTCAACATCTGTTTAGAATAAGATTCATTGAATATTTAAAAGACAAGATGTAGGCATGTGAAAGTAGTGCACTTGACTATCAATGTTGAATGCACTTATTGAAAGTTTCGAAATGACTCATGTAAGATAATGTTACTAGTATTACAACATCCTGATGTAGTCCAATATACCATTTTGTTAGATAGTAGGTATTTATAACACACTTTTTTGTGATATATATAACACACTTTAAGCTAATGTGCATCATGGGGACATATAAATACATGTATTCTGAAGTTTAAATTATTCTGCCTACAAGCTTGCATAAATACACACACATCTTAAAACATGCATATTGGGGACCCCATGCTAATGTGCAACACAGGGACCACGTGAGGCCTACTTATGTTACACTGATTAGGACATTTAAATAAAAGTGGGGTACAAGTGGAAAAGGCATGCTGTGTTGCTGAAAACCTCTCCACAAACCTCTCTAGAGCACAACTACAAAGATTTGGATTACATTTCCTCTACTGCAACAATCTCACTTTGAATATAAATAAGTAAGTCAGGCTTATATGTTTGAGAACATGTCCTCACCTTAGTCCGCCATGGCCAGTCAGTTTCCATGGTTGTAGCTCAAATTTTCACCTGGTAAGATGTCTCACAGCAAAGAGACTTGAGGTGAGGTTTCTCTTCTCCTTGCATAATTATGTTCTTCCTCTGTTTATTACCCTTATACTTTGTCTTATACTTTCCTGAACCTGCTAGTCACCAACCCCACCACAACATGCAGGGAAGCGACTATTTAGGAATATGTATCAACATTGATATCAATATGTATGGCACCTGAATTTCCCAAGGATAATCAATAAAGCTTGCACAGTACAGATGGACAAAAATAATAAGTTAACGCTATTTTTGGTACATTCTGATCTATGTCCTTTTGCTAAATCCGGTTGCAATGTAGGCTCATCAATTGCAAATTAAGTAGATGGTTTTTAGTATCAAGTATACAATAGTATTAAATTAATGGTATTATTAAATATGACAATGTTTGGTTTCACTGTCTACATGGGCGACTTTAACGCACTCTGAAAAAGCTGCTTTGAACAGTCCTGACATATCTCTGCACAAGACAGTGGTCGGAATGTGAGGTCGAATGTGCACTCCACTGTACTGTACTGTGCTGCGCTGCACTGCCCTCCACTCCACTGCACTGCACTGTACTGTACTGCACTGCACTGCACTGTACTGTTATCCACTGTACTGGTATCCACTGTACTGCACTGTTATATACTGTACTGTAATACGCTGTACTGTACTGTACTGTACTGTACTGTACTGTACTGTACTGTACTGTACTGTACTGTTATCCACTGTACTGTACTGTACTGTACTGTTCTGTTCTGTTATCCACTGTACTGTACTGTACTGTACTGTACTGTACTGTACTGTACTGTACTGTTATCCACTGTACTGTACTGTACTACATTCCACTGTACTGCACTCCACTGGTATGTACTGTACTGTACTGTACTGTACTGTACTGTACTGTACCATTACACTTACTATTACACTATTACACATATTAAATTATTACACTATTACACTAGTACACTGTTTACGCTATAACACATATTATGCTATTACACTAGTACACTTTTTACACTATAACACATATTATGCTATTACACTAGTACACTTTTTACACTATAACACATATTATGCTATTACACTAGTACACTTATTACAATTACTATATTACACTTAATACACTATTACACTATTACAATTATTACACTATTACGCTATTCTACTATTACACTTATTAGCCTATTACACTATCCCTCTATTACACTTATTACTCTACTACACGTGATAGACTATTACACTTATTATACTATTACACTATTACTATTATTCCACTAATACACTTATTACAATTATTTCACTATTGCACTTATTACAATTATTTCACTATTGCACTTATTACACTATTACTCTTATTACATTATTACACTTATAATCACATTGCTCCATATTAATCATTGACAGGGGTGATCTTGTGTTCTTCAATGTGTTTTGGCTGGGGACCCCCAGGCAATGCTTTGACCATGTCTCGTGACCCCCGCCCCGCCCCCCTCCCCAACACCAATACAAATTGACTCTATACATATTTTGGCAATACTGTACTGTACTGTATTCCACTGTACTGTAATGTACTGTACAGTACTGTTATCCACTGTACTGTACTGTACTGTACTGTACTGTACTGTACTGTACTGTACTGTACTACATTCAACTGTACTGTACTGTACTGTACTGTACTGTACTGTACTGTACTGTACTGTACTGTACTGTACTGTACAGAGAGACCCCCCCAGTGAAAACTCCTGTAATGTAGTGCACCATTCAAAATGTGTTCAGTTGATCAAACTTAGCTACGGTCCCCGTAACGCTGGTTTGAGCTTATGGAAACTTATGTAAATCTCTGATCTGTGATTGGCTAGTAGTGTTTTTGTGTTCTCACACACACTCTCACACACACACTGCAGTACCAACTATCGCCTGCTGGGGGATGTCCCCATTATTAACACACTTGTCATGAACTGTGTGTGTGTGTTCATGAACATGAAAACATGTTTTATGGGACTTGCTAAAAAAATTACACCAGACACATCAGCAACCTCTCCCCTACCTCCTGAATGATTTGTGTTATGGGGACCTACACATTTGTCCCCATACTGTTTGAGGTCCTCTGTAGGTGACTGTGTAAACAAGCATGTGTCCCCATTATGACGGAGGAACAAACGCACACACACACACACACACACACACACACACACACACACACACACACACACACACACACACACACTTCAGAAGTTCTGGTTATATGTATGAAGGAAAGTGGGTAGACAGGAGGGGCCTCAATGATTCCTGTTTGTTGATTCTACATGTTCCTGGGATGTATGACCTCTGCATTCTGTATTACCTCGCTAATGGATTCTCCCATTATACTGTATGAATGTTTATGTGTGCGTGCGCACGTGCGTTTGGCGTGAATGTGTGGGGGGACAGAAGAGGCTCCATATTTCACACGACGGTGTGAAGTAAAAAGGGCCTCGACATGATTGCCTTTAATGTTTCACATAAATCAAATGAGAAGAGAAGAGGGGGGGGTTGAATGTCTGCTGGGGGTTTGTGTATACACGCTCGGAGGGAGCGTCTCAAATCGGCCTTCGCTGACACTTCTGATTAAAGCTTCTCATTACAACACAAATAAACAGTCGAAAGGCATTCGGGCGTCCATTTGTTAGCGCGCGTGTGAGCTGTGCGCTGAGAGAGAGAGGGAGAGAGAGAGAGAGAGAGAGAGAGAGAGGGGTGGTCTGTGAGGAAATCAGGTGGTCTCCGAAGGACAATTTGCCAGAACGCTCGAGCATAATGCACAGCCACGTGGACTGTCTGGTGCCTGCTGGAGTCAGAGGAGTCCGTTTCTGGTTTTGATAGGGAAGCTGTGATTGGTATTGTGTCCATGCAGGGTCATCCAGCGAGGGCTGACATGACAATGACGATGCAGTGTACTGTGAATAGTGGAAATAGCCGATCTACAAGCTCAAAACACATCTCATCGTTATCAACATTAGGATCATGACGATGGGGGAGATTATGCAACAAAAAAATTGCAATTATCTCATATAATTGCGATTACGCGGTGATGTAATACTTGTGACAGGCCTATGTGTAAATTTGCCCTTAAGGGTCCGTTAATTTAACACTTCACCATGTACCTATATCCGTGTACGGGCTGGCTCGGAAAAGCACACCTGCGTGCACACACCGGTGCACGCGAACACACACATACACAAAGCTGCCGCGGGAGCCTTCCCAGACAGGCGGCATTTGCAGCACTGCACTATATACTCTCTCTCTGTCTCTCTCTCTCTCTCTCTCTCTCTTGAGCAGTTAGGTGGCTGGTTGCTGTGACCTAGATACAGCATGGCGTGCTGCATCCCTAATGGGCCGTTTTGATCATGGCGAGCGCTGACAAACTCTGCATCCTCCTCAGCCAGGGTGCTGCCTGCCGAAGCCTGCGCCGGAGCTGTTTTTAATGATGTGCAACCACGCTTCAGTCACAGTGTGGATGTTGCGGGAGCATGCTATACAGCAGTGGATGTGGACCGGTGGGTGGCGAGCCCCACAGGACAGTGAAGTGGCAATTTGAGGACTTTGTAATACATCAAAAAACGGTCAAGTATCGGCCAAATTGTCAAATAATATTAGAAAGAGGCCAATTTATTTTTGAAATGGCAAGCTCAGAGGCCTCAGGCCTTGTGAGCTTGTAGATCAGATATTTTCACAGTTTGTATCCGTGGAATCAGGTCAAACCAAATGTAATACATTAACTCGCGTGACATCATCATCATACCTGGAAGTTATGGGGGAACGCTTACTGAGTGGCAAAAGTACTTTCTGGCCTTGACAGCCCATACACCCAACAGAAAAGTCCTATCTGATTGCATTAAACAACGTGAAATGACATTAACTCACTTTGCCACTCACTTTATGCAAGCTCATACCCTCTATACTGGAATAGCTCCGCGACAAGACTTCAAAATCAAATCAAAATTATTGTTTGTTCACTCAAGAAATGCTCCCACACTGAAATAGATTGTGAACAAACTACTGTAGACGTGTCATATAATTGTTTTCTGTTGCTAGGCCGTGTTCCTTTCCTTTGTCCCAACTAACCTGCCTATAGCTGATGAGTCATCGACGCCAACACGAACAAGAACTATTTCCGCAGCTGATGTGAAGCTTCGCTTCGTTTGGAAGCTGCCCAGCTCTAAAGGAGAGGTGAAGGAGAGCCAAGCAGGTTGTCTAGTTCTTAAAACAAGAGACTGAAATACATACACTGACACGCACGCACGCGCGCACGCACACGCACGCACGCACGCACGGGCATTGCATTTGAGGCGTCGGGGGAGATACGCCAGCGGAACCATTGATCCGTGACATACATCCTCCCAGCATTCCGAGGGAGACGGGGAGACGGGAGAGGTCTTTCTGTCAATGCCACGATGAGTCTCGAGGGCAGAGGGGAGAGACGGGATTGTTGGACGCATGGGAGATGGGAGGGAGGGAGGTATGGGCGGGGGCGGGGCAGCGGCATTGAACGGCAATCCTGAATATAGAAGAGGTACGGCTTAGGGATAAGTAAGCAAAAACCAACAGATGGAAAACAGACCGATGTTCATCACGGTGATGCTATGAAGGGTAGCTCCACTAAACTGATCACCGTTGTATGTCCGTTTGTCCTCTTCTGGCCGTGGAAGCAGGACACTGTCGCTGCAATATGGTTGAAAATATCCTTATCCTTATATTTTAACATATATGGTTTTCAATTTGGGGGTCCTTGACTTGAAATAAATACAGACACATACATCTGATTCGAGGCGAAAACGTGGGACCTGGTTAGCAGGCGGGCTGCCACTCGACAGATTGAGGCAGCCGCTTTGGCAGTGGCCTTGGCTGTGGTGCATCCCCAGGGGGGAGGCTATAGGGGGTCCGTGGCACCACCACCACCTGCCCTGCTGACAGGGCACTGGAGGCATTCTGCTGGGATCAGCCATATGCCAACATCATCTCTGGAGAACTGCAACCAGAGAGGTTCAAGGGCTTTGGGGAGAATCGGACGTGCCCCTTTGATATGCTACTGTTTACTGTCCAAAACAGCCTGGCGTTTATTTGTTCTCTCTCTCTCTCTCTCTCTCTCTCTCTCTCTCTCTCCCCCTACACTGGCAGGTGGGGGTGAAGAGACAACAACACATACACATCTCTCTCTCTCTCTCCCTCTCATATGCCAGTGAGAGCCCAATTAAGCTTCCTTTATGACAAACAGGGAGAGCAATCCCATTCCGGCCATGAGAAGAGTCTCCGTTTCGCTGACACCTTCGCCAAATCGAGGAAAAACACATTGGAGAGAGAGACAGAGAGAGAGAGAGACAGAGAGAGAGAGTCAGTGGGGAAAAGAGAAAAAAAGGCGACTTCACCTCACAAACCCTGTCTCGGCGCACTTTAATTGGTCGTCTTTGGCGGGTAAAAAAATCAAAAGCGCGATCTGACATCGATTGATACCTTTGTAATTCAAAAGCAATTTTGGCGTTGTATACACCTGTTCCTTTTACCGTCTTCTCCCAGCTGACAATGTGATTGTGTGCCCCTGCCCCCCCCGCCACACTCGCTCAGATGTGAAGACGTGTGAAGATATAGCGTGTGCGCCGCGTGCATCACGCAAGGCCGGTTGGACGGGAAAGGTCATTCGGCAAACGCTCCCCACCCGTCCAACCCCCACGTTTCATTACCACGCTAAGCCCAGCGAAAAGGCGAGTGGACTAGCAATGAGTCTCACTGTAGCGTTGCAGATTCATTTGCATGTAGCGAACAGAATGAGAGGCGGGGGGGGGGGTTGTAAATGGGTTCTCTCTCACATTTCTCACCTCTGTTTTTTTCTGTATCAAACACGCTTTGCATTTCTAATTCAACTCATTTCACACTCTCGTACGTTCTGTTTATTTCAGTTTTCATTGCTTTTCTATTTCTTCTCTTCTTTTTTTTCTCCCGCATCTTCACAGGCAGCTTTTTGAAGCCACAGGGGCAAAGCTGGTTCTAACGTGGGAGGGGGGGGGGTGTTTATTTGTGCCATTTTGGAAAAAATAAAATACAGATTGGGGTCGTGTTGTTCTTGCCAGGGTCCATTCTTTGTGTTTCCTCCTTGTTTTTCTTCCAGACTCGGCTCATATCCTCCGGGAGATGACTCCACGTCAATTTAGCCTCACCTCTGATTGATCAAAGCAATCTGGGGGCTGAGGAACACACTACTTCAAAGTGGATTCTCAAAGCAAGAGAAAATAATATAAAAAAATATAAAATCAGAAAGGAGGTCAAGTATACATGGAGAGGAGAGGCGCGTGTTTCTTGGGGTGAGGGGAGGTATGTCTGTGTGTGTGTGTGTGTGTGGCTGCGCGGTTGCGTGCGCGCGTGCATGCATGTGTGCGACTGTGCGGTTACTGGTTAGATCATTAGTAGTCATATAGTCTGTGCTGGCTATGCTGCTGCATTTAATTTGGGCTCCTTAATAACACACTTTATGAACTCAGTCATGTTTGCAGCCCTTACTCCCAGACCCAGCGACACAGAGGCTGGTGGATCTCATTTCAGGCCCACAAGATTTCAGATTCAATTAAGCACACGATGCGATAGCAGCGACACCCCTCCTCCCCCACGCACGCACGCGCGCGCACGCACGCACGCACGCACGCACGCACACACACACACACACACACACACACACACACACACACACACACACACACACACACACACACACACACACACACACACACACACACACACACACACACACACACACACACACACACACACACACACACACACACACACACACACACACACACACACACACACACACACACACACACACACACAAGCATTCACTGTAGGCCTCAAGGCGTATTCGGAGGCCCTTGCGTGATCATTCTAAACCTAATTACTCTGAGGCTGTCTGGTCGAGGCCCAGCAGTGTCCAATCACATTTGCATCGAGTGGCCAAACGGTGAGACGGAAGTGGAACCGGACAGCCCTAACCCGTCCCCAAACTCTGGTCGACGGCTCTGTTCTTTGCTTTGTGGCTATATACACAGTCACATTGACAATTATGGGTCAAGTTTTGCACTGTCAAGAGTCTCAAATGTGTATTTTACACATCCTTTGCCTGCATACACTCTCGCCCCGGTTCTAATCCGGTGACCACCAGGTATTCCTAAATGTAACCTCAGTAAAATGATGCCTAAATCTAACCAATTATTCCTAATCTTAACCTCAGTAAAACTATGCCTAAACCTAACCTTATTCCTAAATGTAACCTCAGTAAAACTATGCCTAAACGCAACCTTATTCCTAACCTTAAAAGGTGTAGTCAAATGGCTTTTTTGGACATTTTATTTAGAAGTTTCAGCCTCAGACGGCAGGATCTAAGTTTCTGAACCAATCAGAGCGTTGCATACCTCTAGGCTATGGGACCGTAGGTCATACGCGTATTCAGAGTGGTTTGTTTACAAAGTCACAGAGAGACGGCAGAAAAGCCAGGGGATTTTCTTCTAACCTGTACACGACCTATACATATTTTAGCGTGATGATTAAGTTGAAAACGAGTAATACACTGTCTGGATGTCATCTTGAATTGGATTAAAAACAGAGGATTTCTGTAATCAGTAGCAGCTGTGTTTGGAGGACGTCTAGCAGTGGGAATCAAATGGGTGAGCTTCATTTTTATTGGCTTTTATTGATGTGGGCCTCGACACGTCATCACGCAGCACGTTTTTGTTTTAAGGAAGTAATATATATTTATTTTATAGACTTTTGGTATAAAAACACACAACCAGGCATCCATCGTTAGGTATGCCCATATGATGACCACGGATATGGTCTAAACGTGTGAAAAACGTATTTTTCATTTCACTACACCTTTAACTTCAGTAATACTATGCCTAACCCTAAACTGGGGGGGGGGGGGGGGGGAAATGGGAGCTACCCTTAGCTGACTCTCTCTGTCTGCCCCGTGCGTCCCCCCTCCCCCCCACACACCGGACTCCCATCTCAGCGTGTCTCCATCTCTAAAAGCATCCACCAGGTACCGACAGTGACAACTGACAACCCATTTAGTTTTCTTCCTCACGCGACACACATCACATCTTTGTGTGACACAAAGATGCACTTAGGCATGACCTCTCTCTCTCTCTCTCTCTCTCTCTCACACTTCAACAATGTATTCCACAAAAAGGACAGCATATACAAGGACACACACACACACACACACACACACACACACACACACGCACGCACGCACACACACACACACACACACACACACACCCACCCAATTAGGTTTTTTTGTGTGGTACCGTCCCAGCGGCGATAATCTTCTCTGTCAGACAAAGTGCTGTTGATTGTTTTGCCAATACCCCCCCCCCCATGCCTCTATGGTACATGACTGGCAGGACAGTAATGGTCTGTCCACGCCCAGGGAACAGTCTTTGGAGAAGCTCATGCTTCAAAATGACCCTCTTCTTAAAAGGTCCACAGAACAGGCAAGGCGAGGAGATGAAGCTCCGAAAAGATGTTTTCCAAAGAGTTGTAAAAGCGGGTACAGGCTTTTGTTTAGACATGCTATTGGTCCGACTGTCATTAGAACGTCAACCTATCTCAAACCCTAACCTAAACGCTAGCGTTGTTTTTAACCTACCTCAAACCCTCACCTAACCGCTAGCGTTGTTTTTAACCTACCTCAAACCCTCACCTAACCGCTAGCGTTGTTTTTAACCTACCTCAAACCCTCACCTAACCGCTAGCGTTGTTTTTAACCTACCTCAAACCCTCACCTAACCGCTAGCATTGTTTTTACCCTACCTCAAACCATAACCTAACCGCTACTGTAGCTCTGTTTTTAGCAGGCGCTATGAGGATAGGAGCGAGGGGGAGAACAATCATAATCGGCTCTCAGATTGCACTGAACAGCTGTCGGCTCTCGCGTACCGAGACAGCTAATTGCTGTTTTCCCAATCAACAGTGGAATCATCGCGCTGGTACACGGTATTATTCACGCACATGTGTGAGTATGTGCGGGCATGTTCAGATTGTTCACATTAGGCACACTCGCGCCTGTGTGCGCTCGCGCACATACGGTACACACACACACACACTCGCGCGCACGCACAAAAAGCTGGGGCTAATGTATGTGTTGTGTTCGAGCGCTAACACTCAAAACTGGCTAACCCCGCCATCAGCTGTTCACACCCACATGAACAGAAGGCGTTGTGTGGGGAGGCAATCGACAGAGCAGCGCGCGGTATCTGAGCCACATCACGCTAACTAGCCTGCTCTGCTGCTATACAGATAAGGCAGCGATGGTTGCACGCACGCATGCACGCACGCACACACGCACGCACACACACACACACACACACACACACACACACACACACACACACACACACACAGAAAAGCAACCCCTATATCCACCCCCTGACTTCTCATGCAATGACAAACACACTCCAGTGCTCCCAGTGTGCATCCATACAGGCCAAGAATAATACAGATTGAAGGGTGGAAAGCATCCTATCTCCTCCTATCTCCTCTTCCTCCTGTCCTCTCTCTCCACTGCGTCTCCCCGTGGCCCAGAGTGGGGCTGCATCTGTGGGGCACACACAGAGTTCGGCAAGGGGGAGGAGGTCCCCGAGAGGAGCTTGGGGGGGAGGGGGGGGGAATTGGGATGTCGGGCTGTCACGGCGGCGAGCTCCAGCGCAGGCTGACGGGTTGCCGTGAGGCGTGCCACTTATCAGATTGGCGGGGCGCGGTGCGGTGGGGTGGGGTTGGGCGGGGTGGATTGCGGGGGCGAGCCCTGGGGAGTGCATTGAGGTAGAGGAGGATGAAGGGGGTGAGAGGAGATGGTGGGTGGGGGGGGGAGGTGTCAAATCCCATTAACACAGGCCTTTCATCCGTGCACGCGCATGCACACACGCACGCACACACGCACGCACGCACACACGCACGCACACACGCACGCACACACGCACGCACAGTGGTGGAAAAAGTGCTCACATTTTTTACGAAAATAGCAGATCTACAACCTGTAGTTAGTTTGTAAAAAATACAATATTTGGATTCGAAGTATTGGAAATACTCAAGTAAAGTACAAATACCTAAAAAATATACTTAAGTACAGCACTTAATTATAGTAAATGCACTTAGTTACTTTCCACCACTGTACACGATGGCCACAGAAGTCCTCGTCACTAACCACGGTGCCGTGACTTCCCCTGTGAAGATCTCCATCCCTCTGTCGGCTGCCTCTCCTACACCCCCACCCCCCCCCCCCCCCCCCCGCCTCTCCCTCAGTGCCCTAGTTCACTTCAGTGCACACGCACCACCTCCTTGAACCCCCCCCCCCTCTCTCGCTCTCTCTCCCCCTCTCCCCCTCTCTCTCTCTCCCTCAGCCACCACCCATCTGTGTCTGCCTCCTCCTGTTCCTGCTCCCCCATGATGCACTGCTCCTGCTCAGCCAACGACGGGACGCAGGCTGGGACCTCATATACTGTATATACTGTTCGTGCGCACGCATGCGCACGAACACACACACACACACACACACACACACACCAAGGGATGGAGATAGAGCTTTTATGTGGGCGGTCAGTTTGGCAAAGAGGATAAACAACAGCTCATTATGCATGTTTGTGTGCACGTGCGTGTGTGCGCGTGTGTGGCCCTGCATTCCAAGACATGACTGTCTCTACTGCCATGCTAACAGGGCCCTCGGCGAGGCCTAGCTACCGCTATACGAGAACTCAGCTGATAGGATCGCAAACTAATGATCACATGTTATCCACTAGAAAGGACATGAATGATCACGCAACAATGGCTGGGAGGATAATGGATCCACACTGCCAGACTGCCTGCATAGACACACACACATGCACACGCACACACACACACACACACACACACACACACACACACACACGTACACGCAGACAAACACACGTCCTAAAAACAACACTGGGGCATGTAGCCGTCTCAGCCTCAGGCTGGTTTGTGATGTTACGCACGCATGCACATCTCCATTCATACCTAAGAACAGCGTATTACTGGATGATGGTACAGTATGATTGACCTGATAATAGCAGCCTGCCATGCTATAGAGTACACTGTGACTGTACAATATGGTTCCTATACAGGGCAGTCACTCTCCCACTCACCCATAGCGTACATGCAGTGTCTTTGCTGCAGGCACTCGATTTCTCCCTCTTCGACCCATCCTCGCACTTGGCCTCGCAGTCTATTTCGGGGACGTTTTCAGACCAAGGGTCCCTTCGCTGAGAGACAGAGATGAAGCAGGGACCTCCCACTACGTATACGGTATATATTGAATACAGCTTAAACGTTGTCATAGATCCCATAGATCATAGAACTTTTCTATTTTTATGTTGGATTCATGTAACATGTTTTTTAAACCACTTAAACCCTCAAAACGTGTCAATACTTCCCCTCTACACAAAATCTCTTTTTCGGAATAATCGATTTCATCTTATATCTTCCCCCCGGAATAGGGATGCTAGGTTTCCAGTAGTAAAAAAAAAAAAGGCATACAAACATTTGTGTGTGACTGGACCATAGTACCGACTGGTACCGTAGTACCTCTGAGGACATCCCTAGGGGTCCCGGACCCCCTGCTGAAAGCCCATGGTCTATTTAACTCGGTGTCTCATGCCTCAGTTCTGTGCCCCTCCCCCCTTCCCCCCACCCTTTCTCTCTTTCATCAGATTCATCACGCCCTCTCTCGCCCGTCTCCCCTGGCTCCGACGTTAATGCACTCCCAATCAGGCTGTCCATTAGGCGTCGCACGCCCAGCCATGCGCATTCATCAGCGCCGTCCGAAAGTCACGCAGGCATGCAGATGAGCTCACATTGCAGGCATATTGCAGGCTCCTTCACATCTCCTCAGAGGGGGAGACACGTGTGATACATTTAAATATGGGAGGAATGTAAAAAGAAAATAAATTAAAAGAGAAGCCTGATTTATACTTGGGTCGCGTGCCGGTGTCGCGCAACCCGAAATGATCTACAAGTTCACAACACGTCACTCTGCACTCGCGTCGTGAACTTGTAGATTGTGTATCTTTAGTGCGGGGAGTATATAAATTAAACAAGAGTGTGAGCCGAAACTCTTGTTGCGTGGAAATGTCCACTTCATGCAAATGAGATCACGGAGATGAGCGCATAAGAGAGGCGTTAATCTAATCGGGGGGGGGGGGGGGGGGGGGGGGATGCACTGTGATACATCGGTGCATTCAAACTCACTCATGCAAAGTACACGCTTCGTATACGAGCTTCAACAGCTTCAAAGACCCTCTCCCTAGACAGACACACACACACACACGCACACGTCTCTGCAAGAAAGTCTCCATTTGTGAATTACTGTCAAACTAACTGTCAAAAGGGAAAAGATTCATTTAAAGTGAGACATCTCTCGGTATCTCCCATTATCTCCTTCCGGGCCCGTCACGCGCACATGAAGAGTGAACCCACTAATACTCTCCAAGTGGGCTCTTTCTCCACCGCCGAGGCGTCAGTATTACTCCATTTCTTGCCTTTTCGACTGAACAAAAAAAAAAGTTTGCTTTTATATTATCTCCGTCGAGACACATTCGCACGGCAACTCCGCTCACCTGACATCCGTTTCCATCTCAAAACTTTAGACTTCTTCAGAATCACCTCTCATGTGAGGCCCGAGGGCAGAAAATGCATGCACTATGAGAGTGACACAGACACAGAGAGAGAGAGAGAGTGAAGAGAATAGAAAGATACGTAGGGGGACCTCTACAGTATTTGTGAAGCATGCATTTGTTGGTGATGAAACGTGAGAGAGCTCTCTCAGGGCCATCTCGAGGAGATGAATACATTTGTTGCAACGTGGAGAAAGCGTGCCAGATATCATCATGAGAAGAGCAGGGAGAGAGAGAGAGAGAGAGAGAGACAGAAGACTGAGCTGCGTGCTGGTTGGTTGGGGGAGGCTGCCTCCTGACGAAACGGGCCTGGAGCTCAACGCAATGGGCGGGCGAGCGAGGGGCGTCAGGGAGGGGATACTCTGCGTGCCAACTCCTAAGTGCGGCTGGCACTCAGAGATAATGAAGAGCGATGACGGGGCGGTGGAGGGAGGGAGCGAGGGCACGGCGAGGGCCGAGGGAAGGCAGGACGAGCCTGACACCTGGACTGCGGAGGACGCGCCACACCGCCATGCCAATAGAGCTGATTGCATGTCATCCCGGGTGCCCAACCCCGCGGCTAGAATTTACACCTTACATTTGCTAATCAAGCACACTTGTGTCCGTGCGTGAGTGTGTGCGTGTGAGTGTGTGCGTGCGAGTGTGTGCATGCTTGCGTGCGTGTTAATGAACATGTCCACTTCATGTTAAGTATACTGTATGAGTACACTTCCATGCTTCCTGTGCATGTGCACACGTGGTTATGTATGTGTGTGTGTGTGTGTGTGTGTGTGTGTGTGTGTGTGTGTGTGTGTGTGTGTGTGTGTGTGTGTGTGTGTGTGAAAGGGGGGGGGAGGTGTGGGGGGGTAATTAGTGGGTTTTTATCACGCTGTGGGATGCAACTACAATCGGAGAAAAAAGGCGCTAACGCGCCAACAGCGACAGATAAGCGAGCTCTCCCGACTTCCCCTCAATCATGACCCTCACAACACAAGTTGTTGTCTTTATTGTTCATTACTGAGGGCGTGTGCCGCGATACGCAAGCTAATCCCATTAAGCTTATCCGCACAAAAAACAACTTACGGGGATGATGATAACGGACCGCGCCGCCTCCAAACCTTTAATATATGCCATATTAAAATGAGCACAGAGTCCAAAATAATTAATGTGGCTCCCCTTGTTAATTCCCCCCTCCCCCGGCGATAACAGGTTCAGCAATGTGCTCCCTTGTCAGCCCTTAATTTAAACCCCCAGGTTGATTATTTTCATCTTGCTGGGTTCTCCTCTGCATATTATATGACACAAGGTGAGCACTGTGGATAGGTGCAATATGAGTGTTAAATCAATGAGAGAATTCTCATAAGCTATACAGAATAGTAGGCAACCATCTGAGTTTGCATAAGGCAGCCAGGGGTCTTGGACGCCAGGGCCAAGGACCCTTACTGTAGCTGAGACAGAGGGGAAGCATGGGCTCCCTGCTTCATCTACATATTGGATTCATGTTATATGTTTCATTTCAGACCTTTGATTTAACTAGGCTATACTTAACCCATTTTGGTGTTATCATGTTATGCTTTAGCTATTTTTGAAAAATCAAAGAACGACTGACATAGAAACATAGCTTTTTCAGAAAACTGTCAGTATAAACCTGAGCTTTGGCTCTGTACTTCATCTGCTGTTTTTTCACCCTATACACCAAACATCTTAGTCTTGCAGGAATGTACTTTTTCCTTGAAACTGTGATCTTCAGAGGGACTGACTATACAAGGTACTACACAAGATACAAGCAAGTGAGGACCCATTAAGTCACTCGTGTCTGTTTCTGTGTCCTTACAAATAATATGTCTGCTCAAAAATATAATAAAACATATAAAAATGTGCATGAAAAACCTAGGCTTTCTCAACCACCATGACAGATAATACCGATCCCGGTATGAAATACAGCAAATTCCCAATAAACACTTTCTGCACAATATCCAACATCCAATATTTCATCCACTGCAAGGGATTTATATCTGAATAACAGTACCGTATATGGCCGTGGAAAATAAAATAACGCTGGTTAACAAATGCTGAACGTGTTTTGGTGGGGAGAATGCCATGCGCACGACTATGAATAAAACATTGTCTGACATTGTCTGGCTGGAATATGCCTTGGGGAGTCCAGAGGTCGATAACCCCCCTCCTCGAACCCCTCTCACAGGGCCGGCATAACCCCTGATTAGCGCGGACAACATCCTGCCAACGCATTCATCTTCCATAATGCTCCAGTTGGTCCAAAAGGGACCACTGGAGTCACATTAGCACAACGCGTTGTGAGCTTCTACATCTGCTATTTTCAGCAAGTGTACAAATCAGCCATTACGCCGCCATCAAGGCCCGCCAAAATACATTTTAGCCGACTAAATCATCTGTAGATTTAGTGGGACTAAAATCTTATGATATTTAGACAACTAAAACTAGACTAACGCTAAAACATTCCAGGTTACTAAAATGTGACTAAAACTAAAACTAAATGTGCTGTCGAAAAACAACACTGCACTGTCCTGAACATCTCACCCCATGAGACTCAAACACAGTGTCCTCAACCTGTCCTGAACATCTCACCCCATGAGACTCAACCACAGTGTCCTCAACCTGTCCTGAACATCTCACCCCATGAGACTCAACCACAGTGTCCTCAACCTGTCCTGAACATCTCACCCCATGAGACTCAAACACAGTGTCCTCAACCTGTCCTGAACATCTCACCCCATGAGACTCAAACACAGTGTCCTCAACCTGTCCTGAACATCTCACCCCATGAGACTCAAACACAGTGTCCTCAACCTGTCCTGAACATCTCACCCCATGAGACTCAAACACAGTGTCCTCAACCTGTCCTGAACATGTCACCCCATGAGACTCAAACACAGTGTCCTCACCTGAACATGTCACCGAGGCCCTTCAGCACGCCCTTCTTGGCCTTGCTCTTGTCCCTGTCTCGGTCCTTCTCTGGCTTCTTCTCCCTGACGCCTCCTTTGTCCCGGTCTTTCTTGGTGTCGTCCCTGGACGGGTCGGGCAGGATGAGGTCGGCGCTGTTGGACGTGGAGCGGGTGCTTCCCTCCGTGTCCTCGTCCACTGGGGGGACAAGGGGTAAAGATATACACATAACAGTGACTAATAGGAAAGCTGAACAAGCAGGCAGGCAAAAACAAACAAACTTTCATCAACCTCCTGGGAGAGAGACTGTCGGAAGCGGCACACGCATGATTATTTTACAGAGTTCCTAAGTAACACTTCTGTCTATGAAGTAGTAAAGAAAAAACAAGAGCTATCAATGGAATAGCTGCGTCCCACATGGCACGGAGGCTTTGAACACAAGCACACTGAATCCATGCGCTTCATTAAAGCTGAATACATTTACTTTGAAGCTTGTCTCAGCGTTGGAGGTTATACCGTTCTCTTGAACATGCGGTATGTTCACACGCCCAACGATGTGTTTCAAACCTTTGGTTTTCAGGTAGGTCACAAAGGAAAACACGCTTGGATCATCGGAGGCGTTGCTATTTTTTTCCTCCATATTCGTAGAACAACCACGAGATTCCAAAATTTGGACGGCGATAATGATGATACTGCTATCAATCAAGGATCATCATTTTCAGTTTGAACTCATGCCGACCCAGACTTTCAAATTGAAACCAAACTCCTTGGGTGATGCCAGGGCTGATTATACCAAAAGTTTCCATCGCATCTAATCAGGGCCGATGTGTGAAATGTAATTAATCTGTCACTAATTATTCATTTAAATAATCTTTTAAAAAGGCCTCGGGGGGTGATATGGGGGGAAGGGGGAGACTTAATTGCAAATGTGCCACGCGTTTGCAATCACCGCCGCCCTTGTCTGCTCTCTCTGCAGCATGAAGTAGGACCATACTACTTACTATACATACTGCCGCATTTGACAAAACAAATGTGTTTATCAGAAGAAAAATAACTAAAGCGAAATCATGAGTGAGGAGAGGCTGCATTCACATTGCATGGATCTACGGACGGTTTGCTTTCTTTCACAATCCGTCGAATGATCTCGCCCTATCTCTTCCATCTCAGCCTCCCTCTCTGAAAACATTACTGAAGAGGACTCTCGTCCGCAGAGCGGTGTGTTTGAGAGGAATAATGAGTCGCCATCTTAAGGTCTTGGATTGGGGATCGGTTTAATCACGATTTCAGGTTTGCCTGCTTATCATCCACTTAAGTGCAAAGGCGGCATAACGCAGATGTGAGCCACATCTGGCTATTACACTCACAGAGATTAGCACGCAGTGGTGCTAATTTGGCTATTCCGAATCCTTAATGTTGCCAAGCTGCCGATAACACGCCAAACATTGTAATCCTGGGTCTCTCAAAGGATTTCTGCGTGCGTACAGTATGTATGCAAGCATATACATAATGATTTTTCATTCGCTCCACTAGAACAGACCCGAATATGAGGGATTATACGATCGCAAGTTCATTCACCATTTGACCCAAGTTATTCAAGGAATATGAATCTAATCAGGAAACTGTGTCTGAAACCTGTCCTGGACGGGGTATCCGGACGTAAACACAAATCCATCCACCCTGAACCAGATTCAAACCCTCAACCTTCAGCTTGTGGAGCCTCTCCTTTTAACTTGCACCTGCAGACTTTCCACACTCTGGCATCATGCTCATGTCATAACCATATAAGGAGATCCCAATGTATGGAGTGTGTTGTCTAACCTCAATGTGTCAAATCATTCAGCTGCTCCATATAATATGGGCACAATTGGGGCATGCCTATACAGTATATGGGCATAGATGACAGAGATCTCCATATACAGTATGGTGCAATAAGGCATACAAGGGACTAGACAGATACAGATCTACAGTCGATGTGAGGGCTGCAGACATGAGGGCCGAACCTCTAGTGAATGAATCAAATATAAATGTTAAATTATAAAGTCCATTCAATTATAAAGACCCACATTTCAGCTGCCAGCACCAATGCAGCTTGTG
Source organism: Protomyctophum bolini (assembly GCF_963924005.1). NCBI lineage: Eukaryota > Metazoa > Chordata > Actinopteri > Myctophiformes > Myctophidae > Protomyctophum > Protomyctophum bolini. The sequence goes on from NC_137882.1 coordinate 19,705,166, forward strand.
ACAGACAAGTGCAAAATTACCAGTCTCATTCCAACAAATGAAAGAAGAGATTCTGTCCCACAGTTCAAAAAAGAAAAAGAATGAAAAGACAAACAGAACAGTTCGTAACACAACGGGTTTGGGGGGAGGGGGGAGTGTACGGTGGGTGGGTGGTGAAATACATTCTGTCGGGCGGGATATCTTGCTGGGACACATTTTCCTCCAGCGAGGCAAAGCATTCTTATTTTATGTAAATAAAAGTCCCTGGAGCAAAGGACGGGAGTAGCTTATCTGTCAACTTTGACTATTAACCTCAGTGACGAGCGCAGACCGGCTGCTTTTATCTAAATTGAAAAACAGAGTTATTTGAATATCATGGCGGGTGGGGAGGGGCGGGCAATATACCTCAGCAAGGGGGAGAGAGAAAAACGGCTGCTTTCCCCATTTTTTGTTGCCGAGATAAGGCCGCGTTTAGCAGCTTGCCGACAGAGCTTATGAGAACAAAGTGTTTCGGGCGAATAATTCCCTCTTTTTCAAATGCCCCCCCCGCCACAACCCCCCCCCCCCCCCCCCCCACCCCACCCCCTTGTCCCCCGTTTTAATGGAATCCTTTAATGGAAGATGGAAATATATATCTGGCGATTAGGCCTGTGGTGTTACTGTGTTATTACCTGTCAGCAGACGTAAGACACCTGTCTCTCCAGACCCGCGGTATGTCTTTTTATTTTTTTGTTGGTCACCACGCGCCTCGCAGAGACAGATATGCACTACCACTCCCTCAAAGAGGAAGGAAGGAACGTGTTCTTTTCAGATGGCGCTCCTCACAATGTTAATTCAGTAAGACCTGAGGCCGGTTCTACGAAATCTCTACCGAATCCTAACACGTTTCTGAAAGGTATGTCGGTGGTGCTCAAACCTTTTTCATGTCCCCCCCCCCCCCCCCATTTTGTGCCAGGAACCTCCTGAAGCAAAGATTTGAGTTAGAAATGTCCGCTTTAAAAGATTCAACAAGATTTGCACAAAAATAGCAGACCTACTAGCTCATAGCAAGGCACAAAGGCACAAAGTGCACTATGAGCTTGTATATCGGGAATATTTGAATAGCCAAAGTATACAATATGGTTGAAGTGGTTAAAATAATTGTGACACGAGTAGGTATATTAACTACTAAAAATGACACAGGTGCTTTCCCGGCGTTGATGGGTTAAAAAAGCTATTTCTTGCCTCTGTTGCATCCCGATACACAAAACCAGAAGAAAAGATTACCTGCGCCGGATGCCGACATGCTGTGGCACGGATACAAGTGCGGACCGTCTGTTTGTTTCCTTTATGCTTTAAGTCTTTATAAACGCTATTCCTCACACGCCGCATAGCATTTGCATTGAACCCGGCATGGCATGTTTTTGCACATTGTGACAATCAAGCTGCAACACCAGACACCCAGGGTTAAGATAAAGAGCCTTGGCTTATGTTGGTAAACATACCGTAAGTCAAGTGTACGTTTTCCTGTTGGTTGGGTGCAGTCAGTTGTAATTCATGGCGGTGCACTTTAAAGTGGCTACAAACCCCAGGGAGAACACGTTGTCTCTGTCTCCAACAATTCTACTCAACGTTAACTCTTTGAATATTAATGAGACTGTAATCTAGATGCTTATTGTCGATGTGATCTCATACAACAACAAGGCGAGCCTCTCTCCAGTAAGTGGGAGTCCCTAACCTACTTTAGTTGGGGTGAATCTTTTCATAATTGAGAGGCATAGTTGGCCTATATTAAAATGCCTGAAATATACATGAAGCACTACTATAATGTACATCATTAAAAACGGAACCAGCATTTTTCATGGCATGTAAATCTTTCATTGCATGTTATTATAGCCATCGGGCTCATTATTGATAATGCAACTGAAAGGGGCCGCGTCCTCAGAGAGAGCCTTTTGAGTTGGCAGCGTCAGTCTGCTATGCATTGCAATGGTGTTTCTATGGTGCGCTACTCTTCTCAGCGCCGAGCAACGCGCTCCCGACATGCCCTGCATTGTTTGGATGTGGAGAGGCTCGGAGAGGAGCGCTGGTCTTTTATCCTTGTCTGACAACCCAGTAATGTACGACGAAGGGGCGTCATTTGGGGCATATGGGGCTGGCCACCCCATAGTATTCGCATTTAACCTATTGTGCATATTGTCCCCAACTCTGAATTGTTTTTGCAGATTAATCTGTTTTCATCGCAATGGATGCCAGTCCATCGACATGTCACACGTGTTTTAGCAACCATTCATTTATTAAGTACTTTCAACGTGGCACCCCCAAGTTTGGGAATGTCATTATAGGCTAAGAATTTCAAACATTTACTCTTTTCGCTATTTTAGACGTGGGGACATTATATCTACGGACATTCTATCCAAAGCGCTCCTCAGCTCAAACTGCGTTCTCTGTGGACAAGGCCCCTAATTGCAGTAACTACATACAGTAAGTATACGCTAGTGCATTTGTACCCAAACATTTTAGCTTGATACCCCAAGCTCCAAACACGTCGTGATGCATACTGTATGTGTGTTCTGAGCTTGCAGATGTGCTATTTTCACTACTTCTTGAATAAAACAGTGATATAGTGATCTAGGCAGCTGGCTGGCTGGCTGGCCACTCACATGTCTCCATGCTGTTGTCCTCGGCTCCGGCGGTGGCGGCGGCGATCATGCCACACTTGTCGTACGACTTATCGATGGCGGCCCGGAAGCTCTCGTTGCAGCCGCGGCCCCGCACGATGTGGGGCCGCGGCCGGTTGACGTCGCCGTTGAACGTGACCTCGGCGAGCGCCGTCTGGAGGCTCTCCAGGGAACTGGACTTTTTGAGGCCCAACGATGGCCCAACGTCCTGCAGCGTGTTACCTAGGAGAGGAGGAGACAGTGTGAGGAGACAGCGTGTTACCTAGGAGAGGAGGAGACAGTGTGAGGAGACAGCGTGTTACCTAGGAGAGGAGGAGACAGTGTGAGGAGACATGTGTTACCTAGGAGAGGAGGAGACAGTGTGACGCGTCAAACACACTTTGGTGGAAGAGGTGCTCGCATGTTTGATTTAAGTAAAAGTATCAATACTCTATAGAGGGGCGTGCAAGTGACATCATCATTAATCATCATACCTAGTATGTGGGAATTCCTACTGTGTGGCAAAAATAACTACTTTCTGGCACTCCAGACTCCAAACAGAAAATGCATCTGATTGCATTAAATGACATTAAACTAAGTATAGTTCTGTATTCAAAATTTGCATAATGAGGGCTTTTGTACTTTTAATCAAGTACAAAAGCCCTCATTATGCAGAATGTACCATTTTGCAAGTTTCCGAATGTATTAAAAACCTTTGGAAATAGTAGAACTACAAGCTCAGAAAGCATCACATCACTACGCGCTGTGAGCTTGTAGATCTGCTATTTTCAAATCGCCAAAATATCTAGGAGGCGGAAATGGTTACTGGTTAGTGTATGTCTTGTAATAATAATGTAAATCTACAAAGTAACTGGTAATTAATCATTTTAAAATAATTGTACAATAAAAGTTCCATATCTGCGGCTGAGATGGTAAATATGTAGATAGTTACTTTCCGCCCCTGTAAACACACTGTATCAAGTTCAAGATCGCACAGATTATGCGTCAATGCATCATTCACGCTTGGCTAGTTTCCTACATGAATGATGTAACATGGCGCATGCTTGCCTAAGACAGAAGCAGAGAGGTGGACGTACAGTACCACAATTAACTTTACAAAACAAATGATGCCACTCCATAGTCAATGAGGTGTGAAGAGTATTATATATTTGCTTGGCGGAGAAGATAATTCAGCCTTTGTCTGCGCCTTAACAAATTAAGGCGGCTGAAACATTTATGCATATAAATGGAACACCATCGAAGACAATGTGCAATGTACCCGGCTGGCAGAAGGATCATGTTGAAGAAATATAATGTCTTTAAAATACAACTAATAAGACGATGGGTCACGTGCGTACTGTGTAGTTCACAGGTGGCCACAGATGAAGGGGTAATAACGAGTGATGTTGAGCACAAGATAGAAAAAAGAGAGCCTTTAGCCTAAACAAAGATTTTGACCATTCAAATCACACACAGCTGGGCCTTTTACTTGCCAGGCAAGGATCTCACACCTGTATTAATTCATTCAGTGATTTCTAAGGCCTTTGTAATGCGCTGCGGGCGTCAATCACCCTTCAGACAAAGAACTGAAGTCTTCTTTGTGAACTCAAGTAGAGATGTGAGATGGCAGATAGCACAGTAACATGCGGGTAGGATAACTTGGTTATCTACTGCAGCGGCATGGGCAAGTCAGCTATAGCTCAAGTAGTAAGTAAGCAAGCAAGCCTTGCCGAGCCATGAGGCTCATAGGGAAGGAGCCTATCTCCTGTTTCTGTAGCCATGAGGCTCATAGGGCAGGAGCCTATCTCCTGTTTCTGTAGCCATGAGGCTCATAGGGCAGGAGCCTATCTCCTGTTTCTGTAGCCATGAGGCTCATAGGGCAGGAGCCTATCTCCTGTTTCTGTAGCCATGAGGCTCATAGGGCAGGAGCCTATCTCCTGTTTCTGTAGCCATGAGGCTCATAGGGCAGGAGCCTATCTCCTGTTTCTGTAGCCATGAGGCTCATAGGGCAGGAGAATATCTCCTGTTTCTGTAGCCATGAGGCCCATAGGGCAGGAGCCTATCTCCTGTTTCTGTAGCCATGTTTCACATATCTTGGACTCACCCTGGACAATAGACTTAGGTTTGATCAACATATTACATCTATCCAGTCACGTTTTCAGCAAAGACTTTATGTAATCCGCAAGTTAAGATCATTATCTGTTGCTCCTCATCTTCTTTTATTATTGTACAAAAGCATTATCCAACCTATTCTGTTGTACTGTTCCGCATGTTACAACATACTACCCATGCCTAACAGAAACAAACTTTTCAGTATTACCCGTATTGCTTCCAAGATTATCGGACTTCCCACACCAACACTTTCTGATATGAACAATAATGCCATCACACGGCTAGCACTCTCAATATCACGTGACACTGATCATCCCCTGTATCGCTTCTTCAACCTCATGCCATCAGGACAAAGATACAGAACCTTACCCTGGAAAAAGGTTCGTTTCAGTAGGAGTTTTGTCCCCTCAGCATTGCGGCATTAAACAAACTGCCCTGCCGATAGGATGGTTTCTGTACACAGTGGGGAACTCATGTTTTTTTTTTGTATTTTCTTGGTGTTATGTTGTTTCTGTACTATGTGCTGCTTTTGTTGTTGTTGTTTTGTTGAACAGACCTGTGAAGATGAATATCCTTCGGCACAATAAAGATTATTATTATTATGAGGCTCATAGGGCAGGAGCCTATCTCCTGTTTCTGTAGCCATGAGGCCCATGGGGCAGGAGCCTATCTCCTGTTTCTGTAGCCATGAGGCCCATAGGGCAGGAGCCTATCTCCTGTTTCTGTAGCCATGAGGCCCATGGCTGGCCAAGTTTCCAGGCGCATGCCACATATAGGCTTTGGCCTGACAGTGCGTTTTCTCTCTCTCCCTATTTCCTGTCCATCTTCACTTAATACAATCTGTAAAGGCAGAAAAGCCAAACACAAATCTTTAAAAAACTAAAAAACACCTGCTTTAGGATAGAGAAACACGTGGCACACTGTGATCATCAGAGACTATTGGTCAACTGCCCCTTACAGGTCCATTTCTATTGGTCAACTGCCCCCTAACAGGTCAATTTCTATTGGTCAACTGCCCCCTTAAAGGTCCATTTCTATTGGTCAACTGCCCCCTTACAGGTTCATATCTGCTGGTCAACTACCCCCTTAAAGGTCCATTTCTACATTCTCACAGTTATTAACTCTCAGGAGTATCACGCGTTCATGGTAATGGTCTCTTTACTCAGTGAGAACAAAGACCACCCAGAGTTAGACGACATACCGTTGCTCATGGACCAAAAGAGCGATAGCGACACAAAATGGGTGACACCCATTTAATTCATTTCAGTAGAGGTACACGCCACGCAATGTGTATCAATTATGCAAAGTAAATGCAATTAACATGCAAATTATAAACAAACATAACACAAATGACAGGCTGTCACAACTCAAATGGCTCTCTTGTGCCTTGGGCAATTAGAGCCACCCGTGTTTGTTTATCACCCATGTAAGACAATGTACACTCCCTTATAAGAAATGGGGGGTCCTGGCGCTATAGGTGATGAGACAGGCTGTGTAGATCAAGCTCCCAGGACCCCCCGGGATTATTGGAGGCATAGATCTAGTATTGCAAGACTTCCGCATTTAGAGCACTACTGCGCAAGCTTCTATTGTCTGAAATGCTAGTGCGCTCTGCTCTATTGACTCCAACGCTGGAGCCAAACCAGGAAGTATTTCCGGGTGCTTGATGCACTGGTGAGCAACTTCATTGAGCACAGACAGACAGACAGACAGACAGACAGACAGACAGACAGACAGACAGACAGACAGAGCTCCATTGTCTCTTCTTCTATGAGTCCACCCCCGCAGAACCCCGTCCACATGCGTGCATGCGTGTGGGCTGGTGTTTTTTTTACATGTGTGACTGCACTTGGTGTAAGCAGCAGCCGCACCTCCCACACCACTTCTTATTGGTTGTCCCGAGAATGTTGTTGAATGTGATCTCGTCTCTACTTTCGGGCTCACACACACACACACACACACACACACACACACACGCTCACACATTTGTACTTGTTAGGTCATTATCATTTTTGGACTCTTTATTCATGCCATTTCCACAAACCTTTTACAATTATTAACCGTAAGCCTAAAAAGAGGACCATGCAGGAAAACAGTCCTCACAGTGTCCATTTCAGGCGTGCGTACGCACACACACACACACACACACACACACACACACACACACACACACACACACACACACACACACACACACACACACACACACACACACACACACACACACACACACACACACACACACACACACACACACACACACACACACACACACACACACACACACACACACACACACACACACACACACACACACACACACACACACACACACACACACACACAGTGCTGGTGTCAACCGTCATCACTAAGGCCCCCTGACTTGTTTGAAGGGCTCTAAATGGAGCGTGGAACCTTGGCTGCTGGTTTCACGCAGGCAGCAGATCTCTTGGTGGAAGGACCACACGTCGTCCAAACACAGATTAGGCTGAGAAAATAAACCCCCATCACTGGAAGAAAACAATGACCAAATCGGTTGGCCTTTTTTCATTGAATAACCCCCTCTTGAAACAAACGTGTAGTTTCCATAAAAGAGACACACAGAGAGCTACTGTTTAGAACAGTGGTTGCCAGACTGGGGTCATTACGTAAGAAAGAGGCAATCAGCTTAGACGTACTTGTGACTGAGCTTGCAGTTTGGAACCGAGTCAAACTACATGTAATGCCCGTATAATTCCAAGTGCTGAGGACATACGTTTTTTTAACGGCTATAGCAGTAATTCTCGTCCAGCATGTGATATGTATGTCCCGAATCTGAGACCATGTTGATCTCTGTGATATTTGAGTGTACAAATAGAACCAAATGAACCCGTTAGGGTCCATTTGTACGCTCTCAGAGTTACAGACACACAAGGGTATATTTGGTTCCTATTAACTATCAATCATTTGGCTGGGGGACCCCCTGAAACCACCTCAAGGACCCCTGGAGGTCCCAGGGACCCCCACTTTGAGAACCACTGGTATAGGACACAGTAGAAAGCAGAACTGTAAGAAGACAAAGGGGAGACAACGTTCCAGCACCTTACAGTAATCCTCATATGCTGCCACTGTTATCATAGTGCTACTGGTTGGCAGTTCATCTCCACCCTCTGGCTCAGCCGCTCGGCTAATCTCTGCCTGATCCTTTAGACAAGCAAAACCGGCACCAGCTCCGCTAGCGATTAGCCAGCAATGTGAGCCGCAAAGATCAAACATAGACACGCCCATTTAAAGTGGCTATAATCGCAGAGGACATGTAATGACAGAAATGGACAGAGGAATAGAACTAGGTAGTATAGTATAGACTAGTATTCCCTTTTTGTAGAACAAAGGAAAGGGGGATTTCATATGCAAACCCATGTGTGCACTGTGCACCACTATGTATATAGCGCCCTGACCTTAAGGTCTTTTACACATGCACAATGATGATTAAACCATAGTAATGTAATACCCGGCATATGTTTTATTTTATTTCCCCGGCTTTCGCCCTTATTTTTTCGAACCCGCGGCACACTGCCAGACTGGATTACCAGCCACGGTGCCTGGACCACTGAGGCATGGCCCAGGCCAATACCCGGCATATGTTGCATCGAACATACTCATAATGCATTATGTAGGCTACTGTACATTTCACTATATATCACCCTACTCTCTAAGCTGAATGAAACAACTCTAAATGTATTCATCTACCGTTGTGGAAGCTCAGAAGAATCAACCTGGTTCATCATGAAGATTATTTCACTTTATCAATGTAAATGTATAAACAAACAATATTTTCAGGCAAATGAATCACATAATAAAATCCCTGCAGGTGTGTATGTGACATGTGACATGTCGGAAGAGGATATCCGAGTTGGCGTCCGGCGCAGCAGCGCTACTGGACGGGTGACTGCTTCTCAGCCTGGGGCTACAGAGGTCACGGTAGGACCCAGAGGTCAGCAGTTATAGCCAGTTGGTGCTGGGTTTCCACTGCCCTTTTTTACACGCCACTCTGCCCTCGCTCCGTCAATGTTAATGAAAAACCGCGGGGGGTCTCGAGGGGGGAAAAGGCCACCCCCGGCGCCCACCCAAGATACCACTCGCGATAAAAACCAACACCAATCCTATAACGCAACATATACGATAGAGAAAGGCGCCTTTTCTTTTACTGTGTGCCTTCAGGACAGTAAAATGTAACTTTACTGTGTGCTGGAAATGTCACGGGGGGTCAAGAGCTCTCTGGTTGCAGGGATAGAGCATCAAATCTGACACTCGGGGGAGAGACGTCGGGATGTGGATTACCACACCTCTTTTATTTGTCAATGAAGGTTATACTGCCTTATTAGAACAACTGTGTCCCGAGCGGAAATTTATTCAAGGAGCCATCTTGTTAACACGAAGGACGCGGAAAGGACGGGCGGACGGACAATAAATAAATAAAAGAAAACCTCCAAAAAAGGTACATTCTGGAAGAAAAAAAAAAAAAAAAAAAAAGAGGCACAGACACGACGTCGTCAGGGGGTTTAGAACTAGAATATTTCAGTACACGGATGTGGATGAGACTCAATCAAACATGTCCAAATGCCATGCAAATTTGGGGCTTTGGGAAGCAGCACGTGTAAAGCCTGCCAACAGGAGAGAGAGAGAGAGAGAGAGAGAGAGAGAGAGAGAGCGAGAGAGAGAGAGACACTGAAGCCAGGGTGCTATGTTTGACACAAAGGGGGATTGCCAAGATAGAAGCTGCTGCACCATGCAACAGTTCAAGGCGAACACAAATGACATCTGCCACACTTCGGAGGCAAGGCATTATCCTCTCCTCCTTTCGGCTCCGCTCAGTATTCTGCAACGCAACACCCCGAACCCCCCCCCCCCCCCCACCCACCCCCGCGCCTCAGCCCCATCATTGTCTCTGGTTGGAATGTCTGAGAGAACAGAGAGAGAGAGAGAGAGAGAGAGAGAGATGGCTGCCCATCTTATATTTTCCACCTGAACCAACCGTGGTTTCTCCTGGGAGATTTTTTGACGGACAGTTTTCAGTATGCCAGTCTATTATGTGATTCCTATCACACAGCAGAAGCCAGGTCCTCAATGCCAGATGGATGAAAATACATATTTCTCCCCCCCCATTGCAAACAGGGCGCAGCTTTGTCACTCCTCACACGTCTGGAGGAGAAATGAAAATCATACACGCTAAAAATTAAACGCATAAATTGGACAAGACAAGGGGATGGGGAGGAGGGAGGAGTAACAGGAATGTTATTAGGGCTGGAAAAACATGAACAATACAAAAAAAAAAAGAAAAGGAAAAATCCCCCAATGTGTTTCCTCACATAAGACGGAGGCCAAAAAGGCAAGCCGGGACAGCTAATTGGAGAAGAGCGATTGCCATTAAACGTTAAAAGGGGGAAGGTATGGCAAACTCCATGAATAAATCAGCGATGGTTATTACAGGTCCAGGAAGCCCATAGTATAATTAGAGCCGCTGAAACCGCGCTCCCTCCTCAGCCATTATTCACCACTGGGCCCTTTAGCATGTAAAGATCTGTGTACCGACAGGGGTTCCATTACACATAATTTATTCAGAGCGGCCGGGTGCCTTAAGCAGGGCGTTAAAAGGGTAATTAAGCTAAAAATAGTCTCCTCCCCGAGGTGGTCGGGGGGGTAAGGCCACGTCCAGGTGTCCCCAGGCGGAGGTGAGGGTCGGCTGTCTGTCTATGCCAAGGCCTGGATCATTAGCCCGACAGAGGACGTCCTCCGTGTATCGCTGACGATTCGGCGCCATGCCCGTGCAGGCTTATTGGCGAACGTGTGGCGCATTAAAGGGGATATTTCAAACATGTTTGGTGGAAAGTTTTTAACTTGCATGATTCAGTATATTTATATTAATTTCATCAGCCTTTCTATACAAACCCGTTGTAACTTAAAACACCATTTTATTTCATGATAGATTCATGGAAAACACCCTGTCCTGGGTTCTGGTAACTGATATTGTCCTTCTAATGCATGAGGGGGCCTAGCCCCAGTATGTTCCCTCAGCACTACGCTCATTCTGTAGCTCCGAGATGCGGTCACACCCACGGCCCCTCCCACTGCGGTTCAGAAACGGCGCATGTTTCCACAAGGAGCGCTTCTTACCCTTTTCACCCGACAGAGACGATTATGTAGCGCTTCTATGGATCGCTTTCTTTCAGACTGCTTCCGATTAGCTGTAATTATCAAGTTGAAAACGTGGATACGCTGTGAGCCAGCATGCTCTCATTTTACACTGGATCAATCCAAGGACATCTGTTCTTGTTTCTCCCTTTTCTGTTGGAGCTACTGGGACCTGTGACACGCACACACATTGTTCCTATGCATTCATCTAATGTTGTGGTTGTTGTGCACATCTGACATGGCTTGTTTATGTGAGAGTGTGTGTTCTAAGCTGCACCGTTGGCCATGTTTGCCCTAGCAGGATATTTCAATAATAATAATAGCTCAACAGGCTGAGAGCAACTCTCTGTTTCAAATAGCACTCTAGCCAGAATAACGAATGCTTTCTTCCATCCACATTGACTGTGGAACAAGCACAGTGACACAGGTTCTCAGATCAGCTGCCAAGTGGCCATATACAACACCCTGACTCTCCCTCTATAAGCCATATGCGATTGCAGCCTGCGAGACCCAATTGAGCAGCCCGCACACCCCTGTCATAACTTAGAAATTGCGAAGTTGCGAAATTGAAAGAGAGAAAAGGAGATAAAGGGACAGGCAGTGTGTGCGTGCGTGCGTGGGTGTAAAAGCAGGGAGAAGGAACATGGGAAGAGGTCTATACTGTAGAAGGAGACTCTAACAACCAAAGTTTCTAATACCATTCCAATGACTCATTTTCAATTGATTGATGTTCACCATGTTAATGGTTTTTTCAGACCTCCAGTTCTAGGAAACACAGAATGGGGGGGACTTTTTTTTAAATTATTTCCACACAACAGCTCTAAGGTATATTAATGACATAGTAAAATGTTGAAAATGAGTGGAATTCCCCTTTTAAGTGGTTGTTTCTGAACTTATTTGCAAAGATGTGTGACCAATTGTTCTTGATTAATTGAATGCACAGGAGCACAATAGAAAGAAAGAGAGACGGACAGATGTTAAATAGCTTTAGGATAGTGGCCTAAATGGTAGCGATATTAGACTCCATGGCCACGTCTCTCAGCTCTCTCAAGGGGACAACAGCTACAATGTGTTACTATGCACTGTATTAGTCCCAGCCATGTTGCCGCGTGTCCCATTCTGCCTCTCCCCTTTCATCCCTTCACTCAATCTAGCTCCCAATCTAAATGGAATTGAACCGCGGGGGTGTCTGGGGCAGTTTAGCATATTTCAACAGTGATGGGATTCAGAGTCATGAAACCCAATATGCTGATCTGATTTGGGGGAGACTGCATGAGCACCTGAAATGAGATTAAAAGGCCGGAGAAAAATTGTTGAGGATAAAGAATGAAACTGTGCCGATTCCATTTGGTAAAACACGACTGGTTCAACATGCAAAGAGTTGATGATCAAAGAGCTTGAAAGACTACCGCAGATGAATTAAAGATATGGCTGCTAGCTCAACAAGCTGGGAAGGTAGCGTCATAGATTGGGTATTTGTAGCGCGCCGCCCAGCTCCCCCTCTTCCCCTCCCCCTAGTGGCACAGTCCCAAGAAAGATAAATCATAAATAAGACAAGACTAGACTGTATAGCACAACAAGAAGTTAATCACAAAGGGAGGGCATAGAAACTATAAACACACACATAGACAACCCCAAAAAACACAAAACAACACGTGAACATAGCATAGGAGTCCTCTACAGTGAAAAGGTGGGCAGTGCCTCCCTGCTTGGCACTCAGCATCAAGGGTCGGATTGGGGGTAAGTCCCTGCAACATACTAGCGTCATGTCCAGGTTGTTTACTTAGTACATCATGTCCAGGGGGTGTACTTAATTGTACATCAAGCTGCCTCACGCTACAGAAACAGGAGATAGGCTCCTGCCCTCGGCAAGGCTTACTAGGTTGGGGACAGCTCTGATCCTCAAAGGGAGTTTGTTCCACAACTTCGGTGCCAACACAGCAAAGGCACGGTCACCAGTCCTTACTGTGCTAGACCGTGGAGTCTTAACACAACTGACTGCCAGATGGACCTGAATGTACAATAGCATGCTAATCAATCACACAACTCGAGCCGAAATACTGGGTGTTCATTCACCATCACTTGATTTCAACACTAGATTGTATTTTCTGCCATCTATCATGATTTGTATGCATTCCATTGACAGCTATCAAAGTTAGTACTAGGTAAAACAATATCAACAAGGAAGTCATTTTTCTGTTCTCTCAAAGATTGAAAGGTATTGTGTATTTAACATGGATATCTGCCAGTAACAAATGTGTTTCAAACTCAAAGAGCAAGTTGGAGGGAAGTAGGGAAACAAAACTAATGTGCTGAACAATTCCACAGATAACTATCATGTACAGTAGCACAATGAGATAAGTGACAACATCAATGAAACCACCATTTTCCTAGCTGTAACATTATGTTATCGCATAGTGAAACGTTGCCGTCATAAAAAATAGATAAAAAAAAATACATTCGCTTTTTGTAAACAGCAGTGTTTTCCCCCTAACTAATCACATTTAGGAGGACAGGCTGACGCCACTTTGGCACAATTAAGAAGCCTTTCTGATTGAATGCCGTGATAAAATATGCATTACACAACGACGACAACTCAATCACGGGGCTCTTACCATATCCTCTCATATTCTGCTCACTTCCTGCATGCAATAACATGCATTAAAGTTTTAATTGCCAGATAGCGGCTAAGATCCTATTGAGCTAACTGGTAAACGAAACCTATCTAACCTAATCCAACTATCGGCTTTCCCCCCCTTTAGCAGCACTTTGGCAGTGGCCGCTGGAAAAGTTATGGCGGCACTCTTTATGACTTTGTAAAGTTTGTGTGTTGCTCGGTAGAGGGCATGGCCAGCGGTGTGTGTGTGTGTGTGTGTGTGTGTGTGTGTGTGTGTGTGTGTGTGTGTGTGTGTGTGTGTGTGTGTGTAGGAGGACAGCGAGCTCTGGGCTCCTGGAGGATTAGAGGTGGCTGTGATCCGTTATGATTAGCCAGTGATCCACAAGCAGCAGTAGCGTCTGCTCCTACACCACCCACCCACCCCCCCTCTGAAACAGAGCTCTGGGCTCTCCTCGCCATCCTCTCTACCCTAGACGCAGGCCAGTGTGTGTGGGTATGCACGTGTGAGATGATGGGGTGTCGTGTATGGATTAAAGCAAAATAAAATCTCAGATTTTTGACCCCTTCAAATGCTGTAAAAAATAATAGCAAAAACAGTGCCTATAACTACAAGCTCTCAATGTGTTGCAGACAGGGAGTCAGAGTTAAACATGGGTGAATGTGACAGTGTGGCTGTGGCTTGTTATCCACTATGAGGGGCGGGGCCCACGGGGCGACACCAACGGTCCGACATGCAGAAATCAACCGTCGCTCCCCAATGCGTTGGTCCGACATGCGTTGCATGGTGCTTGCGGTTAGGGTTTGGTTAGACGGTTTAATGAATGTCGGACCTTTGGTGTGTCGGAACTAAAGCATGTACCTGCTGTGCTGATTGGCCCTATTTTGCCAAAGTAACTGTGTGAAGGACAGTGTGTTACAGTGGATCACGTTTCTCTGTGTCCTTTGTCTTCTAAGCATGGGGCCTTTGTGCTGCCCGGGGCTATGCCACCCGTTTCGGTGCCCCCTTACTTGCAAAACTCCAGTATTTTTTTTGTCTTCACCCTTTGACTGTGTCTTCTAGTGAGATGAAGCTCATTATTCACAGTGAAACAGTATGTGGCGTGGTTTGATGTCCTGGGGGGAATGGAGGAGATCCATGGCTCTGCTTTTCATCCCCTCTCTCTGGTCATTCATTGTCATTGCCATGTTGGCTTATATATGTTTTAATCCCTGCTTCTGGTCACACTAAATTAAATACATGGATTTCCTTTTCAGAAAATGTGTGTTAACTGCATCAACCCTGGTGTCCCCAGCAAAACAACATAAATGAATAGCCGATCTACAAGCTCACAATGTGTCGCACGCACGCATCACAACATGTTGTGAGCTTGTAGATCGGTTGCTGCTCGCCGAAATATTTGAGGCTTAGGTGATTAAGAAATGTTTTTAGTTTTTACAAATAGCCTATGTCTGAGCAGTCCAGTACTTTGCAGGAACACGTGGTTTCAAAAGGTCACATTGCCTTGTATGTGACCGCTCTTTCATACTGTTATCACCTACCTAGGTCCATGCTCTTGGACTTGCGCGTCTTGATGATGTCTAGTTGAGCGGCGTCTCCAAACTGCTTGGTGCGTTTCTCTGACATGCTCTGGCGGCCGAAGCCCTCGCGTTGGAACGACCCGTCTGGGTCCGTGTCCGGACTGAGGGAACTAGAGAGGAGAGAGAGAGAGAGAGAGAGAGTTAGGACATACAATACATATACAATATGCGACACAAGGGGGCAATCGGGCATTGGTCATGTATGGAAGAATAACAGTGAGAGAATAGCGAATAACAATTCAGCAGCCAGTCTCACAATGCATTTGTCACATAAACAATAGAGGGTATGTGCATTGTAATGTTCTATGGCAGTGTATGGGACTGCCACTTAACATCAAGATAAACCGCAGCCAATGAAGACAGAGTCGAAGGTGGAATTGACTGTTTACTTCATGACAAAGCGGTGAAAACTGCAAAAATAATAAAACAATACATTCAGAGTTGTTGTTAATTGACAGCATTCCAATCATTTCACAACTAAATAAACCCAGGTAATTAACAATCATACACACACACTAGCTAAACCACATACACTCATCAGTGATGATTAGTAGGATGACATACACCTGAGGCTAGGCTAGGCCATGTTATGTTCTGCAGACAACAGTAAACATTTGTCAAAAACGTTTCCAA
Organism: Protomyctophum bolini; assembly: GCF_963924005.1. NCBI lineage: Eukaryota > Metazoa > Chordata > Actinopteri > Myctophiformes > Myctophidae > Protomyctophum > Protomyctophum bolini. The sequence goes on from NC_137882.1 coordinate 19,720,895, forward strand.
ATACAAAATAAACATAACAAAATACCACAAAATTGTACAGAAAGTTAGCATATCTAACATCAACTGCAACTTACAGCATTGCCTCTCAAAAGCTTCTAAGTTGGTAGATGTTTTCTTTTCTTAGGCTTACAGCTCTGAACAGTGTGTGTTTACTCTCTGCACTGTTGCATCAAAGATGGTGCTCACAGGAAGTGACTCTCATTATATACTGATTTCTTCAAAATAAAAGCACATGTACACAGGATGACAATAAAGTAGTTGCAGGCTTTTCTAAAGCGGACAGAAATACCGACATTGCTTAGAATTGCCTTAAAGGCAAGACATGCATGCTTAAAGTGAATGGCACATGGAGTGGCAAAGCAACATGCAAAGTGAGTTTAACATCATGTAATGTTGTTTAATGCAATCAGAGAGGACGTTTCTGTTTGGATGCATGGGCTGTCAAAGCCAGAAAGTAGTTAGTCACTAGGCATTCCTGCATAACGTCCGGGTTTGATGATGATGTCACACGCATACCCTCTATATGAGACAATATGTCTCTCAATGTGAGACACACTATTAACCTACATCAGCTTAAGTACATTGTGTTATAATCGTATGTACGTAATACACACCACCTGCCCACCTCAAGCATGAACACAAATGCACACGCGCAAGCACACATATGCACGCAAGCACACATACACGCATTCAATCAGTAGTGAATAATTGTAATCAAATCAAGGACATCTCCACTCCCTCCTTCACAGGGATCAGGAAAGGGTAAGGATAAGGGGGAGCGGGGGGGGGTGTGGAGGGTGCTGAGTGTGTGCCAGGGTCAGGGCCCACTCAATATCCCCCTCCGTATGTCCGAGGCATGAGGCCCACCTCAGCAGCGTCTATCGCTGTCTGGATCTTAATTGAAAGTATTGGAGGAGGTGGACAGAGCGGGGGGGGCTGTGAGAGGTGACCACCTCTATTTGCATAATGACGAACAGTTTGCAATTAAGCAGAAGAGAAGTCTCCCAGCACAGACAGAAGGGTGGTACTGTATATTGAGGATCTGATTATGAGCTCTGATAGATGCGGACGCACATTCTCCATCGGCCCCTAGTGCAGATCCACATCTGCTACTTTTTATGCTTTTACAAATAGGGCACAGGACACAGACATATATTGGGGTTCTTTATTTCCCAAGAAGTTGGTGTTGGTGTATCTTATTGGTATAAAGAATGCCACAGTTTGGCAAATATGGCATGCAAGCCTGTAACATTAAATAAATCTAAACAAAATACGGTAGTGGCACTATCTACATAAAACAAAGAGGAAAGATACCACAATGAAATGAGATATTCCATTTCAATGAAACAAACATAAAATGACATTAATTGTGAGTTAAACCTAAAACTCACCACAAACAGTGTATGAGGAATGGCCAACTCACACACTGAGCAAACACTGGTCTCCCAAGATTCACCCTTTTCCACTGAGAAACACATTACATTCACAACATTATAGTAACCTATAAAGAGATCAACCTTACAGTTTACTTAATGTAGAATTAGAAATAGAAATACAAAGAAGCAGTTCTTACAGTACAAAGACACAAAAACTCATATCAACCAAGTTGATAATAGCTAGTTCAGCTTTCACCTCTTGTTTACAATCTGCAACCATCAACAACATGTATTCTTAATCATCTGGAAATACACTCATACTATAGGCTACTGCATCAAGAATGTGTTTACATTTGTATCTGAAAATATACAATGCAAGTATTGCATTTTTACCAGCAAAATCTTCTCAAAGAATCCCCACAAATACAGGTTGCTTCTTATTATTCAAGACGTTTTTCAGTGTAACCCTTGACCCCCAGAACATGGCACTCTTAAAGTGACAGTGTCCCTGGTGGATTTACATAGAACTACAGGCATATATGCCACTGGGCTACACACATGTGTGACAATAATAGTGTGATCAAGTAGGGACGTTAATCTATGAAAAAACCCCGGAAAAGTCAGAATATAGAGATAAGAGGTTTCTGCCCGACGGCAACGGAGCTGTATACACACATGATGCCGACAGGACAGCACACACATGATGACGTACAGGACAGCACACACATGATGCCGTACAGGACAGCACACACATGTACAGCACAGTGTGGCGACGAGGTGCATTTGTTTGACACACGTGTGCCTGTACATGTGCGCATGGTGTAAGTAGGCTATACTGTAACTACAGTACACGTGTAGCATGAGCGTCGGCTCCCGATTCCCTGGCATTTATCCAGGCGTAACCTGCACTTATTTGGGTCACCGACTCAACACCAAATAAAAGCACCCCCCCAAAAAATAATAATAATATTAATAATATAAATATAAATAATAAAAAAATAAACTCAATTCTGGCACTGGCATGCTGTTGCTCTCCTGTTGACTATGATCAGAATATGTGAGAGAGGGAGGGACGGACTCCACCCGACATGGGAGGAATAGGGAGAGAGAGATGACAGAGCACATATTATTCATCCATTCATCACCCCTCGCTTTTCTGCTCTCATCGTGGAAGAGCATGAAAGAAAAAAGAGAAAAACACGCACACGCGCACACACGCGCACACACACACACACACACACACACACACACACACACACACACACACACACACGCACACACACACACACACACACACACACACACACACGCACACGTACTTCATCTGTTGGAGGGGAGAGATGAGGGAAGGAGGGGAGAGGAGGGGAGGGGACATGATGGGAGAGGAGAGGGGTCCTCAAAGTGGGGTCCGGGGACCAAACAGCATCACAATCATGTTAAACACTTTATGTTTTCAAATGTTTGCAATATGTTGAATCATTTTAGATATTTTTACAGAATGTTCTCTTCTAGGGGTCCCGGCACAAAACATTTTCCGATGGAGGTCCGCAAAATATACTGTACATCAATTTGGGGGAACTTGGCACAAAAAAAGAGAACTACTGCTCTAAACTAACGGGACAGACAGACAGACAGACAGATAGACAGACAGACAGACAAAATGGCCAACGGTTCGGTTGGAAAAGACTCCTGTCACAATCGTATGGAGTGAATTGGATGTGAATGACATGATGAGTGATGATTGTGTGTGTGTGTGTGTGTGTGTGTGTGTGTGTGTGTGTGTGTGTGTGTGTGTGTGTGTGTGTGTGTGTGCGCACATGTGTACGTGCGTGCGACTTGTGTGTGTGTGTGTATGTGTGTGTGTGTGTGTGTGTGTGTGTGTGTGTGTGTGTGTGTGTGTGTGTGTGTGTGTGTGTGTGAGAGTCATAGGAGTCATAGAAACCCCACTCTAGCGTGTGTCATAATAATACATCTCTGGGACATTCTGTAAAAAAAATACCTGCCAAAGAACTGGCCACATTCACAGTTTTCTAAAGCACTGAGTACCGGCCATGTGTCTCCCTTAGCAACAACGTGGCTGAAGCCCACATAATTAGCCTGACGACAGGGTGTAATCTTCAGGTCAATTTAACCTGGGCATCACAGCTACCACAGTACAGTAATTGGCGATACAGTCAATGTCATGCTTTGCACCCTTTTACCCGTCGTTAATTGTCCAATGAACCGGCAACGCCGGTATAAAGATGTATATATTATAACTGTGTCGTTTGTGATGCTAAATAGGGAATGAGAAGGTATAATTTTCATATGTCAAAGAGTCTTTAAGTATTTTGTGCCCGTGGCCTTCTTTTTCAGAATCCATTTGGATATAACGTCGCCTCATCGCTCATTCTTTAAGCAGTGTTTAAAAGTGATTTCCACTATTCTGAGCAGATGCTTTTCCCCGGCGTTCACGGTCTTCCCCTCATTCAAAATTAACTGGAGTTGAGGATTGCTCAGAGGCAAATGCACAGTCTCAACTTTCCACATGTCTCTCTCTCCCTCTCTCTCTCTCTCTCTCTCTGTCTCCCTAACGGGAAGTTAAATGTGTGAAACTGCTCATTGGAGGTGTTGCTAAGTGATGCATGCTAAAAGCTCTCCATGCACACAATGGCTTAGGCTCCTCACCTCTTTTTTCACCTCCCATTCGATATATTTCCTTTCCCCACTAAAGCGTCTTCCTCTCCCTCCCCAACCATGACAACAGAGGTGTCTCAAAAGTGCAGCTCCATTTTGAGCAACAGTCTTTCTGTGCATTAAGAAGAGAGTGATGGCTGGAAAGGTGCTCCTACATTGACCATTTCACACGGTGGCCATTTTGCTCTTACGGCATAGTAATAGGATGTACAGTATGCCAGGGGTCTTCAACAGGGGAATCCTATAGGGGATCCTCAGAGATACTGTAGGTAGGGGGATGCCAAATCCTTTTGTGATAGGGACATTAACTCAATGGCAAGATGACCGCCGTATGAATATGGTCTATTAATGCTTTGCTGGGCCCTGACGAGTGCTGTCTGTCCAGCCTTCAACATTAGTCTCTCCAGCCACTTATAGATCGCAAGACAAAAGAGAGCTCCCATTAATCCTGGCTTTGCCATATAGAAGCCAACAGAGCGGCAGTACAATCTCCTCCTTGTGAGCTACTGTATAGCACACTGCGTGCTGGCATTGTGGAACCAGCGGTGTGACATGTTACAACACAGCATTTGAAAGCATAGTGATCGGTAGTTTCTATACGTTTACAGCTACTGTATAGCGTACAGTATACACGTCTTTCGGAGAAGACAGTCACTGAATGGACGACGTAGCAGACCACGGTCACAGAAGAGTCACAGAAGTACTGTACACAGTGTACAGTACTGTTCCTTGACAGATTGACATAAAGTCTGTTCTTGAGGGGCGCTAGTCCCTCCTATGCCCAGCGTTGTGTGTACCATATAGTGATGATTTGATTGGCTGAGCCCCCCATAGCGACAATTCTATTGGCTGAGCAATGTACATAATTGAGGATAAAAAGTGAGGACGCCAATTGTGATTGGCCGGAATGTTAGGATGTATGATGATAAGAGCGCCCCTCACACGGGTGTGATTTTTCCAAATATGACGAGCAAATATGAGCAAACTCAGTTGTTCTCTCACTCACTTGTTCTCTCTCTCCATCTCCCTCTCACACATACACACAGATTGTACCGTAGTTGGGTAGACTTTATAGCACATTTATTTGACTAAAAACATTTACGTCTTGTTTATGTAGACTAGGCTTTTAGGGTAACTGCATTTTTTTGCAATCACAAAACCATTAGAGGGCGCCTGCATTGCAGAGGTTGTGGGTTCGAATCCACCGCGGTGCGGCCGGCTTTGCGTCTACACGAACACAATTGGCTCGCGTTCGGGGTAGCTGGGAAGCTGGGCGGGGAGGCTGTATGTCCTCCCGATGGGGGCTTCTCACCGCAGTTCAGGTGGTACAATACCTGAACCTCCCCCATATTTTAGTCTTTTATGAAGAAAACAAAAAAGAGAAACAAATAAGTTGCAGACAGTGGCAGGGGGGACCCTAGATTTCACACCCCTGTACCATTGCTTGCTGTAGACTGCACACACACAGCCACCCAGCACATGTCCACGATGCAATTTGTCCATCTCTCTCGCCAGCTCAAAGGCAGCTCAAAGGCAGCATTCCCATTCCGTCTTTGTAAAGCTTATACACAAAAATGTGTATAATGAGGGCCTTCAGACTCTCGGTCCTGTTGTTGGACTAACAATAAGGTGCATACCATACCATTCTATCTCCCAGGAGAATGCCCCTGCACGTCGCTAACAGCCGGCCGCATACCTACCTACTGCCGCAAGCTAATGTGACAGCGGCGCTATGGACAAACTGTGTGGAGCCATTAGCCCGGCTGCAGAAACTTACACCCTCAGGCCATTTCAATTGTGGCTGCATGGGTGGCTTTAACCACTGTAACCTGACATTTGTGTGCTACCAAAATCCTTCCAACATGTCAACTAGCCCCAACCGGAGTTGACAGAATGACCATTTGCCACTGGGGTGCGGTTGTTGCGGCCGCACAATGTTTCCCCATAAGTGGATGGAAAGCATAAGCACGCCCTCGGACAAAACAGGAGCAGCTCTGCAGCCACCACGACTCGACGGCGCAGAAAGAGAGAGAGAGACAGAGAGACAGAGAGAGAGTCGATCAATAAAGACGTCTTTTTGTCTGGCGGGTCCTATGTGTCAGGGTTCATTTTTGCACCGCCGGCGCTGTGGTTTGGGGGTGCTTTAATCGAGTTTAGGTGACAGAGACTCACCTCACTTCTGCTGAGTGCAGAGAGTGACCGGTGCATGTTTCTCCTCGGAGAGGAGTAAAAGCTGGGAACGAGGCCGAGGCCATTTGGGGATGCACTGGCTGTGCGAGCGTGCGAGCGTGTAGGTGTTTATTTTAGCATCACTCCTGCTGTTTCTTCTGTTATACTCCCTGTCACAGTGACGCCCGGTGGGGGTCTGCTCCGGTTCACAGTGGGTTAAGGAGACGGGTCAAGACGAGAGCAAACACCACACGAGATGGTCGTCATCATCATACACACACGTGAAGAGCATGCAAATGTTAGCATGTGTGACACGCTGGTTATGCAGCGCCTTATCACTGAGATGCTAGTTTTAATATTCATCAAGCGAAGGGGAGACAATTAGCATTTAAGGCAGATTTAAGACCCTAATGAGTGTGTGTGTGTGCGTGTGTGCGTGCGCACCGAGGGGGTTGGATGTTAAATGTGTGTGTGTTTTGTGAAATGGCTTTGGTCAGCATCGCCGATTCAACCTACGACCTCAATGGACAAGTACACTGTGTGTGTGTGTGTGTGTGCGTGCGTTGCGTGTTTATCATGTGCGTGGACAGGAAGAGCCGCGGGATGTTTTACATAAATTGCGGGTAGTTATGCTAATAGCTGGATGGGGCGCACACACACACACACACACACACACACACACACACACACACACACACACTTAATAGAGCACTTGTGATACTACTTGTGAGACTATTAGGGAATCAACTAAAGCGGCTGTCGGGAATGTTAGCTTAAAATCTACACAGCGGATAGGTCTCGTTTTTCTCTCCCTCCCTCTTTCTCTCTCTCTCTCTCCCTCTTTCTCTCTCTCTCTCTCCCTCTTTCTCTCTCTCTCCCTCTCTATTTTTTGGAAGGAAGAGTTTGTTTGTTCGAGTCCACATGGGCCCTTTTTTCCACTTTATATGTTAATTTGCGGAAATTGTTTACCAGCCAGTGTGTATCCGAACACTCGTGAGATTGAGAGGGTTACGAGCAGATTACGGGATGTGTGCATGCGTGCACGCGTGCGTGCGCGTGCACTTGCATGTGCGTGTCCTCTCCCTGCATCTTTGCAGTTTGACAGAAAGTGTCAGAGCCGCCTGAGAAAATGATGTACCCACCTGTGACACTGACGAGAAGGGTCTCTCTCTCTCTCTCTCTCTCTCTCTCTCCCTCCACCCATATCCCCCTCTCTCTCTCCATCTCTGTCTAGCTGTGTCTTCCTCTGTATGTGCCAGTTTAATGAGAGCTGGCGTGCTGTCGGCAGCATCCAGTCTTATGACGTACAGTCAAGCCTGTACAGTCGCACTGTGGCAGGGCAGCGAGGGCCACTCCTAGTAGAGTGGAAGTTAAATTCTTCTTTTTTAACGCATTAAAACCAAAAAAAAAAAAAAAAAAAGTGCTTCTGGTGGGTCCCTGTTACAACATATTTTGCTTTTGGGGGGTCCCTAGAACAACATGTTTTGCTTCTGGGGGTCCCTGGAACATCATATTTTGCTTCTGGGCAAAATACCAACAAGAACACAATATAGGCAAACGAAGCAGGCTTTTTGAAAATTAATTCAAAAGGATACAGACACAAGAAAGCCGTTAGGCTTGTTTCCGTTGTGGTCCTTTTGGGGAAAGGGGACATGGGGAGTAACAAAACAAAACAGACTAAATAACTAAATACCATTTGTATTTTGTCCTGACCCTGTTCCTTTTGGGAAAAGGTACAAAAAACCCAACCAATAACCAATAAAATCTAGATTTTTTTTTAAAAATTCTAAGCTAAAAGGTCATGTAGACCTATGGATTTAAGAATTTAGGTCATGTTATCAGCCAACCATCTTTTTTATGTGCATTTAAAGTTTTCGAAGGAACTGATCAGCTTAAGGCTGGAAGGCAAGTCATTCCATTGAACTGCTGCAAAATATAGGAAAGATGATTTTCCCATATTGCTGTATATTTCTATATTATTTGCCTGGTCCTCCTCTCCACCGAAAGGGATTCATTATTTTGACAACAATGGAAAAAAAAGGATATGGAAGGAAATTGAAACCAGAGACTGACTGTCTGTCTGTCTGTCTGTCTGTCTGTCTGTCTGTCTGTCTTCAAAGGGAAGAGACAGATCAAAAGAGCTGCACATAACGGATGGATCCGCAGCGGGCAATAGATGTCAACGCAGGATCCCCCCCCCCCCACACACACACACCTAACCGCATCCTGTCTCGCCTCTGACGTAAGCCTGAGGAGTCTCACACCGCAAAATGTGTCATGAATGTTAAAGATAACATATGGTGGAGAAAATATACTTTAAAAAAGAACGTTATATGGCGTGTGCAGAGACACGCAGAGTAGAGCATAGAAACACACACTATCTTACTCGTATCTCCTTCTCTGCTCAGTATTCGCATTATGATTCAGGTGGCAGGGTATGGTTCATAATGCCAGGGCTTCCCACACTTGTTCTCTCGAAACCAGGCGATAAGCATCGAGTTCTTTTAAATCAAGCCAACACAGAAGTGCCAAATTCCCCGCAGTTCTCATTAATGTCGTAGCAGGTGTCACTAGTTGCAGAACAATTACGATGGGGATTTGACCAGACTTTACACTTGGATTGTCATTGTTATAAATACTTTCCCCTTTCAAGTCGCTATAGTTTAAAGTCTTCTTTCAATTGCCATAGGCCTTTTTGTAAATAGTTAAGTTTTTAATTTAATTAAAAAAATTCTGTCTACAAATCTCACGACGGGAGCTTCTAGGCTATTTCTTGCCATTTCTTAAAAGGCTGTTTTTTTGTACATTTGGGGATTCTTTTTATTTTGTATTTTGTTCTGAAAGTCTTTTGAAAAACAGAATGATATGTGTATAAGGGCCTTAACTTGTCAAATGAGCTACAGTCGGAAAAGAAAAACAAGCACAAAAACAAGCACAAGTGCACATCTATTGAAGTGCCTCCGCAGCACTGCCAGTGTTCCCGCGTGTGAACATGGGAGTGTGACAAAACAATGTTACCATTTGATGAGGAAAACAATCAGAGAGGTACTGTATAGAGAGAGAAGCCGTCACACAGATCTCTGTCAGGCTTCTTAAAAAGCTTTCGTCACTTGGTTCTAGGTCGTCTCAACTCCTCTGGCTATGCTGGCACAGCGTCATGAGAGTGGCTGCTCTGTGTTTTGTCTCGTTACTGGATGCTGCCAACAAATGCTACTTTGAAAAAAAAAAGAAATCTAAACATTTTTGAGTTTGGGGAGGGGAGGGGGGTTGGGGGGGTTCAGGAAAAGTTGACGGCGCCTCGTCAAGGATTAGATAGGGAAGCCATTAAAGGGAAATATTCATGCGGCAGATCGCTGAGGCAGTGAAACTAAAAGTTATAGCAAATGAAGAAGTGAGCGTTGCAACTTAGTTATCTTCAGGCTTAGTTATCTCATTGCACTGGTTTTTCATTTTGCCGTTCATGTTTTATAATTTTCACTTGTTTAATGTCAGGACTAGTTTCAAGACATAACTTTTTTCCTTATGATTACTTCATATTTCTTGAAAAACAAGTCCCATTGTTATGGCAACGAGAACATTCAGAAAACCAGCAAAATCACCTGCCAATGCTGTGAAATGATTGAATAGCTTGGAAGCAGAACCTGAGAAAGTCTGAATGCAAGAAATAATGACTTGTTAAGCTTGTCATCTTTGCGGTGCACCTGTACCGCGGTGCGCCGCGGCCGCGAGAGATTCAAATAACAAGCATCCATCTTTGTTGACAATTGGCTCAGGTCTGGAATGGAACGGTAGAGTGAGTTGGGCTGTGCCCCTGTACTGCGGTCTGCACTACATCATTCACCGTGGCCAAACAGCCAGGTGGAGACTGTATTCCTTATACATCACTCAGAGAGATCTCAGATAACCAGAAGCAGTGGTCGGAAAGTAATAGGTACATTTGCACAAGTACTGTACTTAAGTACAATTTTGAGGTATGTGTACAGTACTGGAGTATTTCAAATTTTCTGTGCTTTTAGTTCTACTCCGCTACATCTCAGAGGCAAATATTGTACTTTTTACTCCACTACATTTATTTGACATGGCTTTAGTTACTAGTTATTTTGTAGTTTATGATTATTATTACCCAACATACATGATTACTCACTTCAGCCCTATATACATTTCGGCCATTTGAAAACAGCCGAGCTACAAGTTCAAGATGTGACACATTGTGATCTGCTATTTTCAAAAGATTTGTATGCATTTTAAAACGTGTGAAATGGGACATTCTGCAAGAAGATTACTTTCTACTTTTGATAATTTAAGTACATTTTGAAACCAATACTTTGGTTCTTTTACTCGAGTAGGCCTACATTTTGTACATATTATATTGCAGTATTGCTACTTTTACTCAAGTACAAAATGTGAGTACCTTTTCCAGCACTGATAACCAGAGGCTGCGTCTTTAACGAGCTCCCATGATTCCACGCTCCGTCTCGCTCCTGACATGGTGGGTTCCACGGTTTCTGCCGTCCGGAGTAATTCATGTAGATTAATTTCGCAAAGCGCACATCTCGTTGGAAATTCCCACCGAGTCTTATCTGTTTTATTGTAAATCATTCCGACATGGGCCTTTCCTGTTTAGCTTTAGATTTGAGACTCCGACTAAGGAGTGAGGCACTGAGAAAGGAAGTGATGTCACGGGTCAGAGTCCAAAAGAACAGTTTGTTCTGTTGTACATAATATGTCCTTACCTTCGGACCTACGACAGAAAAAAATTATTCGATTCAATGTATAGATAAAAGTAGACATATTCAGTATACCTACAGTATATGCTACGTTTAGGAAGACAAAACGGGGAAAGAAATCTTAGCATTTCAGCAGGGGGTTAATTGCAATATTAATTTGTAGTACATTGTACATTTGTAGTATTTGTAGGTTAATTGCAGGGAGTTTAATATTTATTGGCAAAGTTGTGTACTCTGTTCATGCGACACAAGATATAATAAGCCTACACTGGAAGATACTCCATAAATTCATAATCACACTCAGCACTCGCAACAGAGACGAAACAGCTCTTACAGACACACCAGAGCACGAAAACTCTACCACACACACGGTACGCGCATGCACGCACACACGCACATACACATAACGGCCAGGGAAGTTTGAAAAGGTAGGCCGTTGTATTAATGCCGTGTGAGATGGGATTTCTCTGCCTCTCAAACAAACAAAAAAATCATGATTCTAAACTTGAAAACTGCAGTTCTGGATCCTTAGTAGTTAATAATAATAAAGAAGGCCAGGACAGTGCTCCAAATTGCTTATTTATTGCCACACAGACCACATTCGGGCGAGATGCCCTTCCCTCGGTGTGTGCAATGTACAATTGAGGGAGAGCGTCCTGCCTCCCAAACAAACCATTCATCTTGTGGCCACACAGACACCCCTTATACACACCATCGTGTGGGTCACATCCATCAGAACACTGTTTGGAACACATGGAAAGGAAATTATTTAACCAATTTAGACCAGAGGGCAATTTTAAAAGCGTCTTTTTCCTGAAAACTTCTAATTTGTTTAAAATGAATGTGGCAATATACAGTACATCTATGTCGAGAGTAAACCACGTGCAAGGATTGCAATTCCAAAGTGTCAAAAGCAGGCCTAGCAGCTCTACAAGCTCTACAAGCTCAAAATGCGTCTCTTCGCACTGCATTTCGATCTTGCGGATATGCTACTTTATATTTTTTTCGTGTGACACTGTAGGGTGCTAATTTACGGGGAAAAAAACACAGACAGTTACTAAAATATGGAAATTAGGTTTCTGACAGCGGCAGCGATGATATCTAAAATCATGAAACAGACTTTCCACGTCCAAAATGGGTTAACTGAGGAATGATATAGGAATAAAGGAGGGGGAACCTGAACTTACAACGTACAAAATAAAATAGAGAAACAGAGAGAAAAGTAAAACAGTGACGAGGACAGGCAGGAGAGCTGTGAGCCCAATTGAAAAGTATTCTTTATCTTTACAAGCAAGTCGACCATGCTGGCTGAACATTCAGTATGCAGTCACTGTGTGTGTGTGTGTGTGTGTGTGTGTGTGTGTGTGTGTGTGTGTGTGTGTGTGTGTGCGTGTGCGTGCGTGCGTTCGTGCATACAGTATGTAGTATCTATGGGGCCTCCCATGAGCGAGGCTGGGGGAGGGGCTGGGGGGGTGGGGGCAGAGGTGAGAACATCCATGGATACACACAATCCATATTCAGTAAGTACAGGACCCCCCACAGCTGCACTGTGCCCAGAGCTGCATTAAAAACAGTCACAGTTCCCAGTTCTCCCGGGAGAGACATATCTCCATAATCCTTGTATGCCTGTTTTACTTATCTCACGCTGTGTGTGTGTGTGTGTGTGTGTGTGTGTGTGTGTGTGTGTGTTTGTTTGTTTGTGTGTGTTTATAGTTAAACTTAAAAGTATAGTGATTTGAGAGACAGACATTGTGTCAATGTCCTCTCAAGCTATGGCATCCTACTAGACGTTTCTGCTCACAAGTTGTCGCAACATTGCCTTGTGACAAAAAACTAAAACAACAATAAAAAACAACAAGCCAGTCCAAACAAAGTTGGCCAAGTACAGTAGATGGAAGTACAGTAGATGGAAGTACAGTAGATGGAAGTACAGTAGATAGGGACGTTGATGTAACAAAAACATTTTAGATCCCTAATTACGGGCATGTATTGTTAAATTTTTTCTATTGCAGTAAAAAACCAGTGGATACTGGATAACTGGATAGCAGATCTACAATTACAGATCACAGCAAGCTCAAGCTTGTAGATCTGCTATCTTCACCATTAAGTCATACGACAAAGTAGGGGTTAACTAGTGCCGCAAGCTGTGAGGGTCCGAATAAGAGACAACGTGTGCTTGATAGATATGAATTATGCACAGTAACCCTAGGCAGTGATACACAAAACACAATTGTGTGTGTGTGCGTGCGTGCGTGTGTGGGTGCGTGTGCGCTCATGTTCAGTGAGCGGGTGTTATGTGAGTGAAGGTACGTCATGTGCTCCGAGTCTGGACCTAATCCAGTATGACAAAACCTCTGACATCACATGGACAACAACATGGCATGCTGGGAAAATTCATAATTAATTCATAATTCATAATAAACAAGTCGCAAGGGAGAGAGAGAGAGAGAGAGAGAGAGAGGGGATGGAGGAGAGTGTTGGCTCCAAGGAGACTGAAAGAATAAACGGGGCAGAATAAGAGGAGGAAAAGGAATGTTTCCATTGGCGGCAGGGCCGACCGTCTGCCCTCCTATAATAAAAAACCCTCCAGTGCAGTGTGTCAGTACTGTAGGTGCGCCATCCTTTCCGTCCAATAGCGGCTGTCCGAGCATGCAGCAAAGAAGAAGAAGGCCTCAGAAAAAAAGACTGTCAATGCATGGTATAATCTTCCCACTGCACGTTAATGATCCTGATAGAAATGGTCAGGTTGTAGCGGTGTCTGATTACATCCATGTATGTGTAGACGTGATACCTGTCCTACTGTTCTAAGACCACTCAACGTCTATCAAGTAAACTCCTATTATACTTCATTGACCGGTGTCCCCCAGAGGTCTATACTTGGTCCCGTTCTTTTTTCCATGTTAATTGTTGACAACACATCCCATTGCGAGCTTGCAGAGCTGCAATTATTTTCTCTCCAAATGTTCGCCTGTTAAGACATGCCCAGAAAAGGGATGCTGCGGTTCATGTGGTCATTTCAATTAAAATATTAAGCATATGGAGTCCCATACCTGGAAAGCCTTTGGAAAGCAAGTTAGCTTTCTGTTGGGTATACTCCCTGGAACCCCCTCATGGGTAAATAAACGTGGAATTAAACTTTTATAATAAAAAACCATGCAGGATTAAACGGGACACACGGAGACAAAAGAAAATGCAAGTACATGCTACAAACACAATTAAAACCATGGCCAGTGTCCAGCACAAGTGCCGGGGAAATTCTACCCATGTCCTGCATGTTAGTGTAGGTAGTGCATGGTAGTGGAAAGTGCAAGTGGTAATGGTAAGTGCAAACCAACTCGGCATCTTCTTTTGTCGAGCAGTAACAAAAAGCACTGTGCTCAAACAGATAGCGCCAGTGTTTATTGACATTTTTATGTCCTCGTTTTAATCTTCACAATATCCCCCACTCGATAGAAAACAGCTGCAATTGTATATCCATGTGACTTTTGTTCCAATAGCAGAGACATCATTTGTCCTGAAGAGCTTTGAACGTCTAGTGCATTTTATTACAAACACAGGGTCTCGCAATTTA
>NC_137882.1:19740413-19932913 GCF_963924005.1 Protomyctophum bolini
TCCATAAAAATAATCGATCATTTCATTAGCAAGAGCTTGAAAATGTCTTCTAAATAGAGTAAAAAAAGCCTACAGTAGGCTATAGGCATATGCACAAATGTGGATTTCATTATTGGGGGATAAAGTTGAAATCGATATCAACTTTAACGACCATCCCGTTCGACAGACGTTTACATGCAATGCACGGTAAAGACGGCCTACAGTGATTATTATTGCAATCACCTGGATGGGTGAGTCGTGTAACGTTCCTGACGTTAAGATGTGTATGTGAGTCCCATACACATGCGCTGCATCTGCTGCTATTGCAGTTCTGTTTTCGTCACATAATGTGACGAAAACAGAACTGCAATAACCAGCAGATGCAGCGCACGTCAGACACACACACACACACACACACACACACACACACACACAGCGCGGCTCGCTGTTATTTATTCACCGCACCAGAGAGAGACATAACAGAGAGAGAGAGAGAGAGAGACGGGCGCTTCTTGTCCAGCTTTTTCAACGCACCGCACCACCATGCTTCTGTGTGAATGTGAACGAATGAGTGAGGCGATTACTTTATAAACTTTATGTGGAAAATGCGGAGATTGCGCATATTTTGCGTGGAAATGTGTAGCGAGTAACGAAAGGTGTCCAATTTTAATGTAGCGGATTAAAAGTACGATTTTTTACTTGTAAATGTAACGAAGTAAAAGTAAAAATACAGAAAAATAAAAATAGTAAATAAAAGTACAAATTCTCAAAACGTGTACTTAAGTACAGTAACGAAGTAATTGTACTTCGTTATTTTCCACCACTGCCCCTACTGTCTATCTTACTGCTAGTCAAACAGTAAACTATCTGCCACCCCTACTGTCTATCTTACTGCTAGTCAAACAGTAAGCTCTCTGCCACCCCTACTGTCTATCTTACTGCTAGTCAAACAGTAAACTCTCTGCCACCCCTACTGTCTATCTTACTGCTAGTCAAACAGTAAACTCTCTGCCACCCCTACTGTCTATCTTACTGCTAGTCAAACAGCAAGCTCTCTGCCACCCCTAACGTCTATCTTTCAAATCATTTCACATTGCTTTGTAACATACAGAAATAGTGTCACCAGATGAGTGACATAAAGTGGCAACATGAAAGGGAAAATAACTGTCTGTATAGGCATATGTCATTATTTATTGTACACCAACTGTTTCCATTTCTTTTCGTCACTGTACGAAGACCTTTAACGACTACAACTTTTCCACTTCAAGCAAACCATAAAACCTTCTTTCCAACGCTGAGTAGTTTTAAGATTTTCATTGAACCATGACAGATGATTTGGCTAACCACCGTTAACCCAGCACTTGATTACAACATAAACGATGCTATACTGTATGCCTCAACATGTTGAATTGGTCTACTGTTGGGGACAGCATAGGGTTCAATGAGGGAACACCAATGACATTGGAACGACTACACAAGATCTTGCACACTGACGCTACGGTATATGGAGATGATGAAGACGGAGAGGGTGTTCGCAAACACGACCACTTTTTAGCGTGGACACGTCCTCCAGAACCAATATGTGCACACATATCAACACACAAATACACATGCAGAGACACGTGCACAACTGCACATGCAAAGGAGACCCATGATGTCTAAAGTCAGCCGAGTCAAACATACACACATGCTTACAATTAGATAAAGAAAAAATAAATCTCGGAAATCCTTCGACTTCTTTGCTGAGAGAGTACATTTGTTTCTATTATCACGGAGTCATTTCGCAAATTTAGCAGCTTAGGAGCAATTGTGTGTAATCACTTGCAGCAGACAACAATATTTACCCTGGCGAGCTTCCCAAGCCAAATCTGAAAGGCATTTCATTTCACAGAGGCCCAGATACATGCATTCTGTGATGGAGAATAAGAACTCCAATCACCACGGTGATGACTTGTATTATGCGGGCTATTTGTCATAAGGCAGGGAGTCATCTGGGCTGGATGTACTTTGTTGCTTAATTTGTGCTTAATTTGTAAATGATTAGGTGCCGGAGCTCATGAACCCGAATAAGTACCTGTTACGTACAACATTATTGTTATTAATTTACTGACATACGTGTTCTCTTCTGACGAGAGAACATACATGAGATATACAATATAATAAAACAATGTACAGATTGCATAATGCGTTCCTGTAAACAGCTGTGTTCTTTTAGAATGAGAGAAGACATGCAGGAAGTGACCTGTGAGACTGGAAACCTTTCGAGTGAGGAATCTGGTTTCAGTCGTATTTATGTTTTTTATACTCTGCGGGAGACAGTGGCCAGGTGTCTCCCCTTCCCCTGATTACCTTCAGCACCGCAACAGAGAGAGAGAGAGAGAGAGAGAGAGAGAGAGAGCCCTGGCAAAGGCCAGAAATATGCAATAATGTGAAATGTGAAATCAGAATGGGTATTTATCCCTTTGTTGGCTCATGCTTAGTCCTTACTCATTTACAGTAATTATTGTGGCTGTCATGTCCATGCAGGACAAATGAGGGCCATTTCGTTCTCTGGGCAGGTGGTCCGAATGCATCACTTAATTGAACACGTCCAGTAATTTAGCAGGAGGCTGGAGAAGCAATGGTGTGTTCAGAGGAACTGCGGCACGTTAGTTAGTTAGGTGGAACAGGACACTTCACACTAATGACATGCTTTTCACGGCTTTGTCGAGCGTCTTCTACACGGACACAATTGGCCCGTGTTCGGGGGCGGGTGATAATTGTCACTGTACGTTAATCCTATGGACTGGGGGCGGCACCCATCAGCAGGGAGTGTTGGACAGGAGGAGTATGACGAAGGTCCTCCCGGTGGGGGCTCCTCACTGGCAGGTGAGTCAGTAGGATACAACAGCAGTGACAACAAAGACATATGCGTGGGGAGGAATTAAAAAGGGGGGGGGGGGGGGGGGAGTATAACTATAGAATTAATATTTGTGATAGTAGCCGTTTTCATACAGTATATTGAGTTTCTACATGTGATGTATAAGGTTTTAATTTTGATGTTGATTCAAACTTATTCAACAAGAACTTGTAGTTGTCCCAATTTCCTGCAGCATTCACTTCTACCCGTCTCTCTGTCGTTGCTGTGGCTTTCATCTTCTTATGCTTCTCTTCACGACACTCTCATCACTACTGTATATGTCGATGTCTGCAACGGGATTGAATCCCATGAAAGAGAACCGACAACTTTCAAAGGTTCTACACTCCTTCCACACGATTGCAGAGCATTGCGTCGTGTCAATGTGTGAGAGGCGTGCTGGTGGTATATTTTATATTCCGTGTCGTCCACGGGGGGCCCAGTGTTCCTCCAATACATACTTCACTGCTCAGTCTACTTGTTAAGGTGCAGTTACCTCTCGGTTGCATCAGCGCTCACGGAGGGTTTCGTTATCGCCGGCTAGAGCAACACACACGGTTTTGGCACGCCTGGCACGGCAACATGCCGTGTCCTTGGGAACACCTGAACCCAGCGGTTCAGCACTATAACGCATGTGTGCTGCCGACAGGTTTCGGCTATGCTTGGTGTGCCATGATGAAGACGCACAGTCGCACACATATTTCATATATCGTCGCTGGAAACCTCATTTGTCCGAAACTGTTACTTTCTTTCAGGAATCAAATTCAAAAGTAGCAGATCAAAAGCTCAAAACGCGTGGCTTCGCGGCGCGGTTCAAGCTTCGACCTCAACAACAATGATATGCATACTTAAGGGCAGAGAACAACGCGTCCCCCTCCTGTAATCAGCCTGCATACATTGGCTCATCTCCGCGGGGGGATGAGTGTCCCTCACAGAGAACATGGTTTTAATTAGGAACGCGGCAGGGCGTCCGGCACCCCAGCCTCATGGAACATTTCCATCCAGCATGCACCTCTTGACACCATGTGGCCGGCTCTCCGGATGAAGAGTCATTAATGACGTTGTGTTTCCCCAACGCTATAAGTGGACACGCATGCACGCACGCACACGCACACACACACACACACACACACACACACACACACACACACACACACACATACACACACACACACACACATTAAATGGCCAGTGGACAGGTAGAGCATGGTCCACGTGGGTGCTTTGAAAGGTGGAAATAATTAGAGAAAGTACAGCGGCAGCTTTTCTGTGACCGATGGCATAATTAGAGTGGAAAGGGAATCGCTGCCCCCCCCCCTAACCACCCCTCCCTCTCCACCTGTCGGAGCGCACGCCAAGACCACTCACATAATTACAGCTCATCTGCGACAATGATGAGGAGACAGAGCGAAAAGAGGGCCTGAAACAAAAGGAAATGGTTGGGTTGGAGCTGCTCTGTATGTGCTTGTACAAAATTGTCTTTTGATTCACTAAATTGAGGTGACAAAGAGACATGGCAGCGGCGTGTGTTCTCGTGAAAAGCAGTACTAGGATATTGAGAGAGAGAGAGAGAGAGAATCCAAAGAGAGCCACATCTTTGTGTGACAGGAACATTTACATGAATTGAATCAATGCCGATGATAGTGCTGTCAAACAAGTCTATGAAGCTATCCTAAAATCTATGAGACAGACGTTTTACAGTACAGAAGTGGGTGTCTCTGCTTCAGAGCGCAGATGTTGGTCTGACGCGCACCGGCCAGACCGACACATGCGCGAGTCCGACACATGCGTGGCTTGTTAAGACTCACCCGTGGCTCGCGACATGCGCTGCCGGTTAAAACTCACCCTGTGAGGTTAGGACTAGGGTAGGGTGTCTGGACTAATGCCTGTCGGACTCTTAGTACGTCGGAAAAAACACATGCACGCATATGCGCTGTATAAAGTTCCTTTGTAATTTACCCTGATTTATAATGTTGTTTGATGTTTTGTGACTGTATTTTATGTATTGTAACCTCGGCTACGTTGAAAATGAGGGCTTGCCCTCAACTGTATTCCGAGTATAAATAAAGGAAAGAAAGAAAGAAAGAATGTACGCCCCTGCTTCATCTATTGAAGTCCCCCTGTTTTAAGGTGGTGAGCATGAAGAACATGTGCTCTGAGCACAAATTACAACTGGGAGATGCCCAGCGCAATGCTGGCAACTGGACACTGGAGGAGATTTGTTTTAAATGCCAGGCTCAATGGCAAATATTGCGGAGAGCACTGGTCATTCACTTTGCATCTAATC
Source organism: Protomyctophum bolini (assembly GCF_963924005.1). Classification (NCBI taxonomy): domain Eukaryota; kingdom Metazoa; phylum Chordata; class Actinopteri; order Myctophiformes; family Myctophidae; genus Protomyctophum; species Protomyctophum bolini. The sequence continues at coordinate 19,745,576 of NC_137882.1, forward strand.
CCAGGGATTTAAGTGGCAACCTTTCAGTCACTCTCGCCTTAAGCTACCCCACCGACCATGCAGACCAATACATCAGCACCTGCGTGGCTGCAAGAAGTCCCGTGGTGCAACACAAAACAAATTGTGTGTAATAAGGCAAATTGTAAATATAAGTGGAAAATACTGCTCCGAGCATCCAACTTGTACGCTGTGAATGTAATTATTGTTCTAACCCACCGCCAGAACTGCTTATCTCGGCCAAAAATCGAAATTGCAGTTATTCAGATGAGACCTCGGCCAGCCAACTTAACACAGGACGCATTCATTCACGCTCAGCTCGGAGGAAAAAACAAGTCTCGAAAGAATATCACAATGCTGTCAGAGAGGAATCAGCAGTCATGCACGTAATCTCAGAGATACGTAATCGAGGTCACACGGGGATAATACCCCCTTTCATTTCATAATGCTTCACAGACGTTGCAGGTCTTGCGGAATTGGGGAGCTATTTGTTGTATTTGTTTAAAAAGGTCGCGATAACTGTTGACTTTCTGTCCATGGTGAACTAATCCACCATGTTGTCGCTGTCGGACGGAAACCTCCTATCTCCATTTTCTAACTTTTTTGTTGTTGAAAATTTAAATATCCAATCGGGAAAAATGGGTATCGGCGGATACTCAAAATCAAATGATCGGAATCGGATCGGGACATCCTTAGTTTTGAGCTTGTGGATCTGCTACTTTTGCTATTTTTAAATTTGAATCCGGAAAAGTAACAGGTTCGGGCATATGCAGTTTCCACCCAACAGAGACACTGATAGTGTTCTGGCAACTGCAGTAGCACCATTAGATGATCCACTCAAGTAGTGCTGGAGTTTATGGCCCTCGATTTCAACCATTCATTTGATGACACTTTAGGGCCCTAAAATGTGATGTAGCATTTAGGGTAGCTAATGTAGCAAAAACGATTACAACTGCTGCATATCGTCCTGTTTGGATTTGTAGTACAGGAAACAGTATTTAAAGTAGAGTAGCGCTTGTCTGTCTCGGTCTACAAGGCAAAGTTCAAGCTCTCTGCAGAATCTTTAACCACATTGTTTGACTCTGTAGCATCCATATTCTGGGCAAACATAAAAAGTCCATAGAGTTTGCTGCCACATGATGTCATGTCTGAAAGCCATACGTTGGAGAGCTGTAGGTGCAAGATAGGGCCCCTCTGTGTACAGGGAAAAAGGAGGAGCCCAAGTGCAGACCCTTGGGTGATTAACAAAGTATAAAAGAGTTTAAGTTTAAGCACACACTGACAAAGGGGGATAAATCAACACAAATTTGACAAAAGGGACCTGTTAGTCACATGTGAGTCTTTATCCCATTAAAACTGGGACAGCATCTCGTGTCATTTTTAGATCTTTGCGTTAAAAAAAACAGACGCATACAAGCTTGCAGCTTTGTGAGCTTGAACATCTGCTATTTTCTTTTCTTGAATAATTTTGAATTGCGAAAAAGCAGAATGGAACCTCAGGTCCTGAGTTAGTGCAGAGATGGAGGCCCCGCTGTGGCCGGCCTCTAACAGTATACAGGGCCCTCTGGGCAGACAGAGATGGATGAGCTCTCTGGCTCTGGAGGCCACCTGGCTGCATCAGTCTCGTCTGAGCAGAGTGTGATGTGTGGAGCTTCACTCTGCTCATGTCTCTCCTCCTCCTCCTCCTCCTCCGTCTCTCCCTGCCGGGGCCTGAGCTGAGCACGACCAGCCGGGAGGTGAGGGGTCACACTAATAGCTCCACTCCATCTTCTACCCTCCTTAGTACTTTGATTCGTCTTTGTCCATCACACAACCTCGCTCTCTTTTTTTCCCTCCATCTCTCTCTCTCCTCCTCATTCGCTTTCCTTGGGCCTCTCGCCCCTCTCTCTCTCTCTCCCTCCCTGGATCCCTCCCTCTTCCTGACACTTTGGCCTATTGATGTGACTGGAGCTAGGGATCGTTAGTTGATCCATACTGCCAGGGCTATCAGAGCCATACATGGATTAGAGCAGGTAATCACTCTAAGTATGTACACAGTATGTACCGGAGCACCTTCTGTTCACCAGGGGACACTGCTCGGCCACTGCCATTCACTCTCTCTTAGCGGCATTCTGGTCGCGCCACGCGGGGGGGGGACTCCCTCGTCAATGGAATTGATCACAGCATTTGCTTGATTAGCTCGACGACAAGTGTCTCATTTCCTGTTTGCCCCTTAGGGTTTTTTGAAAGGGAATATGGCCTGCTGGGCTACAGTCTCGGATGCCTGTTAAACGCTAGGAATCAGAAGAGACATGTGCCGTTATTCATTGTCTCACATTCATCCAGGGACTCTGCAATTGCGTGAGCAGTCAAAGCCTGTTTGTGTCAGGGTGCCAGGCAAGTGTCGCCATGTCTGCTTATTATAAGCGAGTTGTTTAAACATGTGGTTCTAAAACATTGTCATGTCCAATGACCCCAGAATTAATCTGAATTTGTTCACGAACAACCCCCATCAAAAATATATTTTGTGCCAGGGACCCCCGTACCAGATTTGTGTGATGTTGTTCGAGAATATTAAATTTTTTCCCCTATTTTTCACTCACAATAATGTCACGTTGTGTGCTTATAGAGCGACTATTTTCAAATAGCAACACTGGCGCCAGGCTCTGAGGATGTTGCCACGAAGCTCCCATGTTGCAACACAGGGGGAAAAAACGCAAAAGACGGTTGAAGCATAACCTTTAGAGTAGCTCGGAAAACCTATTTGGCCGGCAGCTTAAATGAAACACATGCTTGCAAAAAAAAGAGGAAGTCTTGCTTTTCAAGTCTAGGAAAACACAGAGGGTAGTAATAATACATGGCTCATAGAACTCATTCATGTGGTCAAGATGGGATATATATCGCCGCCGGGCTAACTTGACACTCAGCAGATCTTAGGCACATCTTCAAAGGGAATCCACAATGTCTCTGGGATACATTAGCTAAAAGATTTTTTTTATATAAGGTCACCTCATTAACAGTGCTGTACGAAGCATTGCGATGCCTTTCGCAGCGAGTGTCGACTCAACCTTTTCACGGGGAAAGAATGGTACAGCCGACGCCATTGACGAGTGCTAGATCACTGATTCCCAGACAGCGGGTCGGGACCCATGTTTGTGTCGCGGACCAATTTTAGTTTTGCCAAAGCCTATGGCTTCCATGGTGTGACGTCATCGAAATCCCAAAATTCTGTGCACACACTCGCTCACGCGATCCTTACCTCAGATTGAGGTGAGGGACGATGTTATGAGCTAAACTTTTTTTTATCGCGACCTCCCGGTTAGCATATTAGCGTTTCTAACACTAGAGAAGGTGACCAACTGCAGCACGAAAATGGCCGATTGGAGTCAATGGTGGTTAAAAGGTAAGGAAATACGAAAAAAGCGGGCAGTGGGCGGTAATTTATGAGCTGGCAGTGAATCAGGAAATGTTTTTTTCACCCATACTTTTCTAAAGTAACAAGGCTGGTGAAATTACGGTAAGAAACGTTGTGCTAGTGAAAGCACACAGTGCCATTTGCTCTCTCTCTCTCTGCCATATTAATAGCACTCTCAGGAAGCCTCCGCAGCGCGTTAAGGGAGGTCACTCCAGCTCATTTCCTGCGTTGATGACAGTGCATAATGAGAGGATGAGTCTGCAGCCTGTGAGAGCACTGTGATAGGTGTGGGGAGAACAGGGGTCAAGTCCTGGGATAGACGCAGCCTCTTAAGAGACCATTAGGCAACAATGCCCTGTCTATGGATATGGATGTGTTTTGTTTTGCAACTGTGCATGTGTCTACCTTAGCAACAACGTGGCTGAAGCCCACACAATTAGCCTGTCGACAGGGTGTAATCTTCAGGTCAATTTAACCTGGGCATCACAGCTACCACAGTACAGTGATTGGCGATACAGTCAATGTCATCGACTTTGTGTGAGTGTGTGTGTGCTTGTGCGTGCGTGCGCACACGTGGGAGCATGTGTGTGCAAACCTGTATACTGTATGTGCACTGTGCATGTACTCTTCCCTGGGGACGAACATCAGTTTGGTTTACACGTTGCTAATATTCATGATCTTCCAAAAATCCTCACTCACAATATATACTAACCTGACGCTGCCAGATGAGGGCGGTATTGCGGAAACATATTCCCCAACACAACACTCATCTGGGATCTCTGACGGAGTTGAGCCCTGAGTCAGATCTGCTTCGTACCGAACCAATCAGCGTGAGCTAAAGGCGGGATGCGGATGTGACGGTATATAGACACGTCGATATGATTGGTTGTGTTTGCACGCCCACACGGTGATAGACAGACGCTCCCATCCAATCATCTACCATGTATCTTGAAAAAAAGGAACAGCCCCGTCATCGAATTTGCTTCCGCGATCCCAGATCCAAATAAGCTGTGAAACAAATTTGTGTAGCAAGCTTTTTGGATCTGGCAGCGTCAGGTTAAATATATACCCCATTGCCCCAAAAGACTTCACTGAGTGCTATGGAGCAGTGCGACGCGGCCTGTTTGCCTCCCTCCACATCCACCTTCCTTGCTTCGCTCGGGGTGTCCCAGTTCTTGGCACATGCGGGCGCTCTGCCAAATTGTCTGCGACGGCCACAGCGGAAAGGTCTTACGGGCTCCAATTTTCGCCCCAGCGTGAGGACCTCACTGCCGGCTGCCCTTTTCAATTAGAGGGGAAGCGGAACTCGCAGCCGGAGGCTGCAGCGCTATATGCTAACAACATCTGCGCCACGAACCCACCGGGACGCGACGGAGGCCTGCCAACTCCCATGTGTTTCCCCACTTCCTTCCATCTCAGGTGGAGAGGGAGGGGTATAGCGTATAAGGGTGGGTGACAGAGAGAGAGAGAGAGAGAGAGAGGTTGTCCAACTTTCACCCTCAAGGGCAAAAGGATGATGAGTGGTGGCGGGGGGAGGTTTGAGACACAGCGGGAGACTATCAGGTCAACTCATTTCATTTGGAGCAGGGAGTCGCGCAGGCAGGCAGTGTTGCCATTAGGGCTGTTTATTAGGCGATTTTTTGCGCCGATTCTTTTCTTTTGCGAAATAATATTAACATACAGCGAAATAATGTAAGTGTGAGCAAAATGCAAATAAATTTTGGCCAGCAAAGACGTTAACAGCGGTAGGGTGGAAAGTGGAAACCCCCTCCTCTCGTTATAATGGTATGTATGCTCCCAGAGTCCCAGCAGCATCGGGGTCGGGGAACAGCGCACGGCTCACACACTGGGCTGGCTGCCTGGCTGGGACCGAGGGAGGCTAATGTGCTGTAGCCTACATGCTGTTTACGCTCCGGAGTCCGGACAGCTCCGGACCCATGCAGTTTAATAATATACAGTCACACCAGAATGCACACTGCTGTCTCGTGTCTCATCACAACCCAATGCGTGACCCGTGAAGTAAAAAGAAAAAGAAAAAAAGAAAAGACGGGAGTGACAAATCATTAGCGACAAGTTAAGCTAAGCTGGTGTTAGCTTGTTGCTGCTGATTCAACTCACTGATTGAACTTCACTTCATCTCCGTCTGTATTGTGTTATTGACAACGTGAACGAACACTAGCGCTGCAAAAACAGACAGATCTACAAGCTCTCAACACGTTGCAAAAGGGGCTGCAGAGACGGTCAGGGTTAGTGGTAGTGTCGGTGACGTATCGTGGCCACAGAGCACGGGCGTATAGGCGGTGCTTCTGCATCAGGGCTTAAAGCCAAAAAGAATCCCAAGACTGAAAAAGTTTTTTTGCAAATCTACACTGATGCCATTAAATGACCCCTATGAAATCCTCAGGACTGAAATCAGTCCCCAGGACTGAGAACTTTAAGCCCTGTTCTGCATGCTCAGCATGCGTCACGGTCTATGACTTGCCAAACTGAACTACGGCCAATGTGTGCACACATAACTTGATACCGGTTCAAATGTACATATTTACATCAGCTATTTTGAAAATAGCCAAACTATACAAGCTGAAGAAGAGGGCCCCAGCTCTCAGTGTGTTCTCCGAAAACAAGAAACAAGCCCATTGTCACTTATAATAAGCAGCAACACTGGCAACACCTGCACATGGCAACACTGACAGGCAGGCAGACAGACAGGCCTATTACACCTGATAGCGGTGGACTGGCGCCCCTCGGCCAACGCCGCACTAGCTTAGTGGGACACTGGCCGATGTGTGACGGGAGCTGACAACGTCAGACATTTGTTGTGGTCAGTCGATTCCCACAATAGGCCTAACAGGAGGGTGCACAAATACAGTACAGACGTGCTTTTTGCACAAATTTTGGATCCTGAAAAAGTAAAAATGTTATAGATGAATGTGGTTTCCACCCGATAGGGACAACATAATGTATAGTCTAGCCAACATAAAAAACAGAGGCTATAGTTTGATAAAACAAACTCTGCTCAAAGAATAGAAAAGTAGAAAGAGTTATCATATTCTTTACTTAGTAAAGAATAAAAAGTATAGGTATCAATACTGCAATTTAGAAATACTAGTAAAAGTCAGGAATTCAAATAGTATACTTGAGTAAAAATACAAAAGTATTGTACAGTAATTGAGTTACTTTCCACCACTGGCCTCGCCCACCCACCCAACCCTGAGCCCACCCCTATAACCCCACCAACCTTAACGCAGTGCAACATGATGCAGTGGAGCACCTTTGCATCCTATAGATGCTGCCATCACCTTCACTCAGCACCCCTCTTGACTGTAGAGAGCAGCTTGTGTCACTCCCAATCGCCTCAGCCTTCAGTCTTCACACGGGTCAATGTCTAATTCCACCTCCTAGATCTGCTCTCTGAGACTAGATTGGAATTGGCAATTCAATCCACTAAGCAGCCGCCACTGTCATCTCCACATCGACCGTTCACATTTGACACAGACACACAGTGTGTGTGAGTGGACGTGTGTGTGTGTGTGTGTGTGTAGCATATCTATAGGTCTAATCTTGTTTTATTCCCACGTTAAAGGTGCTATATAAATAATAGTTATTATTATAGGGGTAATATATAGGGGCTCAGGGGTAGAGTGGCCGGTAGAGTGGCCGGATGGGAACCGAGGTCAAGTTTACAAGGTCAAGTTTACAAAGTATTGACGGTTCAAGTGGTTAAATGAATATACACATGAATCCAACAACACTGATAGTGCCGTCAAGCAAGTCTATGTAATCTATGATTTTTATAATCTACAACACAACACGATGTACATAATATGTAGGGGGGGGGGGGGGGGTCTTTGCTTTGTCTCTGTACAATTACAATTTAGGCATTTAGTCCTCTAATCCTCCAAGTGATTTACAAGCAACAACAACATGGTAATACATCAAACACATATATCTGTATACGGATGTCTGTACAAAACACTATGAGTATACACGTCTCTCTCTTGTAGTCCATGCCCTTTAGGATTGGTCCTATAGGAGGGTCAGATGTTCGTACACGGCGCTCCAAGGGGAGCGATCGGTGGGTGGTGAGATAGGCATCTTGCAGAGCGGGCAGGTGGGACAACAGGGACATCCACTTTCTTGTTCAGATAAATCGAGCAGCAACCGAGCAATAACCATCAGGGGCCCTGGCAGAAATATGGACTTTACGATTTCACTCTATTGACTTGCTGCCATCCGCAATAAGTCACAATCAAAGTGGCGGGTCTTAATTCTCCTGCAGCAAAGCCCATTCTCTGCCATTTACCTCTGAGCCGGCGGGGCCTATTTATAGCAGCTCAGGCCCATACATAACAGGCAAGACAGAAGATGAGAGGAGCTTTGATTCAATTTGTTTTTCCTTTTTTCTCAGCTTGTGTTTTTTAGGGGTACTACAATGACCCCAAAGCTTTTGTCAGTAATCGCTATTTCCTCTTAGGGAGGGAAAATGTAATGCTCTCATGAGGTTTTGGGTACAACTTGATTTAGAGTGTGTACTGTACAGTACATGAGGTTTTGTGTTGTTGCTATAGTGCACATTGTGTGTGTGTGTGTGTGTGTGTGTGTGTGTGTGTGTGTGTGTGTGTGTGTGTGCGCACACATGTGAGTGTCTATTATGTCTTGCTTCACACACCCATATATCTGGCCTTCATGTTCCAGTAATTGACTGGCTCTCTCTAAGATAGACTTTCCACAGCTAAAAAGCTGTCAGTCAAAGGGCCTGCAGCCGGGCCTCTGCGTTTCCCTGACCTTGCTCGAGCAGATCAGAGCATCTGTCCTCTATAACCACAACTGTCACATCCCCACAGGCCAGGCAATAAGTCTGAGCTCCACTGTGTAAAATAACACATAGCGGGGAAGATAGACAGGGATAGAGAGGCACTGCCCGTCCATCTAAAGCCCAGGCAGAAGGAGCTGTCCGTAACTGTCACACATATGATATAGCGTACAGCGGGGGCCGCCTGGCCCCCGGCCTTAGGCTTCACTCACACCTTTGGATCTAGCATACAACATTGATGCATGCTAGATGTATGAGACTTGTTTACTGATGCAAGCTCCCAATGCATTTCCAATGGAAGTCACATGGTTTGACACAACATTTTTGTTGTGCGGCTTTCGGCTGTGTTTCGACTGCCCCCCCTCCCCCTCATACAACAAAAATGTTGTGTCAAACCATGTGACTCCCATTGGAAATGCATTGCGAGCTTGCATCAGTAAACAAGTCTCATGCATCAGCTATACATCAATCTGTTGTGAAGGTGTGAGTCAGGCCTTACAGTGAGGCAATGCTGCCAGCGTCACACAAAAAACATCAAAAGGAGCAGATCCGGAAGCTCGAAATGTGGTGCCAAGCGCGTGACACCAAATGAAAGGAATACGGTCCACGTCTTTTCTCCACCGGCGAGACGAGGCGAGTCAGGGAAGGACGACTCTCCACATTGCCTGACTTACATACCCTGGTTTTTAGCGCGCCAGGTGTCACGCTATACTGGAAATACAAGCTCAATACCAACATACAAGCTCACACAATGCCATGCTGCAAGGCGTCACGAGCTTGGAGATCAGTTACTTTTGGTGCGCAAGTATGTATTTCAGTCCGGACAACACTCATGGATGGATGATATATGTTTCATTGAATAGGAGAATGTAAAATGAGCAATACTGTATATTTTGGTGTGGCGATGAATCGGATCTGCTTTTAGGTACTCAAGGAATCCGTGACGTCAGTGCTGCTCGGGTCTCCCTGGGGGAGATAAGGCAAAATCCGCCGGCAAATATCGTTGTCGTCGTCGGTCTAGAGTGTTGCACAAAAGTCATGAAAATAGCCGATCTTCAAGCTCATAACGCACCACACTGAGGCGAACTTGTAGATTGGCTATTTTTCAGCAAAGAGGTTTGGTGTAGAGGGGAGGGGGAAAAAAAGGGCAGACCAAATACAAGTTTTCTATAATGGGGGCTTAGTGGGTTCATGGACATGAAACCATGAAACCATGAAACAGAAACGACGCTACACAAGTACACATAAGCAATCTACGAAATCTATGAAAAGTTCAATCTGCAACTCGACTTTATACTGTGTGTGTGTGTGTGGGTGTGTGTGTGTGTGTGTGTGTGTGTGTGTGTGTGAGAGACAGACATCTCTCTCTCTCAGCTAAAGGGTATACTTGGCCTGAAAAAAGACTCCCTGGGTTAGAGACTGGAGATATTACAGAATGGAATGGAGTGGTGATGATGCTGAGGACGGAGGCACTGGGAGTGATGGAGTCTCAACACTTTACGGAGACATAGCCAAAGAAGTCAGGGTTGAATGACATGGTATAAACTCAACTCACCCATGCGTCCGATCACGTTAGTAGCCCGTGGCGTTGGGATGTCGTCCAGGCCCTCGATGTCCCCGTACAGGGAGTGGGAGATCCGGCGCTCGTGTTCGTCAGACGAGGACAGGGACATCATTGAATGCTCGAACACGGGCGGGCTGCCAGGGGCCTCCTGGAGAGCCAGGGGAGGGAGGGAGGAGGAGGAGGAGGAAGAGGGAGAGTCAGTATGGTGGTCAATAAACTCAGAGTATAATACACATCGGGCAGAAACAACTTTTTGTGTTTTTTTGACGCCCTACTTACAGCGTCACACAACACCATCTGCAAGCTTGTCGATCTGATACTTGTGGTGCTTTAAGATTTGAATCTTGAAAAGTAACAGTTTTGGATTTCCACCCAATAGAGACAATATGCACATGTGTGCACTTGTACTGTACTGTACACCCTGTACATAAAATGCAGAAGTGCAAAAAACTTGTCTACTCAGCTCTTATGGCATCCCAAATCACTGATATATGATATACTGCGTGGTGCTTCAATGTAAACAACATGGGTGGGTGCAGTATTTTCTGGCTAAGCAGTGTGAAACAGTTATACCTACAAGTCAAACTGCTTAAAGCAGCATGGATTCCCCATAGCCCAATAGACAGTCATCGCTAACAATCCTTGAAAACTGCTCTCTAATGCATGTTTCAGTCTCAAAGTCAAACCCCATAGTGGGCTTTGAGCAGAGACTAATGTATGGCATCCAGACTTGCTTAGTTGAGTCTTCACTTAGACAGGTAATGACAACACAATGTAGGTAGAAATGAGGAACGAGGAGAGGAGAGGAGAGGAGAGGAGAGGAGAGGAGAGGAGAGGAGAGGAGAGGAGAGGAGAGGAGCCTATGGTGATACTGTAGATCCAAGTGTGTAGAGTTATAGCGGGAAAACAAAGGTTGTACCCTGGCCTAATTTCCCACAATGCCTCATGGCAGCCTGTGGGCATCAAGGGAAATGTATCACAGATAACTCCCTCACAGCTAGACCAGCCTCGTACAGCACCACCTGGCCCTGTCTGTCTCTCAGGCATGCTTTTAAAATCAACGTACATTAATAATGTCTCACAACTATAGCTTGCCTCACCCATGCCCAACGGAGAATGGAGAAAATACGAGAAAAACATACTGGGGTTAGAGAGGGTAGATGATGTAGGGGGTGGGTATCTCTAGAAAAGAAACCTCCCAGGCGTGGTGGTGGTGTAAGTGACGGATGTCCGCCTGTTATAGCATATAGAGACAGCTGTCCTCTGGCATAGAGGAGAGGGACTTATCGGCTGTATAATATAAATGAGAGCTTTAACGAACTTTGGAGCAGAGGACATTATGGGTGTGCCGCTGCGATAACAGCCAGTAGGAGAGCACAGTGTGAGAGACAGAGATATAAAGCGAGCGAGAGAGAGAGACAGAGAGAGACGGCAAGGAGGGGCAGGTCAACGCAATTACAATCATGGCCGCTGCCAGCCTTATTAAAATAAAAAGCACATCCCTGGACGAATTTAACTTAATACGGTTTCAATTGTAAAATGGGAGATTTATATTATTGGAGTCTCTCTCATTCTTTCTGTCTGTGACTGTGTCTCGCTGCGTTCTGTTTTAATCTACGGAGAGTGGTGGTATAGGAGGAGAAACCTGTCATTGGTTGAAAAGGAATTGGATAGAACGGTTTGGTGGGTCGACCCTGAAATAATGTGTGGACAGCGTCTAATGGAAAGAGAGAGAGAGATGATTGACTGATGGATTAGACTACGTATGGAATGTGTCAGAGGGAGTACTGTGTTGATAATGACGTTAAATGTGGGAGACACTTTCTCTCCCTCTCACATGAACATGCCATCTTAAGGGCCAAGCACACCAAGCGTTATGACCACAACTAGGTTATATCGTTCACCACTGTCGTCATTATGTATATTTGGTGTGTTAAAAAGAAAATTACAGTTCCATTATTCAAAATGTTTCAATACTTCCAATATTGATGTATAAGCTTGTATACATGCCATATATATTTATTTTAATATTCAACATTAGGCATGTAACGATATATCGTATATCGATATATCGATATTAATCCCGACGATATGAATTGATTTATTGAAATAAAAAAAATCTGATTTTCAAAAAAGAAAATCTAAAAGCTTTAGTCATATTCCATCATATTCAAGTGCTTTTGGAGAGAAATGAGTCACTTTCACTAGTAGAGCACTGTAGAGGGGAGCTGTGTGTGACTGTGCCCCGGAGATGATGGTGATGATGGTCGTTCATGCTCATCAAGGCAGGCAATCAAGGCAGAAAAATCGTATTGTGAACCTCATATCGTGATACGAATCGTATCGTGGGTTGAGTGAATCGTTACATGCCTATTCAACATAAGACCTGGATAACGTGGTTACAATGATGGGATGGGATGAACTAATTTTGCTGTGGACCTCCTGGAACCCACCCGAGGACCCCTGGGGGTCCGCGGACCCCACTTTGAGAACCACTGGCTGATTGATGATTGGGGCGCTTGTAACCGTGCGGACGGAGGAACCAATTAATCAGCAGAACGAAGAGTTTCCCTGACTTAACTTCTGGGGTTCATTTAAGTTAAGCTAGCACCTAGTATCTTGAGTTAATCAAAGAGTATAAGCAAAAAATAAGAAAGTGTCAGGAAAAAAAATAGGGTTTCTTCATCGCCCCCGTTTTACTGCCACCTCATCACTGCTTTTAATCTGTCTTAATCTAGTCGTTTTCACAGTGGATTATTTGAGTACACAGACAGTGATTTACACCGAGTCAGGAACTAGTACTGCAGCTCAGCTCCCAGGGGTCTCGTACTGTGTGTGCGCGTGCATGCGTGCATGTGCGTATCCAATCGTCCACATAAATGTGCACGTGTGAGTGTGCGTGCATACGTGTGTGTGTGTGTGTGTGTACTGTATGCATTATTTATCTATCAATTACTGTACCGGTATGTGTAATTTACTGCATGTTTATGACATTGAATATGCATTGTGTGTGCGTGTGTGCGCGAGCGTGTGTGTGTGTGTGTGTGTGTGTGTGCATGCGTGTGACTGTGTGTATTCTCCTGTCTGTATCAGCTTGTCCAACTCTAGTGTTGTCAAACTAGCGACGTGTTGATGATGCATATCTTGACACACACACCGTTGACGGCAGTCAAGGCTGTCCAGGCCATACTAGTCAATAGTCATCCCCTCCTCTCCATCCAGCTTTCAAAACATGACACTGGCCCCCATTCAGTCAACATCCTCCTCCATGCTGTAATTACAACCATCCCTAAGCCCCCTGCATCACATCCAGGGCACATCGCACCTCTCTGCCAGCCAGCTACAACAGCAAAAATAAAATCTCACAACCAAAAACCTTTGTATGACCCAAGTGCTAATATGCAATTTGTGAAACTGTGTGAAAAGGAGCATTATGCGAATATGCGTGCGAGCAGACTCATTGTGGATCAGCTATTTTTTCCTGTGCAACATGCTTTCATAGAAGACAGGCTGGATTCTATGGATCGAATTAAAATGACTGAAATATTTCAACGAACGCCCCAGGGAAAATCCGGCAACCTCGGAATGGTCGCCACCAGGTATTCCTAAACATAGCCTCAGTAAAACTGTGTCAAAACCTAAACTTATTCCTAAACATAACCTCAGTAAAACTGTGTCAAAACCTAAACTTATTCCTTAACTTAACCTCAGTAAAACTGTGCCAAAACCTAAACTTATTCCTTAACTTAACCTCAGTAAAACAATGCCTAAACGTAACCTTATTCCTTAACTTAACCTCAGTAAAACTATGCCTAACCCTAAATTTATGAATTCGAACCTTACCTTCAGTAAAACGGATGCAAGAATACAAGAACCGCTGGGGGGTTTGGGGGTGGAGCGATCCGTGAAAAGATCAAATAAAAATGGGGGGGGAGCATGTTTTGCGGTTACCATTTCAACTCTGATAGTGGTCAGGCGTGTGCATGAGAGACCAGCACACATGTAACAGTTTGCCTGTCAAGATTTCCTGCAATTCTCCTACCTGCTAACCGCTTGTCACACATTGAAAAATGAATTACTACGCCCGTCAATCACTAAGACCTTGATGCAGTTTTTTGTTTTTTTTACTGTGCACTCTCCCTTCCGTCTCATCTCCACTTAACAAGTCTGAGAGTTGTTTTTTTCAATTTTAGCACTCTTCTTCTTCTTCACCACCTCTAGCAATCTCCTCTCATTTCCCCCTTTTATATTTTTCTCCTCCAACTGTAATTGCTGGGAGGATGAACACACTGGGAGGATGAACACACTTTCCACAGACATGATGTTAGCCTAGGTGGATGATTAGTACTGTATGTTGTGGATTCGTATGAGTGTTAATTCAACTGTGAATGTGTAAAAAAGAAGCCCAGTGTAGACGGCGTGCACACACCCACGGTGTGCGCATCCGAGTGTTCACTACAGCACACACTTCCCCAAGCTCGCTGACGCCCATGCAGCCCATTCAACCACCTGATTCAATATACTACTATTATTCTCTCAATTGGTCATACTGAATTCTCCCCACTGCTCCTAAATGAGTTAGTCCTTGGAGAGCCAGCGAGGAATGAGCACACAGCGTGGCTGGGATTGCATTGCTGTAGTTCAAGGGTTCCCAAATCTTTCAGGCCGTTACACATAAAATAAACCAGTAAGACACCCTGAGGGCGAGGTCGTGTGCACGCATCCTCCTGGGTGACAGCAGACTGCTGGGCGAGCGCTGGCGCTTTAGCATGGGGGGTCAGATCAACATATGGAATTAATTCTGTAGAGGCCATAATATGGATATATTATATGGAGCGTGGCTTGAGTGTACAGGGTTTGATGAGGTCAGATCAACATATGGAATGTCAGAACAGGTCAGCTAGATATATGGAGAACTAAGGGTGGCAGCTCAGGTAGGGGCGGGACTTAATTATCTCTTTTGGCAGAACATTTGAGCTTGTTAGATCAGCTATTTTCGGGGTGCGAGCACGCAACTCTTAAAGCTATTGAAAATGTGTACGACTTGGATTTCTACACAGAGGACAATTTATTTTAACGCAAAAAAGCTGTGTTCAATTTCAGGAGAGTTTGGAAAAGGGCAATTCTCCTGAAGGCGTTTCTTTCACCATTGTAAATGCTACACAAAGGCAGATTTTTTTACAGACGGGTAAAAGGGCAGGCGCTCAAGCCCCCTTTGATGTCTATGCACGTGCCTTGCCTCCATCTGGACCCACATTATGTTTTTATTTCAGAACAATGAGGTGAGAAATATTGTGCGGATGGAAAAGGAAGGCTTTGCACTAACTGGAGAAGAGAGAGCTTGTTTTTTTGTTTTTTTTACACTGGTTACTTACCGGATGTGATGCAGATGTGATGACGTTATTTGGGGCATGACTACCATTGTTGATCATACAATCATCATGAGCAGTGGGCCCTGATGGACTATTTGTGGAGTACGCACTACAGATTGCATGATGACGTTACAGAATGCAGGGGGAAAAAAAGAAAAGCTATTGAAGCAGTGACAGTGGAGTCTGTCCTTGGACACACAATACAGGGAGTGGTATGAAAATAAAGGTGGTTTTGTATGAAAACAAAAGCTCTTCCTTGATGTTATTTGACGGATACACTATGAATGCCATCACAAATGATTTGGATATTAAACGGGGTTGGTTGAGGACAGTTGTTTTTACATCAAATGGACCATTTAGTGTTGTTTGCCATGAGGGCTCAGACCCACAACAACACTAGGACATTGAGTCTCCTCTACCATCCGTATATCTGCTCTCATCACACAGACCAAAACATGCATTCATTCATCTAGTTACATTACAGTAACTGTGGGTGATCACATTTACAAAATTACACAATTCTGGTGCATTTTCTATAACAACTGTGTTTTTGAAATGTTAATAATGTAATCATGAGCTAGTGAACAAAACAGGGATGCACCGATATGGAAATCATTCGCCGATACTGATGTTTAAAATAACAATTTAGGCTAGCCGATATAGCCAATACTGATTTATTTAGTTTTTGTTGTTTTTAATTCCTCTTTTTGTGCCAGGGAAACAATACATCTTCAATACTATAAATAAATGTTCAGAATCTACAGCTTGGTACAGTAGGCTACAGATAACCAGCACACCAACATAGACAGCGAAAAATGTATGCTTATCAACAACAGATAAATATCAGCTACTGCCATCGGTAAATGCCAGTTATATTTGCAGATACCGATATTGACCGGCAAATACTGACATGTGGCCGATACATCGGTGCATGCCTACAACAAAAGATTGGGCTAAAATAACTGGTCACCATGCTGTGTGTGTCTATATAAAATAACTGATCACCATGCTGTGTGTGTCCATATAAAATAACTGGTCACCATGCTGTGTGTGTCCATATAAAATAACTGATCACCATGCTGTTTTATATGGACATAAAATAGCAGGCTTGCATGAAAAACTAGAACTGCACTCTGTCGAGTGCCTACCGCTACAAACTCAACTCTCAGCCTCTCTGTAAAACATTGAAATTAAAAACTGAAGTCGGGTTATAACTGGCTGTCAATGGTGACGTAAATATGTTTCAATATTGGTTGGGTAACAGGTAACGTATGTACTGTATGTATGTATACATGTAAGTAAGTTGAAAGTAGAAAGTACTATACTGTGGCCGGCTGGCTTTTTTATGCGTATGCTCGGAGGTATAAATACTGAAGTTGATGTCTCACACACACACACACACACACACACACACACACACACACACATCTATAGTTTTGAGGTCTACTCTCCACAAACGTAGTCCCCTCGGTCCATTACAAACTGCATTTCCCAGAGTGCACCTGCACAGACCATGCCCCCCTGTCCCCCGACCGTTATGAATGGTTGCCATTCACTATGACATCAGGGGAGCTGTAGTCCTTTCACACACTAATGGGAGCTCAATCATTTCCCATTAAAGCGTTCAGGAGATGGTCGGCGCAAATCTCTCTCCTGTGTTGTTAGGGGAGCATATGGTCTCTAAATGCTTTAAGGTCTGTCTCTGTGTGTGTGTGTGTGTGTGTGTGTGTGTGTGTGTGTGTGTGTGTGTGTGTGTGTGTGTGTGTGTCTCTCAGCAGTGGTCAGCTCAATACTAATAAAACCATAATTTACTAGGCTTGGTCTGTGATTGATAGTTCTCTCAAGGCCCCCATCGATCCGTCCCGCTCGAGGACACGAGACTGTCTTTTGTTACTTGGCCACTTCCTTCCCCTCTTGTCTCCTTGCATAAAGGGTCAGTCGCTGGGATTACAGCAAACCATATTGACACGAGATGCAACAAGCCCTTATATATTATTGGCATGCCCGAGGAGGAGTCATCTTGAGTCAGCGCCGAGCGTGTTCGCTATACCACCGTTTTCCAAACAGTGTGCCGGGACACATCGCGGGGACCACAGCGTGAGAGACACGCGCAGGGCACAGACACAGCACCAGAGGGAGCTAGTCCAACTCAGATTCGGCACAACCATGGAACAGAATTCACCCTTCTGATTGGTCCCTGACTGACTAACCAGCATAGACACCATGAAAAATGCAAGCAAGACAGACAACCGTACTTTGATTTTTCACCCCATGCTGCGACTCATCAATAAATTGGTGCTTCCATCCAGTCGGACCGCTGCCTGACCATGACATCCTGTCATCCTGCTACGCTGATCCTAAAGTCTGTCAGACTCCTTCAAAGGCGCCGTTCATTAGCGGCATTACCGGCAGCCTCAGCAGATCAGGTCTTTTCGTCCGCCTTGCATCATCTTAGGAATGCAAATCCAATGTAGAGGTGGAGATGACTTTAACCAAATTAACCCGATAGCATTGGGTATATGTCATAACAGGTGAACATTCAGAGACAATAGCTGAACAACCGGGCTACGTCTGCCCTCTGAGGGACCCCCAGCCAACTGGGCTGGTTCAATGCTATACTGCTCTTCCATCATCAGTTCTTTCAACATAATAGTAAATGCTGCATTTATAAAAAATTGAAATGAGGCGAGGTGAACCGGTGCAACGGGGGATCTTATTGCTGCCATTTCTCGTACCCAAATGATATTTACATAATTGGGGCCGCGCAGGCAAAATGATGAAGTCTTGGTCAAAGGAGGGGGGAAGGATGGGGGGGGGGGGGGGGGGGTCTTTTATTTTTACATAAATACATTTTGTACATTCACGCCCCACAGCAACAGAAGCCCCTACAGGCAGAGGTCCTGCTGCTGAGATAAGCGAAAAACATAAATAAAAGTGGAACTTGGACGTATGGATCAAACCAAGGGGGTGGGTAGGGAGCAGGGGGTGTTGTTGCACATAAGCCATGACACTGAACCCTATATGGTTGCCCGGAGTCCCCCCGGGCTCCACACTAGTGTATTTTCTGTTTTCCCCGCGAACGCTTTGCCCACAATACTAATGCAGCTGGGGTTTATATGGTTAAACCGGTTCTCCTCGCATGAATCGTCATGAGGCCTCCTTCCATAGAGGCAACGTTCAAAAATAGCATACTGTACATTTTTAAGTTTACACGTGGGAAGGGAGAGCAAAGTATCTTCCCTGGACAGAAATGTGAAGATACAGAAAAACAGCTTTGGTGCTGTTCAGATCAGAGCATTGGCAGCGAGCTGTCATGGAGGACAACATCAGAGGAGACTTCTGTCAAAAGCAGCTGTTGTAACATCCTATACTGTATATGCACACGCACGCACATTGTCTAATAGATCAGAGCACCCTGGAGAAGGAGAAAATAAACTGAGTAAATTCAGAGGAAGCTGACACACTGTTGTACCAAACGATTATACACTGTGCATCTGCATGGAGTAATATCTCTGTACATAGAAACTTAATTATTGGATATTCTGACTTTCAATTGTACATACTGTACAATGTTTTCATTGTATTGTTCCACTTTTGCTTTGCCAATGTAAACGTATGTTTTCTCATGCCAATAAAGCCCTTTGAATGTGTGTGTGTGTGTGTGTGTGTGTGTGTGTGTGTGTGTGTGTGTGTGTGTGCGCGCGCATGAATCACTTTCAGCCTGACATCAATATTTTTGGGAATGTCATAGGAAAACGATATATATATTAAAATTGGATTAATTTGGCTCATGTCACTATGACTCAGCCATAACCATAATATGGACTTCCAAAAAGAGCTACCCCCAAATATGGAGTCAGGCGCTAACTTGCAGAGGCTATTTTTGAATAAATAATAAAATTGAATAGAGCTTAAATTCTTAACACATGTTGTGTGCCACAGTTTGACCGGCGCTGCCTTGTTTTCTTCCACAAATAACTCTCAGTGCAGTGGGAAATTACTCTGCCAAGGTCCTACATCAGCGACGCTGTTACACCGAGGTGGGTAAACAGTGGCCATGCTTTCCAGAGAAAAGCATCCGGATATAGCAAACAATTGGTAAATAAGTTTGCGTTTGAATATTTGCTACTACACTGGAGTGGACACTGGACAGATAAAGACTGGTGCACCCCTGTTGTCGCTTCTGAGCGTCCAGCCAAGTACAACCAGATTCTCAGAATTGAAGAGGAGCTTGGAGACAAGGCTCGTTTTGAAGAGTGTGGAAAAATATTAAAACAAACCGGTCATGAGAAAATGAGAACCGGAATTGGGACATTATGACTTTGAACGTGCATAAACTTTAGCAGAAATGCATTTAATCAAGTCACGCGACCACGTAGCCGTGTGACAAAAGAGGGACATCAACCGAGCCAGGGAGAGCAGGGTGCGGAAAGGACCGTGCGCCATTTGGAGAACCCTGATAAAAAATTAATTGAATTGAAATGACTTTCCCAGAAAATGTAATTGCTCAAACACATGCGACTGTATATTTAGCAGCACACGGGCCAGATAGGGACAGAGAAATTGCCCAAAAGTCATTGACGGAATTTTTTTTGCCAGTGACCAATCATATTGTCGGGCCTATCTGGGTCAGAATGATTCTTCTTCAAACGTTACGTATATCTGTGGGGCAGGAAATTAATTGTTCTGGTGATAATGGAACCTGCTATTCATCTCTCTATTTATAATCTACTTTCATCTACTTTGTGTCCCTGACAGAAACCTTTCTTACGATGTGTTTTGTGTGGGCTTCTCTGCATTGATGATTCAACTTGTTGGAATGTGCGGTAATAATAACCCCTGAAACGGGTTTCGACTTCAATTAGCCCATTATAACCGGGAAAGCATCGGTGTCTCTCAGTAGTTAATATAGTTTCACAATCATGTTAATCACTGTAACCATTATTTTATGCTTTGGTTATTCCAAAATAGAAGATATACAAGCAAATCTTTGAATACCTAAATTTAAACATTTATATATATATATATATATTATTATTATTATTATTTTTGGACAGGCAGGCAGGCCACCAGGAAAGGTCCGGTCGTGCTGCCATTCTGCCAGTGCCATCATGATAATGTCACTGTACCTGTATCAGTGAGTGACAAATAGTTGTCTGTTGGTTTGTATCATTTATGTTGTTCTGTAAAAGTGGTGGTATTAGGGCTTCTTTGTGTGTGTGTGCCTCGACGGAGTGGGCGGTAGAGTTTATGCTATCTGCATGCTGGTTGTGGTGGGCCGGTCTGGGCCAAATTCACGCGAAAATGACCGGGCCGAATTTTTGTCCCAGTCCAGCTCTGCCTGGACCTCTTTGGTGGGGATGTACAGTAACAACTACATATAAAGGTAAGAAAGCCTTCTAGTATTACATTCTCCTTTAATGGGTTGACCCGCTGATTGTCGAGAAAAAAAAAAACGGCACAAGCGCCACACACTGCACAAGGTTGGTAGCCCAAGGCCAACATGCATGTAACAAACATTTATTTGAGCCCAGAGGCCAAAGACTCATTCCCACTCCGTAATGGAAAAGAAAATTGACCAGGTAGACCAGTTCAGATGTGCTTCTGGGTGCTCTTGGCTAAGAATAACCAGTCTATTCAAGCACTCACGGGTGCCATTCTAAAAAAAAAAAAGTCTTTGCTCTCTGTGGACGTGTGCATGTACGTTGAATATATCTTGTTTACGGTTTATAAATAACTTTAATAATAATAATAATTTCAAAAAAAGATATAGCGCTTTTCTAAGTAACCAAAAACGCTTTTTCATGAAAGAGAAAAGATAAAGAAATTCAACTTTCTTTATCTAACTCACTTTCGTGTGTTTCAGAGAGAACTCTAAAGCAAATACCGGAGGAGTTAAAGGTACGTGATGTGTTTTTTAAAATAAGTGTTAAATAGCTCTATATGTTCCCATAGTAATCATTGCTAGTGTTTGAACAGCTCTCTCGGTCTCCCGTATCTCCAGCTCATCAGTACACAGAAAATACGTTTTCAGGCTGGGATACCAATTCCGCCAAATCGGGAGAAATATCTCACACAGGATAAACACGTGAAATTGGAAGTGATGAAACAAATAAATAAATGAGCAGACACACCATTGTAATTGGAACGCTATAAAATTGAAGTTGATAAATGGGTACTACTCTCTACTGATTGGGATGAAATTGGTGACCCAACCTGAAAATATATATTCTGTTGATTAACACCCTGAGTGGCAAGGACGGAGTTCTCAATCAATTAGTAATGCCCAGTGCTCAGGATGGAGATTGATAAAAAGGACGTGAATAACTCTTGAATAAAATCATTCCATCCAATTCTAAGCAAAGATTATGTGTTAAACGGCCCTTCACAGCCCCGTCGCTAGTCACGTTAGAATTAATCACACCTCCCGTTGTTGTCGTTTGCCTCCGAAGTGTTTTGGCTACATCAAGCTACTTCAACCACATCCGGGATAGAATCCGGTCCGTCGCTAAATGTGCTCCGCTGCTAGGCACTCTGATTTCAAACCCGGGCGTTGGGGGTGTTAAAGAGAAGAAAAAAAATTAACAAACAAATATCACACCACCTTTAAATAATGAATGCCATGTAAGACATTCCAATGACGATGACAACAAAAAGTGTGTGTGTGTGTGTGTGTGTGTGTGTGTGTGTGTGTGTGTGTGTGTGTGTGTGTGTGTGTGTGTGTGTGTGTGTGTGTGTGTGCGCCTGTGCCAGAACAACCCATACATCCACTAGTTTCCTCTCTCAGATGCATGAAGGTGCGCTGCTGGGCTCCTCTCCCCTGCAGACAGTGATGGATCTGATTCATTTTAATGGTGGCCTCCAGTGCTCGCTCCTGGCAGAGGCGCTGTGACAGTGGTAAACTGGTGCTGGCTTGCAACGCTGTGTGCCTGGGCCAGCGGGAGTGGGATGGGGGGTTGGCGAGGGCCGACATTTAAGTTGGCTTTATTTCTTCGACGTTCGTGGTGGTTTTTAATTCCCTGTTCAACACCCGCTATACATCTCTCTCTCTCTTGTCTCTTTGAGCCCTCTTCTCTCTCTTGACACTAATAATACTGGGTTAAAATATATTTTCAATTGTTTTCCCCATATCATATTTTTTGAGTGGTGCAACCACTCCTACAACCAGCAATGTCCGTGTACCTGTTTGTTTGTGTACCTGAATGAGCACGAGTAATATGTGACTTATTTATACCAGTAGGGGGCGCCAGAAACAGAGAGAGGGGTAGTGCTGTGTCTCTAATGAGAGAGAGAGAGAGTGAGAGAGGGGGAGGGGGGGAATTGCACCACTCAGTTCACACGTGTGTGATTTTTGCTCTATGTGTGCGTGTGTACAGAATTCCAACTGTAAGATTGGTTATTGTCACGGACATAAGTCATTCTTTCCCTTTGCATACTGCACCAGAGCGCACTCGCCTATTAGTTTGCATTGCATTCAGAACGTGCCCTTAATTAAGAACCTAACTGCAGTTGTGTGTGGCTGGCTCTCAGCGGTGTCCCACTATTTACTGGCTGAAGTTGAACTGCACCGTGTCAGAGAAGTAACAGATAGAAGCGTACAAACTTTATCCCCGGGCCAAACTATATACCCCCCACCTCCGTGCTGACGCAATGACTGTCCCGTTTCTGGTTTAGCTTTACGCGCAGGACGCATGGAACCTATCTGTCTCCGGTCAGTGCGGATTGTTGTTTATTTGCATGGCTCAGAAAATAAGTAACAAACTAACATGAGAACATTATCGAGTTGTTGTTCGTCGGAGGAGGAGGTTGTGAATGTGGAAGGTAATAGCAGATTGTATTCTGATGATGTGCTAACTGCTGCTGTCTGCTATAAATCTTAATATAGACCTACTGTATGTCTTCTATTGTGTTCTGAAGGTCGGGCTGCTGTAGGCCTACTGCCACTAGTGTTAATGTTATATTTTGTATCGTGTTCTCGGGCCACTGCGCTGCGTGCCTGCACTGTTTAGTATTACATTTTTGGGCAGAGCATGCAGGGGGACATGGGGCTCAGGCCTGGTCCTCCTCCCTGCTCTAGCCACAGGACACACGCTCCAATTAGAGCCACTGCAACACTAATCAAACCTGATCCACAAGCCCTCGCTGCAGGGGAGAGGGTGTGTGTGTGTGAGCGTGCGTGCGTGCGTGCGTGAAAAGTAACAGTTTTGGACGTATGATGTTTCCACCTGACAGAGACGATACATTACACACATTCCCACATGTAACTCAACCATTGTATTCATCTATTAAAAAATATCACCATAACTCTGCAGTGCTTATTTCTGTGACAGCACTGTGTGTGCCAGATCAACTTCAAATAACCATAATGATACATAGATGGGTATAGATAGTAGGAAAATTCAGGATGAGGATTGGAGATAAAATTTTGATATTTCATAAGTCAGATCCTCTGGCGTGCAGCATTCCAGGGATTCCATATTGCTTTGGATATTCTCAGGCTATTGCTAGATTAGGAAACACCATGTCCATTATCAGTCTACTGTATCTGCTCATACCATGCTATTTGCCAAGGCTGTCAATCATAAATCAATGAGGCACCTCTTAGATATGGTATCACGCCACGGTATAAAAAACATATGCTGTTGCTGTCCGAGAGAAACCTCCTATCTCCATGTGTTACCTTTTGTGTGGTTTCCCGTAAATTAAAGGGACACTTCACCCTTTTTGCAAAAAAATATATGTTAATGACGTTTAGAAGCTTTAGAACACTTTCCTGGGGGTATTTATGTGTGTAATATGTGGTTTTAGATATTTTAGATTGTAGCAGTGAGCCTGTTGTCTCTGATGTCATGGACACTGGTCTCACTACCTTCCTGGACTACAATTCCCATAATTCTTTGGTGCACTGCTCCTCCTTGTGGATAGGGGGGAGAACTGTCTTACTGAGACAACATGTAGTCCAGGAAGGAAGTGAGCCCAGTGTCCATGACATCAGAGACAACAGGCTCACTGCTACAATTTAAAATATCTAAAACCACATATTACACACATAAAGACCCCCAGGAAAGTGTTCTAAAGCTTCTAAACGTCATTAACATATATTTTTTTGCAAAAAGGGTGAAGTGTCCCTTTAACACTCTACTTAATCACACTACAGCATCACACAAAAGCATCAGATGTACCATCAAATGTAGCAGATGAAGCTTCCAGCTTGCACATCTGCTACTATTGATGCTTTTATTTATTTTAACCTGAATGTTAACAGTTATGGACATATCAGGTTTCCAGCCGGCAGAGATGATAGATCATATTTTATGTGGATCAAACATCACCCACAGCCACGGGATGTAGGCCTGGAAATGTGAGACGTATCACAAATCTCGCACAGGTAATTGGACTGTTTGAAGATTTTCGCGCGGCAGCAGTCGCCATCCTAAAAGTCTCCCTCTAGCTATCTCAAAGCTCCCCTGACCAATGGAGGACAGATTAAAGCCCGATGGCGAGCTAAAGGAAGAGGCACGGCAGTGTATCATTCAAAAGAACGGGAAGGAATGTATTTATACCCCCTCTCCTATTCCCTCTCAATATCCACCACTTGTTCACACATCCCCTGGTTTGAGTCAATGTGCTATGTTATGCGCAATACTACTATTTTCCCCAGATTCCCTGAAAGTGATTCACACTTAAGTTGCGTGACCGCTGCCACACGCTGCAAAACAAAGCTCACAATGTGACGGCGGTGTGACACATTGGCGTGCGGTGTAAGGTGCCAATGAAAGGTTAGCTGCTAGCTGTTAGCTACCTGGTTGCCGGTGGCGAAACGCCGTGCCACTATGAGCTGGATCATGCCTCGCTTGTTGCCCTCTATGGACATGGACAGCCGCAGCGTTTCCATGGCTTCCTGGTTGGTGTTTCCCAGCAACGACTCCCCGTTGACGGCGACAAGTTGGTCGTTGACACGAAGGCGTCCGTCCTGTAAAAAACAACAGAGGGATCGGGACACTTTCTTAACACAGGAGCGCACAGGACGAAGTTCTCCGCCTTTTAATTTAGTAACGCCCAGCGCTCAAGACGGAGATTGATCAAAAATACGTAGATTATTGATATCAAAACCGATTGCATCGCTCCACAGGCTGGGAGCGTCTGTTGCATCGCTCCACAGGCTGGGAGCGTCTGTTTTGCAACACTCAATGTTGATTTCTGGTGGGACGTCATCGAAAATGTTCCCCATTTTAGCCGACGAAATGGTAAATCTTAAAACGTGAATAACTCTTGATGTAAATCATTCCAATTCTAAGAAAATGTGTCATACCTCCCTTTGTTGTCGATCACCTCAAGAGTGTTTATCTATCTATAGCTATAGGTCCGTCGCTAAATGTGCTCTGCTGCTATACATTGCTGGGCGCTATGATTTAATGGATTAAATAATAATGTTTTAGCCCTAGACTTCGTCGCGAGACAAATAGCAAATTAGGCTGTTAGGCTTATATTCTATCAATTACACACCCCGTGAAGCCTTGAATTCATGGAGATTTTGTCATTCCTAAGACAATAGGAGACTCAGTAGGAGCATTTTTGATTCCGCAAGTCATCCAATTATCGGCTCAGGAATGTGACAAAAACACACAATATCCATGAATTCAACGCTTCATGCTGGTGTGTGTAATTGTTGGGGCAAACTACTCCTTGTCGAGCTTGTCGATCTGCAATCTTTGCCATTTTTTAAAGGTCCCATTTGTTTTTTTTGGACTCCCCTACGTGTCTTCTATCCCCACAAAAAAACACATTTTGAACAATCAGGCTGCCTCATCATATTTTTATGTATAGAGGGTATGCGCATGCATAAAGTGAATGGCAAATCGAGTGGCAAATCGAGTGGCAAAGTGAGTGGAAAAGTGAGTTTAACATTGTTTAACGTCGTTTAATGCAATCAAATAGGACTTTTCTGTATGGATGTATGGGCTGTCAAGGCCAGAAAGTTGTTTTTTTTGCTACTCAGTAGAAGTTCCCGCATAACTTCGATGATGATGTCACGCGCATACCCTCTATAGTAGTCTCAAAACTGGCCAACTGATTTGGTGCTACTCGTGATGCTACTCCCTACTTGGTATAATCCCTCCCCCTCTCCAGTTCAGAGTTTGCATTTGTCTTTGGAGACTGTGGGGGTGGAGGGTGGGTGAACCATAATATATAATATAGTATAATGCCATAATATATAATGAGTCAAAGATGTGGGAGGGGAGTAGCTGGGATGAGTATGTGGCAGAGGGAATAATTTGCATACACAGCGCCCCCACCACATCAGGACATTGTGGTACTGCAGCTAAAACTGCTTTAGAAGTCAGACAGAAATGTCATGGACTGGTTATATGAGAGTGGTGATTGGGTTCAAACCCTTACCAATACATTTGAGGGACATAAACAATATATTAAATGTTAAAAACCGTTTTAAAATGCATGTTGTAGTTCCTTAAAATAAAAAATATATGAAAAATGAAGTGTCAAGTGTCTTCTCACCTTGCAAGCAGCCCCTCCATTGATGATGGACTTGACAAAGATGCCCAGGTCCTCGTGGTTCTCCTTGGACCTGTTGCCCTTGACACTGACCCCCAGCCCCGCCGAACCCGAGTCGTTCAGGGGGATCTCGAAGGTCATGAACTCTCGTGTGCCATCGGGGGTTAGCACCAGGTCATCTTCATCTGGCAGCTGTGGCAGGAAGAGAGAGAGAGAGAGAGAGAGTGTTTAGAATAGATCAAAGAACTGTACAAAATGGATCAAAGATGCGGAGGACATGACGCAGTGTGTCACTCAATGTCCGTGACAATGCTAGAAGCTTTTGTTTGACATTTTTCTTTTTGCACATCATGACAAGCATGGCGGACAAAGTGGAACACAGCGAGCAGGGAGGTAAAACAATAAAAGGTAAGGCAGGAACGAGAAGAGAGGCAGAGGAAAATCGACCATGTCACATATGGCGGCAAGCTGTCATTGTCAATTGCCCATACCGTCTACCTGAGAGCTTCTAATTCGTTCCTGCCACCGTTGAGCTAGCGATGTGTGAGCGGTGGTGGGCCGAGGGGAGAGAGAAACAATAAGAAAGAAAAGGAGGAAACTTTGAAAACGGCAGGTAGCAATTTGACGCTCGGAAACAAACGCCGCCTCCCTTTGAAACACTTGGTTTGAAGGATGATTTGTGATACATGTCTGGAGCCTGGCCTATTCCTTGGCCTGCGCCAAAGACAACGCCATGCCGCCTTCGTTGGAAGTTCCAGTGGAGAGACCCGTTTGTTTGTCCTTGTTGTACAACACGGCAGGTTGCTGAACCGCGCACCGCATGCCAACGGTTTCAACTGAGCTGCCAGGAGAGCTAGGTGAGGGATTGCCATTTAATGTCCCCACACCCACCGAAACATTTGAAAAAGTGGTCTGTCAAACGAGCTTTGGTGTTCCAATCTCCCCCACCTGACGTGTGTGTGTGCGTGTGTGTGTCTGTGTGTGTGTGTGTGTGTGTGTGCGCCTGTATACTGTATAAACTCACACAAACACATGTACAATATATATATATATAAATAAATGAACTCTTTGTGCATTACTTTTCCAACCATACAGTGGGAAGAAGAAAGGTGTGAAGGAAAACTAATGATGTGGAGAGAAACTGCAGGCATCAAGTATTGGCAGCTATGTCGTCCCCCCCAACCCCCTCCTCCTCCTATCCATTGCAGTACTGTGTTAGATTGGGAAAAACCTGGTATAGATTTGAAAACATTTTCAAATGATGCAGTGAATAGTTTTTGGTGGGAAGCGAGCTGCCTGAGCACCAGCCAAAGAAAGCTGGAGTAAATACTAAATAAGGCCGCAAACAGAAAAAGAATTGCTTTGATCGTGTCCACTTATTGTTTCTGAATCATTCCCTACAAGACAATGATAGCGTTTCATGTTTCATGGATAGCCAGGGAGAATCCTTTGTATATCTTAAAGTCTGAAGTGAGTGGTGCTGTACTCGTGCTGTAGTACTGTACTGTACAATCCCTCCTCCCTGGACTCCGTTTGTGCGTGCGTACGTGCGTGTGTGTGTGTGTGTGCGTGTGGCTGCTCAACAGTGACACTTGGTGGTCAACAAACGCTATTTCCGTACTCGGATGGACGGGCAGACAGACAGACAGACAGACAGACAGAAGCAGCCTGGGACACACATAGCTATCTATAGGAGTGGCTAGCACCACTCAAAAACATTCAAAAACATAAAATGCGTCACTATGCGACACATGACATTGTGAGCTTGGATATCTGCTTTTTCACTACCTTTGAGTGATGAAACACAGTTTTGATTGGTTTAGTATAATACTGCATGTACTGAATTAATACTCTCTCTCTGTGTGGAGCCACAGAGAGAGAGAGAGAGAGAGAGAGAGAGGGGAGAGGGGGAGCGAGGGCAGGGTAGAATAGGGGCTCAGTCAGAAGGTGTTGAAAAGCTCCTCCAACTGAACGCACCGCTGCGTCCTAATAACTCCTCAGCTCACGCTCCCTCCTGCGTTCCCCCACTATCCCGCAGCTTCTTTCTCCAAGCATACAGCTGTGAAGGGCACACACCTGGCCCACCGGGTGTGCGTGTGTGTGTTTGTGTGTGGATACGTGTATTATCCATTAGCCGTTAAACTCATTCACTGCCACCTGAGTAAATAAATAAATACACTCACTGTACTGCCAGTGATTCTCGTTACCTTTTAAGTAGTCACAGAATATTTATCTCCACTACGATCGATCCCCCGAACGTTGATAGACACGGAGCCTTTGACTGTGCTTTTTTTTTTGCAAACAGTCCATACGTTCAATAGTTAGTGTCCATTGAACACACGCACACACACGTGTCCATTTCAGTACCACAGCCCCATCTAGTCGTCTGTCGCAGAACGCCACCCATTTACGGCTGTAAGCCTTTACTTTGAAGCCGATTCCAGCTGATTTGGATTACTTCCGGTGTCACGGAATCACATCCGGGGCACATGTTTAGATACATTCGTTGTCCTCACGACCACTGAAACAGTCCCGCGAGGTTGCGATGATCTTTTATTGACCTCCAAAAACATGGATGTTTTGTATGATAACCTCAATTTGAGCTCAATTCCAATAGAAAAAGTGTTTTGGCCCTAGCCCAGGACGGAAAATGATCGATGCCATCACCAACGCTTTGTTATTAAACATTATAAACCCTTATCTCGTCCAATCTCGTCCTACTGTAGGCGATCTGTGATCAGAAAGTGCCAAGAGGATGCAAGAAGCAAGAAGGGCGAGGCCTCTACCTATAAACAATTATAAGTTTAGTGATAATTTAGTTTATAATAATTAGCCAACATTGTAGTCTTCTATTTCTGCATGACTGTCAGTCTCTGTGTCTATACATATCTCTAATGCCAAGTAGTTACCCTACTATTTTTTTTATACCACAACCCCATTTTATGGGGGAAATGTTTAGACACTTTATTTATAGTGCAATTTCAAAGTGTAAATATAAGAATATCATAAAGGTATATAGGCTAAGTGAGTTACAGGAGTCTTCCCGTCTCTCCATCTCTTTGATAAACAGGTAGGTGTATCATAAAGGTATATAGGCTAAGTGAGTTACTCTCCATCTCTTTGATAAACAGGTAGGTGTATCATAAAGGTATATAGGCTAAGTGAGTTACAGGAGTCTTCCCGTCTCTCCATCTCTTTGATAAACAGGTTTCAGCTTATATCAGAGTACCCATTCATCAGCTTCATTTTTATAGTGTTCCACTTTTACTCATTTCTTCATGTGTCATCAATTCCAATTGC
Organism: Protomyctophum bolini; assembly: GCF_963924005.1. Lineage (NCBI taxonomy): Eukaryota > Metazoa > Chordata > Actinopteri > Myctophiformes > Myctophidae > Protomyctophum > Protomyctophum bolini. The sequence continues at coordinate 19,775,530 of NC_137882.1, forward strand.
ACTTTCAATCTGCATCCGGTCTGAGTTCTCTATCCTGATTGGATAAAATTGGTATCCTGACAGTACAGTATCCATACAGTTTAGTTATGAAGCATTGCGAATGCATTTATAATATCCCTCATAATGCATTATAAATGTGGGCTTCATAGAAAGTGTTATACCAACGATTGCCGGGGACTTTTTCAGAATAAAAGGCGCTAAAGTGCCAAGCAGATGAGGCAGATTTTACTCTGAAAAGCTCCGCCTTCCCACATTTCTGCATGTACAACTCTCAACTGCGCATGTTTCTTTCCTTCCATGGAGCAACATGGCGTCGCCCGTACGGTCTTCGCGTCTCGTCCTCTTTAGACAGTCCTTGGCATAAACCAAGGACTGTCTAAAGAGGACAAGAAGCGAAGACTGTAAGGGCGCCGCCATGTTGATCACATGGTGCTCCATGGAAGGAAAGGAACATGCGCAGTTGCAGACCAAGGCTGCATAAAGCCCATTGCGCATGTTCCTTTCCTTCCATGGAGCACCATGTGATCAACATGGCGGCGCCCTTACGGTCTTCGCTTCTTGTCCTCTTTATACAGTCCTTGGCATAAACCAGGAAGTGAATGGTTTGCGCAATGGTTGCACAGCAAAACAGCTCCGGTACGGACGAGTAAGGCGTTGCCTAGCAACGGCCGCTGTCAAAAAAATGTTTTATCGATCGCATTTTATATCATTACAAAGGGCATAAAGACGTGTCCACACATCCTGGGCCTCCTACGGGTGTAATTATGAAGACGTGTGGACACGTGAGTAAATGTTAATAAAGAGCTGGATAGACAGTGAGACCTGGGCCGTTACTGAACAAACACACTATAGCAATGAGTACTATCAGAATATAGAGCTACACACGCATGCACTATGCATGCAATAATAATGAACCTACTGTAATAATACAGCCTAGTGATAGAAGTAGAATTTAGGTCCATGAACACCGAGGACTTTACTGTACTTGTTAGTGGCTTTTGAGTACAGGATGTGCCTGACATGGCATTGCACCTCGAGTGGCATATTACCAATGTCCATGAATGTCATTACAGACTTCCATGACCTGCATGCCCTCGGCAGTATTTCTGTGCCTCGGTTTCTTTGAGGACCGCGGCGAGGAGAACAAATGGACTTGCGGGAGCCGCCCGTTCCAACACCGTGGACCACATAGGAGCAATTAAACAGTACATTAAAATCCCCTCTTTATGATCATATCTCACTTGTCGCCCATCCATTAGCAGCTATATCTGCCAAGCAATGAGAATCTTAATTGCACAATTAATTCCAGCCTCTGATGGATGGTGACAGCCGAATTTCTGCTGCTCCGCGGCAAATCGGGAGCCGGGGATGGCAGGAGACAAATGCGCGTGACAGCATCACTGACAATTACAGCGGGCTAATGGGCCGTTTCATAAGCGGCGGCCCCAGTTGTCTGGATCAGAATCACGGCCACCATGTTTCCCCTTCCCTCCACAGCCAGCCAACTAATATTGCAACCCCCCTGTTGAACTGTAATTGCCGCAATCAGAGTCGCCCCATTTGAGATTGTTGCAGTTGAAGCAATCCTATTTATATTAGTCCCGTTTCGGTTTTGCTTTCCACCCCAAAAACAAGTGCACCATTGTTTTGCAATTCCAAGTGTTTGGCAGGGAAACTCGGGAGGTGCTTTCCTCTGAAAACGGCTGGCAATTACGCCCTGTAGATAGCATCTCTTAGTGCTTAGTCACTTACCTGGCTCGTACCACGGAATTTGCAACTCGTCAGCGGCGCCTTGCGGCACGGTGCGCTTGGTGTTTTAGGACCTGTCTATAGGATTAAAGCTGGAAGAGATCCATTTACAGAGAGAGAAATTAATTGATACTCTCTAAGTTCTCTTGTTTTGTAGCTTTTACCCAACATGCAAAAAAAGGAAAACCTGTCGAGCTTTCAGGTGGCCTTTACCGTTCAGCGGTCATCTGTTCAGAAACCATCCCTGGGTTTCACATGGACTCTGACACCTTAACCAATGCAAACCTGGAAAGCATTTTAGATTTTAGCTATTCAAAAATAGCACATTATACAAGCTCATAACTCAAATCTTTGCTTATGGGGGTCCATGGTACAAAATATTTTGAGATGGGGTCCCCACGAGATGGGGAATATATCATTTTGAGGGGCCTTGACATAGAAACATATGTTTTTCAGGAAACTTTTAGGATTTAGAAGACATTTTTTAATTTGCTTTTGAAACAGGAGGCTCACTCTATATAATAAGGTTTGTCTGGGAGGTGATTTAACAGCAGCGCTCTGAGTTTACATCACAATTATTAAAACTTTTTTGGTGATATTTTTAAGCTGGTGACAAACGGCTCTAGTCTTCGAGGAGAGTAATGTGTGTGCCGCGCATGCCAACAAAATGACACGGCTGGTGTTTAGATAATTAGATGTCTCCCGGAGTAATGGCCTTTTTGTGAGGATGAGGTAACGTGTCGCAACTTTTTAGCTAACAAAGTGGAAAACACAAAAATTCTTCCTCGTCTCGGAGGCCAGACAATTCAAGTAAAAACTTGGCAAGCACCTTTTTTGTGAGATGAGTCATTGCTCGTACGCCCAGAGCTGATAATTTGTGGCGCTCACCTTTGTGCCACTTTGAATCCACACCTTCTATAACAATGAATACCCAGACTTTTCCTCTGGTGATCTAACTTCATGAAGAGGCCATCTGTTGAAACATAATTAAACATAAATCGTGCGATTGCTCCGGTGTGTGTAGAAATAGCTGACCGGCCGTTCCGCTCGTGTAGTTCCCTGAAAAAACGCCCTTGGAATACAAGGAGAAGCCATGCATATCACAGACATCCATTTGGAGGAAGTATAGTGTGCAGGGTTGAGACTATATGATGCCCTGCAGAAATTGCAGTGCTGCCCATAGCATAGCATGGCAGAGCTCCACAGCTTTAACCACTTCTTAAACCCTATTATAGAATATACCATGTTGAACATGGTCCCGCAGGGCTCTATCCTCGGCCCCCTCCTTTTTGGCTTTCAGCATCAAATCTCTTCTCCGAAAACATTGGTCTGTTTTCCCCTGTACTCCGCTCCCCCCGTTTTCTATTCACAACTTTACCTCTTTCATCGACATCGACACGTTTGCTAACACCCAGGGCTGATGTGTTTCTCCCACCATATTAAGGACTTTCATACCATTGTTTTTTTTTTTTACTACAATCAAAGTGAAGAACCTTGTTTGAAAACATGCTCCCTGGAAATGAAAGCCAATGCCACATGAGAGCACATTGGCGCACAAGACCTGGTAGATGATTTCTGAGCGCTAGTCTCAGAGATGATGCCACCTGTTTTTGTTTATGCCGTTCCCAGCAGCTGTTACTATAATTATGCTGGCGGTACGACACGGGGAATGGGTGGGATGGTGGGAGGGGGGGGTGGTGGGAGGTATCATGCTATGCTGATAAACGGTAGTTTAAGGCTACTTATGGCGACTGGCTTTCTCACCCGAGGGGGGGCTTTTCAGGGTCTGTCTCTGAAACACTGTGGGATGAGGTGTACAAAACCATGCTGTTTTGCCTCATGATGTGTGGCTACACATTATGTTTTGCTGATACTTCATTCCATATAGATGTCCACAGTGCTTGACGCACTTAAAGGACCACTTCACCACTTTTCAAACTATCTTCATATAATAGGTCCTCACTAATAATCATGATAAAATGACACAATGTTTCTCTACTCAGTCTGTGTCAAGCCAACTCCATTGCGTACGGTATGTCCACTGTGGGCAGGTCATCATAATTATGCTGTGTTCAAAGACGGTAGCCATTGTATAGCGTGATCAGTGGTGTAGGAGCCGTAATGTGTGGCATTCTAATGTGCTATTATGATTGACGTAAGGTATGTCACTTTAATGGGCACTGCACAGGTAGTGGGCGTGTCACCGGGGCTGGGGCGCTGCCACTCTAGTTTCATGGCGTTACCTGTCACTTGGGTGAGGGAAGTTGGATAGAGAGAGGAGGTGAGCGTGGGAGAAGACAATTCTGTTGACCGTATCAATCGCACCTATTATTCACCTTAACAACCACGTTCAGTTATATCTAAAGCCTAGGAACTGTTGTAACTTACGTGTGGTGACAAGAATAAATGGTAAAACCTACAGCTGGAATGGACCTGAATTCAGTGCGTGCGCGACTGCGCGTCATACAAGCGTCTCTTTAATCTCATGTTTAGCTCCTCGCGGCGGCCTATAAACCGCCGCAACAAGTGGTTCTCAAAGTGGGGTCCGGAGACACCCTGGGGTCCTTGGGGGGTGTTAATACAGCATCTGCGATAAATAAATAGCAGAGGTACATTTTTTGAATAATTTTGAATTTAACGCAAAGCTTCTCTTCATGGCACAAAACATTTTCACGGCCAAATAAATATGACTTTGGGGGTCCTCGACATGAAACCACCGATACTAGTGTACACACTACCCAGGCTCTCTCCTACACAGGTTGATAGCCTATATTCTCCCAATGAGCCAAGGATTCTAATTAGACAATACACGCAAAGATTAACAGTCAGTTTTCTGATCTACAGATCTACAGTATAGTAGCTGGTTGTTGGTCCAACATGTTCTTATCCTTCTACGATGGATGACCACCATCTGACGACGTGGAGACACTGAGCTACTACCTCTCCCTGCACCTCCCTCCCAGCATCTCACTGCAAGAGACATTTTGTTTTTGAAGCTCAGAGGTGTTTAATATTCACTGATCACTCCCTTTGTGAAGAAGCCATCCTGAGTGGGAAATGGCACCAAAGGAAAAATGTGTGTTTCAATACTTATCGCGTAATCGTATAGTGTATATTCGCAATTACACCCCTGGCTGGTTTCTTTTAGCTCCCTTTTTAAATTTGCTTCCAATGACCTTTTATGTCGCAACAATTTTTGGGCCAGCAGGGAAAGAAGTTCTCTAGTGGTGTTAATTGTTTTCGGCACCGATGTGCGGAGAGCTCTGAGGTGTGCATGTGAATAAAAATGGTTGTGATTAATTTGCCCTCCCTCCTCTCTCTATCTCTCTCTATCCATCTCTTTCTAACTCTCCCTCTGCCTCTCTCTCAGTCCTCTCCCCATTTCAGATCGTACACACACACGATAGCAGGTGTCACGTTAAGTGAGGCGGTAACTAAACAAAGAAGTCTCATTTAGCATGCTGGGGACTCTGTTTGCCAGACTGATGAGCCTGGCTCATTTCCTCCGCTGTCCTCCACCCAGCCTCGTCTCGTCTATTCACAGCACCGTGCAGCCAACCTCCCCTTGAGAGGACAATAGAGCGTAATAAATGGGACATTCACACCGTCACAATGTTAATTAACAAAGGACTTGTGCCCATAATGGACTGTGACTGCATGGGAGGCAAAGTGAGGGCCTGGTCAGGCTGGCTAAACACGATGCTGGGGGAGGGGGTGGTCCCCACTGTGCAGCCAGCAGGTCACTGAAGAGATTTCCCTGAGGCTGTAGGTGATCGTACAGGTGGACTGGTGCTGTGTAAGGGCTTGGAAATAGGACCCATATACGGATCCATTTGGTTCCATTTTTACACTTTTCAGGCTGCGACCCCTAACATAATCATCTTTGAACTTGCGGCACCACCACCACCAACCTGACAAGCACTTGGCATTGTAGACATTACATTTAGTTCCACAGATAAATACTGTGAAAATAGCCAAACTTCAAGCTCACAGCGTCTCGCCCAGCGAGACCGGAGACCCCCAAGTTTGGGAACCACTGAGTTCAATGAACACTTTTTTACAGTTACAGTGATTACATAGTGTTGTAATTTTGCATGGTTCGTCACCTGAACGCATGAGGCAACCACAAATACAAACGCTGGAGTGGAGACCGATGTTTCCCAAGTTGTGACAAAAGTCCATTCCAGCTCGTTTTGCACGACCAGCAGCAAACATGTATTCGCATGGTCCCCCTAACCGTATCAGAATGCCATGCACACAAATCTGCATGCTCGCCCTAACCGTACCAGAATACCATGCACACCAACCTGCAATATGCTCGCCCTAACCGGAACAGTGTACCATGCACACAAACCTGCATGCTCGCCTTAACCAGAGCAGTGGTACCATGCACACAAACCTGCATGCTCGCCTTAACCAGAGCAGTGGTACCATGCACACAAACCTGCCCGGGGATACGTGCATGCGCCCAGGCTCAGCTCGGAACAACAAATTGCCTTTTTTTCCATCTTTCTTTTTCGCTCCCTTTTCTCCCTGAAGTGAGTTTGAATGCAGGACTGCGCAGCAGAATTGGTGCAGCGAGGCCTGTCAGCCCGGTCTGACAAACTCATTCTAGGCCGCCAGCACTTGTTCCTGTCTGATGAAAATGTTACGCCGTTCGCTCATTCTCTGCCTCAGCCCTGGCTGTTCCCAGAACACAGCGCTGAGTGGATGCTTATTCTGTCATCATTTTGGAGACGCACGCACGCACGCACGCACTAGACACATTTTGCCCATCCAATTATGACCAATTTAATTTGTACATCTAATATATTATTGTCCTCTATTCTGAGGTTAAAAGCTTCCTCAGGGACAATTTTATATAAAGTCTTCATTCATTATAGATAAAAGAATTCCACTTCTACTTGCCCAGTGACGCACACATCCACTTATCAAGAGAGGGTTTTTTTGGAAACCGCTTGTATATGGAAAAAAAAGAGGTTGCTATTCTTGGATACATTGGCAAACACAACACAATCATTCACGAGCCAGCGGTTTGAGTTGAGATCAGATCTGAGAGTTATGAATGGCCAAAACAATAACTCCCTGTGACATCTCTTAAACAATAGCTCCCTGTGACATCTATTAAACCTGTAGCCCAGCATAATCGTCTCTGTCGGAGGGGAACCTCATATGTCCAAAACTGTTACGTTTCAGTATTCAAATTAAAACATAGCAAATGTGGGGGCATGGTGGTGCAGACGGTAGCACTGTCGCCTCACAGCTAGGTCCCGGGTTTGATTCCCGCTGGGGACGTTGTGGGCGCGTTCTCTCATCTGCGTCATCAGCGCCAATACGCTAGGTGGGGTTGGCTAAAGGGCCTTTCTGTGTAGAGTTTGCATGATCTCAAACATGCAGTAATCCTGGTCTCTATACTGCCTCCCACCCGCCGGATGGAAAGGAATTGGTTGGAAAAACGTCTTTCTTCCACACGCTACGCCCTACCTTGGAAACTCCACCCTTATCAGGTGATAAGCGGCCTGCTCATTCCTCATGCATTGAAGGAAGCATGAGCTCAGTGCGGGGCTCTCCCCAGGTTGGCAGAGGGAGAGTAGCGCCCAGGATTACAGTTTAGGGCCTGAACTGTAATCCTGGGCGCTACTCTCCCCCTATTTTAGGCAATTGGCACCAGGTGAAAAATGGGTTACAAAATCGTGGGATAAAAAAATAAGCTCAAAACACGTCGCTTCGCGATTATCTAAAATAATTGCAATTAGGCCTATCATAATTGTGACCAACCTATGCGTGTGTGCGTGTAATGTCATCACATTTACAGTTTAAAACATTACAGTGTGGTCGAGGGAAGTGACATGAATGATGCCACGTGCGCCTGTGCTCGTATAGTACACGTGAGGCGTGGGCGTGCTTGTGCGCGCCAGCGTGTGCAAAAACATACTCTTGCCCCATGCACGTGCGTCGCGCACACAGATTTATTCACCCCTCCACAGTGTATGACAGTCAAGGCAATTACATACCGCGCTTTTCTGCCATGCTTTATTTGCAATAACTGTCACTTGTCAGAGCCCCACCCCATCCGATATGATTTTCATGAGCACACGTGTATGGATTATTGAGATCCGCGAAAGCCCCCAGTTAGGAATTGTATGTGTGATGGAGAGAGAAGAGAGGGAGCGAGGGGCACAGCAAAATGCTAATGTTGCAAAGAGAAGTAATGAAATATTAAGCTTGCAGTGTCAACTCCATGACATGCAGCCACATAAGTTAGTTAGAGAGAGAGTGAGACGGAGAGGAAGACAGGTGGATTATTAAGATGGCCGCCTCTCGGTGATGTGTTTTTCTAACGCTGTCACGCCAGGAGAGCACAGAGGATTCACCCTCACATGACGACACTCCACACCCCCACCTCACAGTCCTGACATATTGTCGCTGGCGGGCAGTAAATTAAAGCCTTATACTTATAAAAGTGTCAAAGGCAGCATATCTACAAGCTCGCATAGATCTGCTATTTTTTCATCATTTCTAATGTGAATCCTGCAAAGTAACAGCTTTGGACGTACAGTATGAGGTTTCCACCCGACAGAGACGACATCCCTGTGGATCTCTCAGCTGGAACCGATGCACCCTCAGCTCTCACGGCATCCAGACAGCTACAGCAACAAAAGAGGCCCTTTTCCTACCACCAGAAAGGTCACTGCTTTGAACCCCGCCACAGCCAACGTGTCCGTCTGCAGCCAGTGTGCCCTTAAGCAAAGTGCAGATGCCATTGTGCCTGCTCATTTACTGCATGTCACTATGGATAAGCGTATCGCCTATACTGCAAATGTCATCTTTATTGTGCTGTTGACAGGTGCCAGTTTCCCGCTCAGATTTGGCTGACCTCCCGTGCCCGTGGGGTAATTGGCAGATGTCGTGACAGCTCTGACAGACTACAAGTCACTCAATCCCTCCTTTTCCGCCAACTTTTGCATTTGGTTAAATGTGAGTGGAACTGGGAGGCATAGCGCATTCCTTAAAATGCAACACTATCTCACCCCCAAAAGTCATACTGTGCAAAAGGTCTACTTAAAACGGTGCGCCATCGCAGGCAGAATTTAGCCACAGGAGGCACCGGTGAGCGAGCTTAGGCGAGCGAGTCCCCGTGCTGAATGTTGCAAAGTCTGCCCGAGCCGACGCAGCGGTGTCCGAGTTATGTCCCGATAGCGACAGAATCGTAATTAATCATATATATTCCTGTGCAGGAAAAAGGCATATTGTGACTTGCAAGCTTGTACATCGGCTATATTTAAAAAAAAAATTGAAAGTCTGAGAATCACACCATTCACTGAAATGGCCTCAGGTCTTAACACATTGACAGAACGTGAAAATGTTTCACTCCGTCCGTCTCCGACTCTCCACGTTATCTTGGATTCTATTCCCAGATTGCGTTTTTTGTTCAAAACAAGCAGTATTCAATGGCTAAAGAACAGATGATCGTGTTTACAAAAAGCATTTTCCGGTGAAAGAAAAGAAATAGCCGTCGTTTACATCCGGGACACATTATGGGTCACATGGGTCGACACAATGAGGTAAAAACACTGAAAAACACTGGGGGAGGAATTCATTAATGATTACCTGGCAATCAATGTGTTAATGGCTTTTAAAACAGCTCTTTATGGTGCGGTCGCCGACCCCCCCAGTGTAAGTGTGAGTTGTATTGGTTCTAGACGTGCTGTAAGGAGGCCGTGTGCCCACTGTCAAGAGACGCTGAATGGAGGCTGGGCGGGGGCAGTAGCCTCACCATCTGTCGCCCGACAGCCAAAGTCACCCTGGGATAACTGGGAGTGTTAACGCACAGAAGTATCAACTGTGTGTCTGTCTGTCCGGCGTGCGTGCGTGTGCTGCGCGTGCGTGCGTGCATTACTACCGTGGTGTAAAAAAGTATTACCAATGTTCAATAATTTTACTTCTACTCCACTACATCTCAGAGGCAAATATTGTACTTTTTACTGAAATTATTTGAAAACGGCAGCCTGGTTGGATGTTCACCAAAAATCGCAGATCTACAAGCTCACGCATATCGCTGTGGGGCATGTTGTGAGCTTGTAGATTGGCTATTTGGTTTTAGGGTTAAAAACATACAAAAAAATCTGACCATTCTGAAGTGAGTAGGGCTGTACTGTACTCGTGCTGTAGTACTGTACAGTAGGCCTATACTGTACAAGCCCTCCTCCCTGGCCTGTGTGTGTGTGTGTGTGTGTGTGTGTGTGTGTGTGTGTGTGTGTGTGTGTGTGTGTGCGTGTGCGTGTGTGATGCTGCACAACAGTGCCATCCAGTGGTGAGGTGTTTCAGCTGTCCTGCTCATGACAGACACACGCATACATAGGGAGGGACGGACACACATAGCTACGCAATGGAGTGGCTGCACCACTCAAAAAAATGGCATTCATAATTCACAAGGATAGCAATACAAAGGAGCAGTGTGTGTACATGTGTGTGTATGGAAGAGAGGGAGAGTGTATGTCTGTATAGACTATAGGTGTGCGTGTGTGCTTGCGTGCGTGCATGCGTGCATGCGTTGTCTGTTCCATCAGTGTGTATGTGGTGTCGTGGTGTGTGTGCTGGGTCTATCAGATAGTGGGAGGTTGACCCTGGAGAAAAGCTCTGTGTTAATGTGATTCTGAACCTATCTGCCCTTATCCTCCACCTGATGGCGGGGTAGGGGAGGGTCGTGGAAGGATAATAATGTTTGTCCTGACGGCCTGTCTCCAACATCCATCCCCCTGTTCTCTGGATCAGGTATTAGGGACTTTAAGCAACGGCGGCTATGGTAGTCGGCTCCGGTAACCGGAAATGGATCCGTGCTCGATACATAAACCTGCTTGCCGTCACAGCCCTTTCAAGTTTCTACTATGGGAGAACCTAATGTACACTTACACGTAGTGTCTACAACGCCATGTCATAACCATGTTTATTGAAATTATAGCTGTCATACATTTACACCGATTGCTCCATCACCTCTCTTATGCTGTGTAATAAGTTGGCATGCTCTGAATGAAGAAATAACACTAATACCATGTCACATTAACGTTGTTTATTAAAACGGTTTTAGAATAACAGATTGCTCCAGCACCTTCCTCTTTCCACTGCTGAACATGTCCAGTGCATGTAAGAATTAAGCAATATCGGCAAGTTAGCTGACGCGCGACGGGGTGTTTAAAAAAATGTGTTTATGTTTGACACATGCTGCATAGACGCGTCACCATGGGAACCAATGTCGCCGTCGCCGACGGCTGTTTGCTTTACGATGTTGACAGCTACGTCGAGGGCGTCATAGCCGCCGTACTTCCGCCTAGCGGAGCCGTCCTGAAAACCGTCGTTGCTTAAAGTCCCTATTAACAGAGTGTCCCCACCATCCATCCCCCTGTTGCCTGGATCCGGTATTAACAGACTGCGTGTCCGTGGAGACAGTGCAGTGAATGGACCGTCAAAACCAGAGGAGAATAGAGGTGAGATGAGCAGACTTGAGATAGGCGCAGCGGTTTTCAAACTATTTGTCGCCTTACATCGGGCGACTTTCAAACTATTTCACGGTCATGCAGTCAAGTTATAACAAAATATCGTCACGCCGGCTTCACCGTTCACTGTGCAGGTTCTGGTGGCTTGGTTCGGAGTTGTGGGAAGCCATTGGCGACCCCTCATTGGCTGGCCTTTAGTCAATAGGGAGAAAGTGACGAGTAGTCACTAGGCGTGTGTTTATTGACAGCTTGTTGCCAATGCAAAACAAATAAATATGAAGGAGTGGACAAGTCTGCATGCGTGATCAAAATAAATATGTGCGGCAGATCAAAGGAAATGAAGCACTCTTGTGCACTGCCACCAGTACCAACTGGATACCAACTATATCTGATCATGGTGTCATGCACTACATGTACAAATGTTTATCTATTACCTGTAAGTATGCTTAGAAACTAGTGTTGATTGTTCACAATCACAAGTGGCTTATTTTGAAGAGGAAGAGGAAGTCTGTTTCGGTTGTTACCAAGCTGCCATGACAAATCGTTATGATTCCGTCCGGAGCTCTGGTCTAACCAAGTAAACAAGAACCCATGTGGATTCAAAGCAAGATTTTAGCTCATATATTTACAATATGAAAACCATCTGTGAAGTACGTTAAACATGGAACCTCCGCGGCATTAGGTGAGTAGTTCATACTGGCTCAGAGTAGAGACATCCAACCTCAGTGCGCACCGAGCGAACATCTCCAGGTGCTCCCCTGAGAACTAGCCCAAAAAGATCTGCACGCCTGTCAATATAACTGTGGTTCAAAGGACACAGGCATGGTGTGTGTGTGTGTGTGTGTGTGTGTGTGTGTGTGTGTGTGTGTGCGCGCGTACTGACCACCTCTCTGGGCAGATGGGGGTCCTCCTGGCGCAGCACCAGCAGGGTGACGGTGCCTCCCATGGGAGTGGCGCGGAGCAGGGCCACCACCTCCTCCTGGCTCTTACCACTCAGGTCCACTTCACTCACCTGGACACAACACACACAGGTCATTCCAAAGTGTAGGGGCCCTGGTGGCTCAGAGACCGATTACTTTCGTAGCCAATCTGCACTGGACATAAAACGAGGGGTGGTATATTCCCAAATGAAAACACGATGATTGTGGTTTCAGACAATCAGAATCAGCTTTTCACATCACAGATTTACAGAGTAAAAGAGTGCATAGTGCATTTTGTGCATAGTTCCATCGTAGTAGTGCACTCTCTTGACTCTTGACTATGGAACAGCATTTACTCAAGTACTGTACTTACTTGTGTAATCTTTTGGTATTTGTACTTTAATGGAGTACTTACAATTTTCAATACTTTTACTTCTTCTCCTCTACATCGCAGAGAAATGTTGTTGTACGTTTTACTCCACTACAATTAGTTGAAAACTTTAGTTAGTAGTCTAGTAAGTAGATAGTGATTATTATTTCGAAACCACTTCAAACCTATGCAGTAATACTGTGGCACGTATTAATTAAAGAACTTGAGAAATGGGACCTTATTTGGGACCGTAAATGGGACCGTATATTTTGATGCCAATACTTTTGAATCTTTTTGATCTTGTACTGATCTTCTACAATAGGGTATTGATACATTTACTTAAGTAAAGCATGTGTACTTCAATGACTGATTTATTCAGCAATTCAAAGTCATAGTATAGTCCAGGAGTCGGCAAATACTTTTGGCCTCAGGCCAATGTTTTCCTACAGCATTTAGATGGCGGGCCAGATAATATAATCAAAGTCTACTTTAAGAAATTGATAGTTAAAAGGTTTTTACTGGAACTCCATGACGAACTGCCTTATAAGACACACAGTTGCGATGAAGGGAACGGCTCAAAATAAACGAGCTATGGTGGCATAATATACTGTAAACAAGCAGTTGTTTCTTTTATAATACATTTATGGACTTACCATGGAGCCCAGAGGAGCCAAACCCTAATTCTAATATTTGCACATCACATTGTTAAGCTAAATGAATACTTCATCATAATGACGATGGTCACTACAAGCTCACCATAACCCGACCCGTTGTGAGATGATCAGCTATATTAGGCCCGCAACGCTGTCAAATGACAGAGCATAAACTGAGCTGTAATTACTGGATAGATTGGCTGCAGCTGAGGAACTATGTCTATAATATAGACATAGCTCCTCAGCTGCAGCCAATCAGTCCTGCAGGCTGCACATATTATGTGCAGCCTGCTTTCTTCGTGTTGGCTAAACATTTGACATCGTTAGGAAGACTAAGAAACAAGGGCAATATTTATTCCAAAAGCTTAAAGAGGAAAATACGCACCTCCTGCAGCCTGTCTCCCGCCTTCAGTCGGCCATCTTGGATGGCGGCTCCTCTGGCGAGGATGTTTTTGACGAAGATGGGTGCGCTGCCGCCTATGGGCACGTCTCTGGTCGTGATGCTGAATCCGAGGCCTTCTGGACCTACAGGGAAGGAAAGAGAACCATGAAGGAGGAGTTATTAATGTCCCGTATCCTATGGCAGGGGTCTTCAGGCCAAGGACCCCGTTAGCTGAGAGAGAGATGAAGCAGGGAGTCGGGGACCACCCAACCCATACTATATAAAATGTTGTTGCACATTAAACTTTTTCACAGATTCCATGTAGTTTCAAACCACTCAAAATTCACTCAGTACTTTGTCTGCCTGATCAACAAGCTTGTAGATCTGCTAATTTTTTTTAAATAAAAAAGCCTATCACACGATTTGGCAGCCCCCCTGTACTAACTCTGAGCACCCCTTAGAGGTCCCGGACCACTTGTTGAAGACCCCTGCCGTATGGTTTGGTAATATCCTATTCCTAGCATGAGGAAACAACATGCAGGGATCAAATTATGGTGTAGTGCATGTGCCGAGTATCCTGCAGTTCATAAAAGACACTGGGATTTCACTGGTTTACCATTAGGGTGTGGCACCGAAAATCCCTTAAGGAGAATTTCTCATTTTTTACATGTGTCGATATCTAAATATAAAGTCAAACAGATGAATGAACCAAAACCGGGTGCTGTTTATGATGAATGCATGTGGACAGCAAAGCCACACTGTTGCAAGTTATGGTCAAATTAAAAGGCAGGTTAACCATAGAGGAATGACTGATTACACGTCTCTGGGTGATTCCAAATGTCAGACAACGCCAACGGGCCCTTGAACTGAAATGACAGATGTTTATCGTGTCCGCTCTTTCCTGAAAATGCAGTTTTTCTTAAAGATGGAGTGCCGTGATCTGAAAAATAAACCCCTGAGAAAATCATGGCACTCCATCTTTAATCATTACTGTCACTGTGCCTATAAAAATATACAGTAGATTAATATAAATTCTACCCGAAGCCTTCAATCCCAAAGTACAAATGTGTGCATAAATGTGCGTACAATCGCAGCCCGTCAATATCACGAGTCATGAAGGTACTAGACCACAGAATAGGAAGAGGCAAACATAAAGCTATTGACGTATCCATGCTGATTGCTTTGGGTTGGGTAAGCTATGACCTTTATTGTTGATCAAGCGAATATGAATTGTTGCTGTGGAAGACATAGGCAAATCCAATAACGGTTAAATTGGGAGGATTTCTGCCATGACCTTTACCGTTGACTGGACCTGTAAATAGTCAATGAAAAACAACGTGTGTGTGTGTGTGTGTGGGGGGATCAAAATGTCACCCGATTTATAATGTATCCTAAAATTGATAGTTTGTCATGAGTGGTTCTGTTTATTGTTGCTGTTGTGCAGATACCTCCTATCTTCGTATTCTAACGTTTTGTGTTTTTCCATAAATTAACTCCGTACTTAATCATACGACAGCATCACACTGTACAAAAGCAATTTAATCTAGATCCACGTCATCGATCTGCTGCTCTTTATGCTTTTGAATCCTGAAAAGTAACAGTTTTGAGCGTACGAGGTTTCCACCCGACAGAGATGACAAAGTCCCGGATTAGCAGATGATCATTAACACCGATGTGGGAGTTATTTCTGTATCGCTCTGGCATCAACCTCGCTGGAATGAATCTCTCACATAGAATCCTCCTCCCTGACACTGAAGGAACATTCGCCGGTTGTTTGCTGCTTGGTATTCATGTCAGAGAGGTTGCTCATTTCTCAGAGCTGTCAGTATATCTCTGATGCTTCATCATAACCAACTGACTGACTGACTGACTGACTGACTGACTGACTGACTGACTGACTGACGCTCTCCGGGTGTCTGTCAGTCAGACGGTGGTAGTGTTTATGCCGTGGAGGCACACAAGCGATAGAGAGCCCTAACTGGCAACTTTGTCACCGCTTCCATAAAAACCGGGAAAGCATTTGCTATGCCATTTTAGATATTACCGTAGTTGCAATTATAACTAAAACTCGTAGGATTTAGAACTGTGGTTCTCAAAAATAGCAGATGTACAAGCTTGCAGTGGGCTTGTATCTATCTATGTTTTCACCTTATTTATTTTTAAGTCTAAAGTGTTTTAAAAATGTAAAAAAAAAAACAACACAAATCTTCTCTTCTGGGGGTCCCCGACACAAAACATTTTCAGATAGGGTGGTCCGTGGCCAAATACATATCATTTTGGGGGTCCTTGGCATGAAAAAGAACTATACTGATTACTACTGATTTAGAAAGCATTTGTAGAATTGGCCTCAGGCTTTAATGGGTAAAAAAAAAACCTGCAGAGAATGTGTGTATGTGCATGCGTGCGTGCGTGCATCCATGTCCGTGCGTGCACGTGCGTTGTCTGTCACAAAGCAGAGCTGCTGAGGATAAAGACTTTTTCCACAGTCTTTCTAACCAGCCGATATGGTACGGTAATGAAACAGGAAGTAATAGCAGTCATTATTCATGTCGAATGTTAAATGGGATGAGAGACTTACACAAACGCTAATCTCTTAACGCTGGTTTCTGTTTCTACGCGCGTTGCAAGAATCTGAGCAGGCTGCCGTGGCAATCTGCTTTCTGTGCTGTGTGTAATGACTGTAGAAGATGGAAGATGTGGAAGAGATGTACTGTGGCTGTTGTTTGATGCGTTCCCCCACTACGGTTTCAGAGGCTGATGATAAGCCATATCATATACAGTAGCGTCGCTGTCTGGCAGAAACCTCTTATCTCCGTGTTTTAACTTTTTGTGTTAGGAGAATTCCAGGCTAGCCATTTTCTTACCTTAATCTGTTATTATATCCTACAACGAGTGGTTACAGGTGAAAGAATGACATAACTCCCTCCAGAGCGCACCACAGCTCTGACCGTGCATGCTGGGTCTTGTGCTAAATGGCTTATTATTATTATAATGACCAGATAAGCTCTGCAGTGTTTTGTCCCAAATGGGCTGCCGCAAAAAGGCGAGCTATAGCGTAAGACCCACCTCGCATAACTCTGAGCTGCCGTGGACTCGGGGTGGAGTTATGACATGTTTCACCTGTACCATATTATATTATTATTATTATTATTACCACTCGTTCTACGATATAATGACGGATTAAGGTGAGGCCAGACTGGAATTATCTATTAACGCCCCTACTTGATCATACTACAGCGTCACACGAAAGCATCAAAAGTAACAGATCCACAAGCGACGTGTTTCTAGCTAGCAGATCTGCTACTTTTGCCGTTTTTTTATTTGAATCCTGAAAAGTTTTGAACATATTTTACGAGGTTTCTACCCGACAGAGATGATATGGCTTCTTCTTCTTTCGTCTATCGTCGTCATACAGGGCTGGACTGGGAAAAGAATTCGGCCCGGTCATTTTCGCGTGAAAATGGCCCACCACAACCAGCGCGCAGATAGAAGAAACTCTACCGCCCACTCCGTCGAGGCACACACAAACAAACAAGTCCTAATACTACCACTTTTACAGAACAACATAAATGATACAAACCAACAGACAACTATTTGTCACTCACTGATACAGGTACAGTGATGGCACTGGCAGAATGCCCGGACCTTTCCTGGTGGCCTGCCACCAGGAAAGGCCCCTACGGCCGCGGCCCACCAGGAATATGCCCGGTATGTCCTGTGGCCAGTCCAGCCCTGTCGTCATATGTTCAGCTCAGTGTCACAAAGCCATGCCATTGTCTCTGGTCCCACGTGGACGAGACTGAAGGAGGTCTGTACAGAGGACAGGTGGTGATTATGTGGTCGGCAGTCTGCTCAGGCTCGCCACAATCGCATGATGTGCTGTCTGCCAGGGCCCACTCCTTCATGGACGATTTGAAGCGACCAACCCCAGTACGGTTAGCCCAGTACAGTTTCTACCACTCTGTCGCACGCACGTGCACACGCACACACCTAGCCTGACAAAGCAGAATCAAACTCTGTGCCATTCTGAGAACCGATTGTGATCTCATCGCTAACGCTCTCCAGCGCAATTAGCCGAATGCATCTTCTAATAGGCCTGTGGTAATTACACTAGTGACGTCTTTATTTTGGGAAAACGGAAAAACAACATAAAAGTAATTGTGTTCCTTTGTGGGATTAATCACAAATCCTGACTCCCATAAGCCAATTAGACATGTCAGACTGGGACTCAATGGGGTGTGTGTGTCCTTTCTCGACCGCATTATTTGATTGAGGCACTCTTGTTAATTTGCCATGCGGGACCCACTGCCACCACTTTGAACTTGAGAGATGGAGAGGCCAAAACAACATCCATCAGCACCACGTGTAACGCTGTGAACTTGTAGATTCGCTTTTTATGTTTCAATAGCGCTTGTACTTGTTTGCTTGTTCATTGTATAAATACAAATATTTATTGAAGGTCAGTACCGTACTACCGTATATGATGTTTTTTTTATCTTCTCAAAAATATTTCTTTATTGAATCAAGGTTTTTCAAATAGATTACATTTATTTAGACAAAAATATGAAATGTATAGGTAGTAATCTACAGTATATGCACTATGACTCTCCAAAATCAGGATCTGCATCGGACCCAAAAATCTGGCTTTAAGTCGGTCTCTAATTCTCAGAACGGCGTTCCAAAATGCATTTCACTCAGCCATCTGATTCTGCCGCTCCATTACATTTCAGTGTTCAAGCTAGAATTAATCTCCGTCTGGGGTTTTTGGCCGACAGTTTACAGAACCGTACAACTTTAATTATGTGCAATAACCTGATAAATCCGCTCGGACACGTTAGGCAAGACGAGAGCTTGTGTGAATTTATGAGTTGTGTTGAGTTGGATTATGAAACAGCATGGTGCAGTGGAAAGACACCAAAACCAATGGCGGTATGGACGTATGGTCACTCTCTGGACATAAACTAATTGCTCCCTGGAAAGCTATGACCAGAATGAAAGACAGAAGCTGTGTGTGTGTGTGTGTGTGTGTGTGTGTGTGTGTGTGTGTGTGTGTGTGTGTGTGTGTGCGTGCGTGCAAGCGTCACTGCATCTTCAGTGAGAATATACAAACATGCCTGTGTAATTCCATCAACGTTCCATCTCTGTGATAATCTTTACATCTTTGACAGCTAATACACCATACGGTATGTTGTTGTGGTGTGGTGAGTCCAGAGATATGTTCTTATTAGACCTTAGCAGAGGAAGCCTTTATGACCACGGTCATTAAATACCAAACACTTCTACATTCCATCTCAGAGTTGGGCTATAGGTGCAGACTATTTGATTTTATCTGGCAGCCTAGGGCATACCCACAGATTGGTTGTTAGAGAATTCCATCAACTTGGGTGCCCAAAAAGGAGGCAAAAAGGCTAGCAAAGTGCATTTCTGCCATAATAATTGGTAGCCGCCACATATGGCAGATATGCTGTTACTTATAGAGCGCCGAAGTCACTGGCTCGCTCATCCCCCGGTTCCATCGGGTTATTTCTCTATGGAGAATAACATTACAATCGTCTCATATAAGAATTGTGGTTGAAAAATAAACAAACCGTCTCGCCGATATTGTTCTGTCAGGTGTCTCAGTCACTCAAATTTGATAGTCTGTTTCTAGCAAAAATTTAACTAATTCGGCAGCAGTAACATTAGCGTTTTATCACAGTTAGTTGATTCTTCATATCCATATGAGTGAAACCAACAGGATGATTGTTTATTTTCAGTTCTTATATGAGGCAATCTAAAATCCCCCTAAGAACCCGTGGACTTAGCGCCCTCTAGCGATACTGACGTCAGACTTTGGTGCTCTATACCCATAGGCCCTCATTTATCAATCGAGTGTAAAATCTGCCACAGATTCGAGTGCAGGTTTCGTAGTACACCCACGTCGCCACGGCATTTATAAAGTGATCGCAAACAGCTGATCCTTCCTTAATTTCGTTCTCACGTTAATAAATGTGACGGCTGAAATCTATCTGGCACGCCCTATGAAATCAAGCCTCGCCCTCGTTTTTGCGACCTGAAAACGGCAATACGTTTACTGAAACCATGGCAACATGAAAAAATAGGTTTCTCCCGTGCCTTGCTGCGCCTCACTCTCTCATACACACGCACAGACGCACAGCACGCACACGCAACTTGCAAGCTGCCCAACTAACTGGTGTGTTGTTAAATAAATAAAAAACGAACACCTGCATGAATTAAATAAAGTTGTAGGCCTACCCTGTCTGTTTCTCCTCTCGCTTCCCTTATTGCTGCCCGCCTCACGGTCCTCACCCCCGCACGCCACGCACGCACGCACATATCGCAATTTGCAAGCAACTTTCACTGTGTATTGTTAGTTGTATATTAAATTATTAAAGTATTTTTAATTTAATATACAACAAGATATATTAGTGAACGAAAACCTGAACCTGAACCATAATTAAATAACAAATAGGCACACACACGAACGGTGACACGCTGCTGTTTTGCAGGTGCTCCTCCTGTCCTGTCTGTCTGTCTCTCTCGATCACTGTGGTCCGTCCGTGACCAACTGCATGCACGTTCGATTGCCTCGCAGTCGCTGCAGTGGCTGCAGGACTGTCAACTGTCAATTATATTAATGTGCAGCCAAAATATATGGTAGCCTTGGTGGTGGTGGGCTGACTGGCTGGGTTAGCCTATACCTATCGCCGATGCGGTTCCCATGCACTTGCGCTGGGCTGGCACGGCACATTTGACATTCCAGTGACACGTCAGGTTTATTAAACGAGGAGGAGATTGCATATACCGTAACTCCAGAAAGACAAGTGCTGTTGGCCTGCTGTAGATTACAGTATATAGGCTACCCATGCATGTTGGGACTCTCCGCAGCTGCATTGCACTATAGGCTACTTTCCAACGTCATGGAAATATTCCAGCACAGACAGCCCAAATCCGCATGTATGCCGCATGGACATACATGCAGCATGAGAGAGGCTATCATGTCGTCAAGGCAGTCATAATCAACGTTTATGTAGTGATTTCTGATTTGATCATTGATGAACGAATCATAAACATATGGATGAAGGCTTGCCGCTTGCATGTGTGCTGGTATGTGTTGGCGACGCACGCCGCGCGGTCCCGTCCTCCCGAGCCCCGAAAATGATCTCGCTTTTATCTGAACTGTCAAAACTGTCAAAACCTGTCTAAGCACTTATTTAAATGGTGAATGATTAAGTCCCTTACGCCTATAGCCTGCTAGTACTTACTACAAATAGGCAGCTGTATGCTTGTCATTGTCACTTGGAAATAAAGGCGTGCAGTCCATTTATGCCTTTTTTTAATAAAATAAGCTAACACAATCATAAGCCGCATCACTGCATGCGCTCCAAAAAGTTGCTTGCATAACAAGGCCAGTAAATCACTGTTTGATTAAGCACAAACTAATACATTGTAAACATGTTATATTGTTTTTAATTTGCGCGATTTTAATTACTTAATTGTAAAGTTGGAAATCTCTCCCTTTTTTTTTACATACACATACCGTTTTATATTAACATTTTAGGAGAGAAAACATATGTTTAGATGCCTGTGACAGCGTGTCAGCAGTTCAGACAATGCTGCTCCGCAGCTCGAAGACAGAAAAAAATGCGTACGCCAGCTGAGGACCAACCGTGGATTTTCAACGTTGTCACGTTCAATTTCAAGCTTTGGCGGAAATGGTAAATGTCAAAAATGTCGGCAATTTCGGCGTGCACCCATATTTTGGCGTACGCACGGTTGATAAATGAGGGCCATAGAGTACTGAGTGATACTGTATCATGAAGACATATACCATGGTTTTGTGAATGTACCCTTAACTGTATAACTTTAATATTTGTGTCCTTGTAGTGTACTCTCCTTTATGTGGACATAAACTTGTTAAAATGTGCATGTGTAGGACAGCAAAAGAGGGCCAGCTTCATCACGTACACCTCAGAATAATAAGCCAAGACAGAAATGTAATGCACTCTCTATCCCTCTACCCCTTACATCTACTGGCTGCACTACAGGGACCCGAGACGACATATTGCAGCGACTTGTGACGGCGTTCCCTGAGAGTAGGTCGTGCTCAGCCCGGTGGTGACGGCGTTCCCTGAGAGTAGGTCGTGCTCAGCCCGGTGGTGCTGCCCTCGTTCCCTGAGAGTAGGTCGTGCTCAGCCCGGTGGTGCTGCCCTCGCTTGCTACGCTATTCCCCTGCAGCTTGCTGCTACTAGGCCTCCGTGCCAACTTTCAGCACAACATCTGCTCCCTGCGACGGAGAGAGCGGAACGAGTCGGGTGGGGGTGTGAGAGACAGAGAGAGAGAGAGAGAAAGTAAGTACGAGACAGTGGTGGAAGTAGTACTGATATTTTTTTACTTGAGTAAAAGTATCAATACCATCCATCTAAAAATGCACCAAGTCTCTGTGTGTGCATGCGTGCATGCCCAACGGGCACCTCTCTAGTAATGTAAAAATACTGTTTCAAGCTTCAAGTCTGGTATTCAAAATTTACTTGAATGAAAGTAAAAAGGTATTGCCATCAAAATACACTGAAAGTAGCAAAAGTAAAAGCAAAAATCATTATGTAGAATGTGCCGTCTTGTAAATAGAAGATAAAAGCTCACAGCGAGCCGCAAAGTGATGTGTTGTGAACTTGAAGAGTGGTTAATGCTTGTTTTGTAATAATAATAATCAAAAAAGTTTTCAAATATTTGTAGTGGAGTAAAAGTACAATATTTGCCACTGAGATGTTAGTGGAGCAGTAGTATAAAATATATATATGTATATAAAGATACTACAGTAAATCAAAAATACCTATAAAAATACTTTTTTAAGTACAGTAATGTGAGCACATGTATTTGGTTATTTTCCACCACTGGAGAGACAGAATGGAGAGAGAAAAGAGTGAGCGAGCAGTCAAGTCACCCTCAGATTCGGTTCATTTCACAACCAACAGCTCTTGTGATGAGAAGCAAAGTGCTCTGAATGCTAACCCGACACCATGGTGATCTAAGACAGAGAACTGAGAACGGTAGTGACTCTGGGCTGGGATTGGGGAGGATTCGGGGTTCGATGCCGCCACTCCTCCTGACTTCATTTATGTGTCCTCGGGGACGACACTGAACCCCCAACTGCTCCCAATGAGCAGGTCGTTTGGTTGACAGCCTTGCTTGGCAGCCTCCTCTGTCAGTGTGTGAATTGTAAAGTGCTTTGTGGAGGGAAAAAAAGGCAAAGGAAAGTGGACCATTTAAATCCTTTGTAGGTGTATAGCCTGGGATCAATACCATTTTTCGGGTTTGAGATGGGGTTAACTCGAGATCACCGGATCATCAGAAAAGACCTCAGAACATCACACGTTTTGTCAAAACCATGGAGAGCTCCGTAGATTTGAGACTTATTCAGCTTTTTAGTCCACCTGTATACAAGAAGTGAACGGCAGTGTGCGTGTGCGAAACCTGTCTAGGATCACTGAAGAAGGAAAGGCCAGTTTGATATAAAAAATAAAGCTTATCTGACGTTTCGCCCAATAGTGGTTGCCGGTTGGATTCTAATTGGCGGAACGTTCCGTCACGAGCAGTTATCTTGTTAAAATAGAGCCTATATATGTACATATATAGGCTATATTTATATTTGTACATCTCAGAGGCAAATAGTACTTTGTGTAATCCACTACAATTATTATTACTACTTACTTTATGCATTTAGAATAATTGTGACGCGTTGTGACCTTGCAGATCTGCTATTTTCAAAGAACTTTTATAAATTGGATATTTTTTTTTACTTATGGCACTTTAATTGTTTTTTTTTTTGTTTTTACTTTAATTCAATTTTGATGCCAATACTTTTGTACTTTTACTCAAGTAAATGTTGAATATCTGACTTTTTCTTGCAGTTCTAAATTGCGGTACTGATACTTTTACTTAAGTATAAAACGTGAGTACTTGTTCCATCACTGACGGTGAGGTTCATGATGACTGAAAGAGTTTATCGCTTCAAGGACCCGACAGAATCCCTGCAATGTTGATGAAAGGTGATTCATAGCCTGCATAGACGAGGGGTGTCAAAATGTCGGTCTCGGGGATGATTTTAGGAATAACAAAACGTATTCATGATAATTTAATGATGTATAGCAGTATAAATAACGGATGCCACGCTCTCTAGCCACCATATCTCCCTGTAGCGCTGTACAGGTATGTCACCTGCTGCGCCGACGGTACTTGTGTATTCACTACTAAACCCGGGAAATCAACTGTGTCGTTCTAGATTTCAGCTTTGGCTATTCAAAAATATCACATAATTTATACAAGCTCACACAGTGCTTCACATTGTGCCGTGCTGCGAGCTTGGGCATCTGCTATTTTTTTTAAAAGTCCCCCCTTTCCAGTCTAACGTTTGACTCCGTGGTACATCGTCCCAACGGAGTCGCCCACTTGCCGTCTGGGGCGTGAGAGTGCGTGGTCTCATGCGCTGTGCGATGAAGTTCCCCCACGTACCTTTCTTCAGCTGGATGTTGAGCCTGCGTCCCGTCTTCTTGAAGTAGGAGGAGCCGCTGGTGGGGTTGGCGCTGACGCGGCGCTGCAGCGAGGGAGACGACGTCTTGGAGGCCGGGGGAGCGTGGGGTAAGGTGGCGTAGCGGCGACTTGGCTCTGGGGTGCTGCCCGCCAGAGGACCCTGGTGACTGTGGACGAAAGATCAATATCCCTTTTGTCACTTAATTTCACTTTCATTATTGTTGCATACATACATACATACTGTACACACAGACACATACTGTACATACATACATCAATACAGCTGTTAGCAGTATAGTAGGGCTTAAAACCGTAGCCCCCAGTGACAAAACTATTGCTTTAGTCACTAATGGCTTTTTCTGCAAAAAAGGTAAACTAAATGTGTCAAAGACCACACAATGTTTTCTTCCCATTTTCTTTGACGGGCTTAATATTAAGTAGCGATCCATTACTTATACATTTCATGAAGGCAAATCTCTTCTTAAGTACTGCCAAATGAAATGAAAGTGTTATTCACTTTTCTTTGATTTGTAAGTGTCTATTTCTGCAGCATCTCCTGTCTTTAGGTATATTCATGTGACTGTGAAATTGGATATTAGACATGCCAACGTGAGGCCAAGGGGCGCATGTCTCTTCTATTCTACTTTGTTTCTATTCCGTTCAACATCGTCTCTGTCGGGTGGAAACCTCATTATGCCCAAAATAGTGTCCAAAACAAAAACAAAAAGAAGCAGATCGACAAGCTTGTAGATCTGCTACGTTTGATGCTTGTGTGTGATGCTGTAGTATGATCAAGTACGGGAGTTAATATACGCAAAACACACACAAAGTTCAAATATGGAGATAAGAGGTTCCTGCCCGACAGGTTATTTACGACATGCAGACGACCAGACGAGACAGTAAAGCGTACTTGTTGTGGTTGTTGGTGACGATGGGGTTGGTGAGGATGGGGTGGGGTCCCGTGTTGGTGAGGATGGGCGGGTGGGGTCCCGTGTTGGTGAGGATGGGGGGGTGGGGTCCCGTGTTGGTGAGGATGGGGGGGTGGGGTCCGGTGCGTGACGACATCCTCTGCGGGGTGTGTTCCAGTGGCGTGCCTCCCACCACCAGACTGGAGCGTTCGCCGGGCAGCAGATGATGCTGCTGCTGGGGGTGCTGCTGGGGGGGGTGGTGGTCCTGACTGAAGCGGACCCGGTTGCACTGGGGCGAGCCCACCTCGCCCTGGGCCGACAGCACCTCGTAGTGGCTCTTCAGGGAGGCCGGGACCACGTGGAAGAGGATGAGAGGGGTGCGCATGGCCTGGCGGAAGATGTTCTGGGCTCTGGGAGGAGAAGATATCAATCAGTTAGCAACAGTGATTCTGCAACATGGGGGGGAGGGGGGCGGGCGTCAAATCTTTGTTTGATTGGACCTTTTTTCTAACATTAGTATTCGCAAAAAAATTTATAAAAAAGGGATGGATAGAGAGAGAGAGAGAGAGAGAGAGAGAGAGTGAGAGAGAGAGTGAGAGAAAGGTTAACTTGGCTAATCATGGGGCTAATCTCAGTGCAGCATGCCAGCAATCGACGACAGAAAATTACATTAGCGCAATATCTCCAATTACCACCATCAAGAAGAGAGGGATGGGGCGTACGGATGGGAAATGATGAGTCAGCTAACAGTATAGTCAATGAGTAATATAATTATTTCTATACTATGGTACAGGGGGAAACATTGACAGAAAAAGACTCGCTCACCGTATAGAAAATAGAAGTAAAACTTCTTAGACTGAGACTTAAGAAAATATTATTTCTTTTATTTTATCATGATCATAAAGTGCAATTAAAAAGCAAATGTTTCGGTCCTAAAACCTTCATCAGTGTTGTAATGTTCTATGGCAGTGTATGGGACTGCCACTTAACATCAAGATAAACCGCAGCCAATGAAGACAGAGTCGAAGGTGGAATTGACTGTTTACTTCATGACAAAGCGGTGAAAACTGCAAAAATAATAAAACAATACATTCAGAGTTGTTCTTAATTGACAGCATTCCAATCATTTCACAACTAAATAAACCCAGGTAAATAATCATACACACACACTAGCTAAACCACATACACTCATCAGTGTTGATTAGTAGGATGACATACACCTGAGGCTAGGCTAGGCTATGTTATGTTCTGCAGACAACAGTAAACATTTGTCAAAAACGTTTCCAAATACAAAATAAACATAACAAAATACCACAAAATTGTACAGAAAGTTAGCATATCTAACATCAACTGCAACTTACAGCATTGCCTCTCAAAAGCTTCTAAGTTGGTAGATGTTTTCTTTTCTTAGGGTTACAGCTCTGAACAGTGTGTGTTTACTCTCTGCACTGTTGCATCAAAGATGGTGCTCACAGGAAGTGACTCTCATTATATACTGATTTCTTCAAAATAAAAGCACATATAATAATATAATAAAGTAGTTGCAGGCTTTTCTAAAGCGGACAGAAATACCAACATTGCTTAGAATTGCCTTAAAGGCAAGACAAGTGTTATATCCGTAGTCAAGTTTGGAAAGAAGAAAAAAAGGACGAAGAACAGTTATCTCAGTATACTATGGTACAGTACACTGCAGTATATTATATTCTGTGTCATGCAAGTGTGTGTGTGTGTGTGTGTGTGTGTGTGTGTGTGTGCCTCTCTCTAAAAGAGAGAAACAAATGTTGACCGAACAAGGCTATCATAGCACAAAAGCATCAACAGCGTGCATAATGACTGGGGAAATGCAGCGCAGATACGTTGTCCAGGAGCATCACACAGACACTTCATTCCTGTGCGTGTGGTTTGTGTGTGTGCGTGTGTGCACATGCGTGTGTGCGTGTGAGAGAGAGAGAAGCAAATAAGCCACGACAGTAGCTCCACACAGGTCGTTTCCATACACAAACAATTGTTTAGTCTGTATCGTCGGGCCACACTTAGCATATAGATAGTCCTGAGCCGGAGGAGTGAGCCGCACCTTGATGACGGCGGAGTGGGGGGGGGGGTGGGGAGTTAGGGAGAGTTCCCAGGCTTCCCAGGCATACAGCAATGACCCCACATCACAAAATGACTTATCGACGATCGCTAAGCCTCTCCCAGGCCTACAATGAGCGGCACTTCATTTCAGCGAGCGCTATAGCTTACTGCCCTGGGATCTGATTTGACTGCAGACCCGCCACGTCTTTATTCACGACGTGCGCCTAGTGTCGGGGCATGAAACCTCCCATCTCCGTATTTTAACTTTTTGTGTCTTTTCGGAAATTAACGCCCACCCCACCCGATCATACTACGGCGTCACACAAAGGTATCAGAAGGAGAAGATCAGCATGCTCGAAACGTGACGAGACACATTTCGAGCTTGTAGTTCTGCTGCTTCTAATGCTTTTACTTGATTTGAATCCAGAACTGTGACAGTTTTGGACATACGAGGTTTCCACCGGACAGAGACGTTATGCTAATCTACAGATATGACAGTGACTACTAGACAGACCATGGCATAATGTGATTCAGTGCGTGCGTGCCTGTGTGTGTGCGCGCGCTCACAAATGCACGAGTGTTGGTGTGTGGCTCTGACACTCCAGTAATCAGCCACCGCGCACACAGCTGATTGAATAATAAATTACCCTATCAATGCATCATTACATTCAGTTAGATTAAGCGCCTCAAAATATTTACCCATGCAAAACCATCTAAGGAGATTAGAATATCACTTTAACCCATTTTGGGCGGGAACTTTTAAACATTATGTTATAATTTAGCTAATAGCAGATCTACAAGCTCATAGCGCGCCACCGAGTGGCGCGCTGCGAGCTTGTAGGTCTGCTATTTTTGAAAAATCGTGAAAATATTTATTTCAGAAAACTGAAAGATTTAGAAGATTTTTTATTTATTTTGAGATCAGGTCTAAAGGGGTTAAAGAGACACACACAATCAGGGGGGGGGGGGGAGAGAGAGAGGGTTGAGGAAGGGAGGGGTGAAAAGTTTACTTCCTTTTTATGCACAATCACAGCCACCAGATGCATTTGGATGCCAGTGAGGAGGGTGTGCCTGATTCAAAACATGGCTCCCTCGTGGATTGGGAGTGTAAGCCTCTTTCACAGTGGAAGAGCCTTGGAAGCAGCTGGGATGTTTACTAATGACAATAGCGCCGTTTCGACAACGCAACAAAAATAAGAAATAAATAAAAAAATTAAAGCAGCCACAACAAACCAACACTCCAGTGGCTTCCACAGAGTACTGATGAGCAACATTAGCATAATGCGGCGAGGTAAACGTGATGGTCGGGAGGAGGAGGAGGAGGAGTCTCGTGGGCGGGCAGGAGCGTGTCTCGTAGCCTCGCCAAAGGGAGGGATTCTGGCAACGCTCCATCATAATAAAGTGATCCAGTCAAAAGTCCAGACAATTGGAAACAAGAAACAAACAAACCAAAAAAACTAAAAAAAAAAACTAAAATGTGTGCCTTGCATAGACAAACAGCCTGGCTGTGTTTCAAAAGCACGAGGTCTTATCGACGGCATAGGGGTGTGTGCTAGGGGTGTGCTTTTCTGAAAAATGTTCTTCCACTGTACAAATAGGGAAAGCCTTCCGATAAGTCTATGTATATCGTGTAATCTGTAATGTATTGTATACTTCCGATTGTATACTTTTATGAATCTGTGCTCCAAACCATGTGATCATGGTCGTGAGTTATAAATGATGATGATTGATGATTGATTTAACCCATTAAGAAGACCTGAGACCGATTCTGCACATGGATGTCTTCTAAATCTAAAAATATAGTGACACGCTGTGAGTTTGTATATCTGCTATTTTTTTAACAGTCAACGCTAATATCTAAAATGACATGGATGCTTTCTGCATTGTCTTACAAACCATTATAATTAAACACCGAAGCGCATTTCCTTGCCTTATAGGCCTTGGAGGGTGGGGGGGTAATCTGAATTTCTCCACAAATAGCAACAGACTCATGACGTGGCATAAAGCTCGTAAATCTGCAATCAATGCAGAAATAAATAAAAAATACATTGTTAAACAGAACTGCCTGTACCCCACTCACTGTCAATAAAGTGATCGTGAGTTCAGCATATACTGTACACTGTTAGTGTATAGCTATATGAGCCCATTGATTTACACAGGATTACCTGCAGTCCAGGATGGACACACTTATAGGGCAGCACTCGCACGCACGCACACACACCCAAGCCATTTCCTCCAGGGTGGGCTGATAGAAGAGCCAACCCACCACCCCAGCCTGGATGACAGATGAGCTATTTCTCCTCCCTGGCACATGCATGCGCGCCACACACACACATACACACGCGCATACACACACCTGTATGTTTGTGAGTGTGCGTGCACTTTCCTGTGCAGTTTCCTGTGCCCCTGCTGCATTCGGCGGTGGGACTGTGGCTTGTGGGTAAATGGGGGAAGAAAGCCTTATATCTTCATTCCACTTTTAGGAACTAAGCAGAAGTGGAAAAATCGATGGGAGCGAATTGAGCGGAATGTGAGGCCAGTGGGTGTGGTAATGGTTCATTTATCATTCGCTGCGCACCGCGGTGCCACGTGTTGTGAGCTTGTAGATCGGCTTTTTCGATCACAGGACACGGGTGTGCAAAGAGGTACACATCAGGCTTATGGAATACGCAGCCTGCCTCCTTATACACACACAGCTACAAGTACACACAGAGTACTACCGTATGTCTGCTGTAGGTTTTTGCAATAAGCAGTGATGGAAAAAAGTACTGAAATTGTTTACGTACTGTAGGTAAAAGTACCAATACTGCAATGCATAAATACTACTAGCTACATATATGGAGAATACCCTGACTAAAATGTGTAAACTCACAACGTGTCGGATCACAATGCATTTTGAGCTTGTA
The DNA here is from genome assembly GCF_963924005.1 of Protomyctophum bolini. Taxonomy (NCBI): domain Eukaryota; kingdom Metazoa; phylum Chordata; class Actinopteri; order Myctophiformes; family Myctophidae; genus Protomyctophum; species Protomyctophum bolini. The sequence goes on from NC_137882.1 coordinate 19,805,515, forward strand.
GATGGGCTATTTTTAAATAGCCAACGTTTTAGTAGTGTTGAAGTGGTTAATGTATACGTTTTGTAATAATAATTCAACTACAAACTAATGTTTGTGGAGTAAAAGTACAACATTTGCCACTGAGATGTAAAATTATTGAAAATCGGAAAATACTCAAAATAAAACCTCAAAATTGTACTTACAGTAAGTGCAGTATTTGACTACATGTATTTACTTTCCACTTCCACCACTGGCAATAAGGAGATCAAAATACATTTGAAGAAATACAACTTGAATTACTTCAATTTATACCCTCTGCAGGAGTACTTCTTCTCACCTTTATTCAATAGCCCATTCCCGTGCAGAAATATATTGGTCACTTTTTTCTTATTTCAATGCCCCATAAGAGAAAGATTTTTACAGCTCTAGCAGTGACTTTCAATTAAAAAAACCTCCGCATTGACCTGAATTAGGCTACGGTCCCCCATTTCTATCTCCGGCACCCCAATGTATAGTGTAAAATCAAAGTTAATTTCACTCTGAGAGTCTGAGTTATAGACCCATTAACTATCAGCTACAACTATCATGTAGCTGAGGACCCCCTGGAACTCCCTCAAGGACCCCTGGGGGTTGGGAAGCACTGACTCACTGTTCAAAGCGCAGGTTGCGTATGTTGACTTACTGTTCAAAGCGCAGGTTGCATATGTCCCCCATGTTGATCTGTTCAACTTACTGTTCAAAGTGCAGGTTGCGTATGTCCCCCATGTTGATCTGTTCAACTTACTGTTCAAAGTGCAGGTTGCGTATGTCCCCCATGTTGACTTACTGTTCAAAGCGCAGGTTGCGTATGTCCCCCATGTTGACTTACTGTTCAAAGCGCAGGTTGCGTATGTCCCCCATGTTGACTTACTGTTCAAAGCGCAGGTTGCGTATGTCCCCCATGTTGACTTACTGTTCAAAGCGCAGGTTGCGTATGTCCCCCATGTTGACTTACTGTTCAAAGCGCAGGTTGCGTATGTCCCCCATGTTGATCTTCACGATGCAGTCGTCCTCCTGGAACAGTCCTTCCTGCTCTGCTTTGCCCCCACGCTCCAGACGCTTCACCAGCAAGCCCAGGGTCCTGGTGGGACGTAAAAGTATCAATACTGCAATATAGAAATACTGATATATGAGTAAAAGTCTGGAATTCAAAATGTATTTGAGAAAAAGTAGAAAGGTATTGGCATCAAAGTGTACTTAAAGTACCAAAAGTGAAAGTACTCATTATACAGAGCGCTACATGAAAGCAGTCCATTTATCACTCGACAGCGAGGCGATATGCACAGTATAGAGAACATGCTTATATGTTCACAGACTAGAGGGACTTGCTGATGACACACACATGAGGCTCCCTACAACTTCAAGGCCTGCATATCTTTTTCAAGACCAAGACTGTATAGATAGAGATATAGGAAGAGGACAGGGTTCAAGTACAGGGAAAGGACAACACTGGCTCGTGGAACCTGTACACTACAGGGATTATTATATTACTCCATAGAATTAAACCTGCCAATCGCTGAGAACCAAGTGGTGTTTCTTGTGGCACAGAATTAAATGTGAAGCCCCAAGTCTCTCTGTCTGTCATCCACATATCCAGCTGCTTGATCATCTCATAGGTTCAGAGCACATGCTGTGGTTGCATTCATCAGAGCTTAATACGTGAGCTGGCAGTGCCAAAAAGAAGATAAAAGAAAATGCCACCTCAGCAATATCTTAAAAAAATAAAATAAAAAAGCCAACCTTTACCTTCAAAAGCCCTCCTTGTAAATAAATACATCAGAAGAGTGCCTTGAGGTGTTTAGGGCCTTGCATATAATGCAAGGATATCTGATGCAAGCGCTCACACAGCACATCTACAAACGCAGAACCGCCTCGGGGTGCAGGTGGAAATATGTGAACACATGTGTTTGGAGTCCTTGCAAAGAAATAACTGATGGAAAACTTTATAGACCTCGCTTCAGAAGAAAATAAAAGGTAACTACAGAACAAACCAAGTGCAAGCTAATATGCGGCAGACATTTTCTTTGTGTATTCGTTTGTGTCAAGGACACGACGCGACGTGTTTTGCATTGTTTTCACCTCCCTGTCATTTCGATGAATATATGAAACAGAAAAGCAAATTAAAAAGTCTGACTGGGCTTATTTCTAGTCCCTCGCCAAGGGCAGATTCACCACAGAGCTGTTTTGCATTTCGTCCAAACAAGGTCAATCTCCAAATCATCCATCTAATTGGCTGCATAATGTGGGCATGTACGCTCACAGATATTTAAGGACAACAGAAGGGCCTTGGCTCTCTCTTGGATGTCTGAGCCCACCTCGCCGGGTCAGCGTTAATTGCGGAGTAAATGTGGCAGAAAGTGGAAAGCGGACAGTCAGGATCTCCACGAGCGTTTGAAAGCACAAAAACAAAAAGGGGTGGCAGGTGAACATGACAGCCGAGCCGGGCCCAGGGCGAGAGAACCTCTCAAGCTCTTTTTCAGCCTGGCATCCCTAATTTGGGAATGTCATTATAGACAAAGTCAAAAAGTGAAAAGTAGAAGACAAAAAACAAGGCACATTTTCCGAGAGAGCGATAATAGCAAATCTACAAGCTTGCGACGAGCAAGGGCGGGAAGTGCTTTAGCCCATTATTAAGACCTGAGGCCGATTCTACAAATCTTCAGCTTTTTGAAAAACGTATGTTGGTAAATCAATCTCAAATGTTTTCATGCCAAGGAACCACAAAATTATATGTATTTGGCCGCCAACCCCCATCTCAACGTATTTAGTTCCAGGGACCCCCAAGAAGCAAATATTTGAGTTTAAAACGCCCCCGCCAAAATAATAACCAGTAAGACGCCCTAAAGAGCGAGGTAACAACAACAACATATGCAATTCTGTACTGGCCATAATATGGAGCGTATCTTGAGTGCACAGGGTTTGACGAGGCCAGATCAACATAAAGGAAGGACGGGTGGTTCAAATCTAAAATGACACCTGCTTAAAACATGTGTGGAGTGTTGAGTTGATCCAGAATCAGTATTCCGAGCGGCGGCCGCATGGTGATTAGGGTTATGGCCTTGTCTGCTACAGATGTGGGAGAGATGATGATTTCATATCATTGTGATTACTCCAACGCTGTGCCACTTTCTCTCTCAATTACATGTCGTCTTTCGGCTGGAGCCGGGCGACGTTCAACGTGAAAACTGAAGAAAAGAATAAAAAATAAATAAAAGTCGAAGGGGTCTGTACCAGAAATGTGTTAAAAATATCACCCATCCTAATGAACCACTGAAGAACCATGAGATGCTATATAGCACCCAGATTGTAAATTGTAATTCTCACCATCTTTGGTCGACACAAGAAGCTACCGAGAAATTTCAGCAATCTCACATTTGACACATGGAAAGATGCATTCTTAGAGAGACCACCTGGTCTCATCTACCGCCTTTAATTAAATAATAGTGCAATCAGGATACATTCTATGTGCTGCAATTATGACTGACACTTGTTCTAAACGATCACAAAGTGATATGTTATTACCAACAAAAAAAACACATCTGCGTGAGTGAGGGTGAACGTGGTAGAAAAGGTGTGTGTGTGTGTGTACTATACTTAGACCAAAACGTCCCCACAAGTATAGTAGAATTTGAGAAACAGACAACGTGAGGATTATAGGGATATTATTTATTAGACATTCAGGGGTTAGGTTTAGGGGTTAGACTTTTTGTGTGGCGATGTCACACACCCGTGAGCTTGTAGAACTGCAATTCGTCGCCGGGTATTGTTTTATATTGGTATTTTCAGCCATTTCCAATGGCGTCCTAGAACTATGATGTCCTCACAAGTATAGTAATACAAGCATGCGTGCGTGCGTGCGAGAGAGAGAGAGAGAGAGAGGGAAATCGAGAGAAAGAACACCTCTCCAATTCTCTCCTCCTGACTGTAAGCTGATGTGAGTACGTGAGTCGAAAGGAAAATGCCAGCAGTGTCCGTTCCGTTGCAGTGACTGCAGTTCCATGTCCGGCTGTCTGAGAGAGTCCACTGTTTATCTGACCCCTGTGGCCCTGGTCTGGGCACTAATGACAGCCCGCTGAGCCTAATGCCTCCTGCTTTCTGCACAAAGCACGGCGCAGGGAGCTCCATTAACATCCACCGGACCAGCCAGACGAGACGCGTCATCTTATCATCGAGTTTGCCTGCTAATTGAAGGCTCTCTGATAGCTATTACCGCCCGGTCTTTGCTGATGGAGGTGGAATTTGGTTACCAAGCGGGCCATTGTGTAGCACGAGGGTTTGTGGGAGATGTGGAAATACCTGGCTTGCTGAAATTGCTCTTTGCAACGGCACTGTAGCTTTGCCAAGGAATGGCTTCATTAGAACTTTTAGCAACGTTTTCCGATCTAAGTTTCAAAGTACTGTACAGCTTGTACAGTTTGAGACAGCTTTTTTTTTTTTTTATATATTTTTTATCCCACGATTTTGTAACTACATATCCTCCGCCAACCTGGGGAGAGCAACGGACTTAACTCATGCTTCCTTCATGCCTGAGTGTCCAAGTTGCTCCTTTACACCTGACAGGGAGGAGTTTCCCTGGTTGGACGTAGCGCGTGGAATGAACACGTTATTCCAACCAGTTCCTTTCCCCTCCATCAGGCGCCTCGGCTGGCCAGGGGGAGGCAGTTTAGAGACCAGGATTACTGCATGTTTTTTGTGAGGATACCTACCCTAGGGGACACGGGGAGAACATGCAAACTCCACACAGAAAGTCCCTTTCGCCAACCCCGCCTCGGGTATGGGCACTGATGACGCGGAGGAGGAAACACGGCCGCCAGCACCCACAGCGTCCCGAGCGGGAATCGAACCCAGGACCTTCTAGCTGTGAGGCGACAGCACAACCAACTGTGCCACCGTGCCCCTTGAGACAGCTTTTTTGGGTGGCGCGGTGGTACAGTACCTGCACACCACCCACGGAGGTCTGGGCTCAAATCCACTGCAGTGCATCCGTCTTTGTCGAGCATCTACGCCAACCCAATTGGGTGACATTTGTCACGCATATATCTAAATGACGGACCCGCCTGGCAGCACTGTTTAATGCAATTTATTGTTGTTGAATTATTCATGACAAAGTTGTACAGTATGTATATATCCATAACATAAACAAGCAGCACGCTAGCAAACAATTCACTAGTTCTTTGTTTCAATCATTTAGTTATTATTATTTCACACTTATATTACCTGATCATCTTCTTAAATACACTAGTTTGAAACTCTATACCGTCATATGCATACATCTGTCGCGCAAATTATCAAAACATTAGAAAGTAGGCTAGCCGGTGTTGTATCAGATTGTGAAAATATAATAATAATAATAATAAAATGATTGAAAGAAATAACTAGTGTATTGTCTGCGCGTGCTGCTTGCTTATTTTATGGACATACCGTACATACTGTTGACTTTTACAACTTTGTCATGATTAATTCAACAAAAAATACTTATAACTCACACAAATAAATTGCATTAAACAGTGCTGCCGGGCGGGTCTTTGCGCAACCGCTCCGTCATTTAGATATATGCATTTGTCACTGCACGCACTACGGGCTGGGGGAGGCACCTGTCAGCAGGGAGTGCTGGGCGGGGGGATGTCCTCCCAGTGGGGAGGACAGGTGAGTCAATACTAGGATACAACAACAGCAGTGACAACGCACAATTGTGACCAAGTACATTGCTTTAGGGCACAAGGAGGCATTGGTCTTTTTAAAGCTTTTTGCAGATTATTAAAGTACAGAATGTAAGCTTTCAAATGATGTGTCATTCATTGAAATCAGAAAATATTTGAATAAGACTTATTTTAATGTCAGACAACGTGAGGATTATAGGGATATTATTTATTAGACATTCAGGGGTTAGGTTTAAGGGTTGGGGGTTAGACTTTTTGTGTGGCGATGTCACACACCCGTGAGCTTGTAGAACTGCAATTCTTCTGGTATTGTTTTCTATTGGTATTTTCAGTCATTTCCAATGGGTCCTAGAACTCTACCAAGTAAACTTCTGAGAAAAAGGCTTTCAAAGTTTGTGAAGTTTTTCACACTACTGCTAACTAACTCCAGCCCTAACCTATTGGTGGTGATCTGCAGCTGAAACCTGAGAACAATAGCCACACACTAGCCAACAAAAAACTGCAGATGTAAATGTTGGCTTTAATATGTCAATGTGTGTCTCCACTCTCCAGAAGGGTGTAAGGAACACGAAAACACAGCTCTGTTTACAAACTAATTTAAGCTATTCAATGATTCTAAAACGGATATATTGTGCAGGGAGGAAATCATTTGGCATTACAACAAAATTAGGGAGAAAAGGGGGTAAAAAAAACTACGTTCTACTCCAGAGTGGGAGCGAGTCGTGGCGTCACTGGGAACCCATTCAGAGCAGCCAATCGTCAGGGGTCAGGGCTAAATATAGGCTCGACAACACTCACTCACGGGGAGCCGTTGGGATTAGCGTGCCGCGGAAATGACACGCAGCAATCTTCAATGTCAAGCATACTGTATATACTGCACTGTACTGTATGTCAGCCCATTTCATCTCCCCGGTCCACGTGCCATGCACCCCCTGACCGTCACGCAGCCTGCCTGCATGCGTCTCTCCTTCCACCCTGCGTCGAGTAGTCCTTGCATCAATCTGACCTTGGCTTGGTGGCGTGCCAGTCCCTTTGGCGTGGACCATGTATAGCACCCCATAGTTATATATAGATGAGCTTTTAGGTTGATTACACTTGGCTACTTCCTATAATATATATATATATATATATATATATATCTCACACACACACACACACACACACACACACACACACGCACACACGCACACACACACACACACACACACACACACACACAGTCTGTCGGGTGGAATCCTCACATGTCCAAAACGGTTACTTTTCAGAATTAAATAAAAAAAATTGCAAAAAAACATCAAAAGCTTGCTACTTTTGATGCTTGTGTGACGCTCACGCTGTATGATCAAACGCATTCATTTACGAAAATACACCATAAAGTTAAAATATGGAGATAAGAGGTTTTTGCCCGACAGCAACGCACGCGCACGCACACGCTGCATGTTTCCCCTTGAATGACCGTAAACTCTGATGCATTCCACCTCCTGTCCTACTGTCATTGACGCTGCTGTACAGGTTAAAAAGGGGAGCGGCTGCAGTGACCGTCTACCAACCCACTGAGTCACCTTCAACTTCAAGGCAGAGTGGACCCTATTGTGTGTGAGGAATGAAAGAAAAGAATAACAGCAGGTCGAGCTGCTAAACTAACCCACACAAAAGCATGAGGAAAATGTGGCCGAGAGAATAAAAGTCGATAAAGGAGGAAAAAGCCTCCAGCGCTGTTAAAAAAAACCAAGGTCAGATAGAGAGAAAGAGATGAGAAGAAGCCAAACTGTGAGACATGAGTAGGCAAAAAGCAGGTCAACAACATCGAAAGCTTGCATCGAAGTCACTGGTAAACAGATTGAGGGACATTAACAATTTAACACACAGACTAGTTAGCCCGGATTATAAAAAAGCTTACTAGCTAACATGTACTATGTACACTATGTACTTTTGATGATCAAATGTCCCCACAAGTATAGTAGAAATGTGACAGTTTTCAAATTTGAAAAAAAGATTCAGGTTTGGGCTGGAGTTGACATTTAGAGGTCAGGTTTAGGGGTTGGGGTTATTTTTCAGTTTTCACACCAAAAAGTTTGCTATTTTTCGGCTACTTTGCAACTTTTTCCAGCCGTTTCCAATGCTCTTCTAAAATGTTGCTTTCCTCACAAGTATAGTAATACAAACCTGTGTGTGTGTGTGTGTGTGTGTGTGTGTGTGTGTGTGTGTGTGTGTGTGCGTGCGTGCATGCTTTTACCTCACATCCTGAGAACTGAAAGGCACTACATGGATCCCCAGTGGCCCTCCTTGGTTGGACACCTCGACCGGCTTGAGCATGCCACTGTGGGACGTTGATGGATGAGGTGGAGGGGGGGGGGGCAGAAAGGGGGAGGGGAGCAGAAAGACATGCATGAGTACAAAAACAATGGAACAGGGTTGAAAATAAAACAGGCATGCAGTGCACAAAAGACGACACACGCTAACATGACAGGTAGATGTTGGGATGGAGGGACGGGGGGGAACACGGACTGCGTCGTTGCTCCCCAGGACCCATTGTCCGGCCATCCACCCCCAACGCGCACACACACACACACACACACACACACACACACACACACACACACACACACACACACACACAGTCATCCATTACGCAGTCAGGCCCACAGACCTCGGGGTCGATTACAGACCCAAATGGAGGCTCCAATTAAGTGATTAAGATCAAGGCCCGACGCTGAAGCAAGAACAGATTAATTGAAAACGTACGGGACAACACCGGGGCAGGAGAAGGAGGGGGAGGAGGGCTCCTTTTGTGTTAGATGAAGACCTGACTATGTGTGTGTGTATGTGTGTGTGTGTGTGTGTGTGTGCGTGCGTGCGTGTGTGTGTGTGTGTGTGTGTGTGGGGGGGGGGGGGGGGGGGGGATAAGGAAGAAGAATGGGAGATGCAGATGTCCACAGTGACGGTGATGGATACATGGGCCCGTCTTTGACTGTGAGGTCTGCAGTGCCCTCATGTTTTACTCTACAGTCTACAGAACAGCTGCAGACCTGTTGTGTGATTTGTAAGCACCATGTATGCAGCCTCAGCAGGGTAACTGCTGTATGGTGGAGACATTGTACAATAATGATACATCAGTGGTTCTCCAGGTAGTCAGGGAGCTAGCCAGTTCAAATATGATTCTTTTGGGGGCGGTCGCGGCCTGAAAAGTTTGGGAACCCACTCTAATCCACACTGGGGGTCCGTTGAGAACCACTGTGATGTAACTGGGGGGGCCAGAGTCGGCCTCCACATTCTATGTGTGTGTGCGACTCACTCCAGACCCAACGCTGGGGAATGCTCCATGGAGGAATCCGCCCTTCCCACAGGCTCGATCCTTCCATTCCTCTCTTCCTCTCTCCTGTGCTCCTCCTCCTCTTCCTCCTGCAGGCACAGAAAGGAGACAAGACAAGAGGATGAAAACAGGCCCAAAAAAAGAAGAACAAGGTGACAGGATAAATCATCAATCGCGCTGCGTGTAGCAAGAGGGAGAGAGACAGGCTCGCTTTGTCTTTCTGTCAATCAGTCAGTAAGTGAGTCTGCCAGTGCCTCTCTCTCTCTCTCTCTCTCTCTCTCTCTCTCTCTCTCTCTCTCTCACTCTCTCTCCCTCCCCCCCCTCCCCTCCTGGCTTTTAATCCAATTACCTGCAGGAGGAGTAATGCTTCCTGTGGTAAATCAAAGGGGACTCTAGCTCTGGAGTGGAGGGCATGCAGCGAAGGAGGGCTCTCACTCTCTCGATGCCTCGGCGACATACTGGCCGGAGCCAAAACCAAAATGATGACCAAAGTGGCCGTAATCGATCGCAATGCCACTGTGAGTCCATGGGGAGGGGGTTAGGGGCGTGGGGGGGTTCTGGCCAGGGCGTGGCCGGCCACCGCACCACAGTAATCAGATCATGTTCGGGGCCTGGGGGTCATTTGTTTTCTCTCTCACGCTCTTCCGTTCATTGCATTTAGCTGTCTACCTCCGGCCAGGGACACTAGACAAGTGGGCTGCGAGGCGGGTGGCTTCACAGACAGACGGACGGACGGACAGACGACTGAGGACAAACATAAGCACCATACTCTGCGGAACCACTTAAGCTCACTATTCTTTGCTCTATGACAAACAGATAATGCCATTCTCCAAAAAAGGTGCACCAAGGTTACTGTGGTTAAGGTAGAGGTAGAAATAAACAATGCATCCGTTCTAAGTACTTTATGTCCATGTACAGGACTGACATGGTGATTGTATGAGGGATCACATATGAGGGATACATTAGACACAATTGGAACTGAAAGGACGACACTAGATAAACGTTTAACACAATGCACAACAACACATAAGTGACTAAAGTGAGACATTATGAGCTGGGTAAAAGTGCATTACTGCAGCATTTCCACAGCCTGAAGGCCCAAACAAGTGAAATATAATACACCCAAAATCTTCACAATCTTTGGCACAAAGATATAACGGAAGCTTTTGGAAGATTTATTTGCAGACTCAGAAGCCACTTTATTAAAGAATCAAATCAAAGACTTATTTTGCAAAATACATTTACCCCCACCACTAACGGAGGAAGATCGAGGCACTTGTTATGATAAAAAAATAAAACACAACAGGGAGAATAAATGACCAGGCACAGACGGATTTCCCGGAGCATTCTAGAAAGAGAGTTATGCATGATCAAGAGAGGATCTTCCACAAACAGCCATTACCACTGTTAACGAGGGGAAATGTTAGGGATCTTGACCAAACAGCCGCTTATGCAATGGCTTTAAGATATCTAGCAATATATCTGACGCAATAACTATACTGAAGAATGTTGAACGTGTTGAATGTTGAATGTGTTGAACATTCTTGTATTGATCATTGAACTTGATCAAACACATTTTATTCCACTTCAACACAGAGCAAATAACACAAGAAGTATAAATATCATATGACCAAAGGTTTTATTTTTGATGTTTTTTCCAACAAGTATACTGCTTGGCTCCCAAGTGGTGTGGACTACAGACTTGCAAGGAAATAAATCCAATGCCCTGAGAAATATGTACTCATTGTCTCAATCTCTTGTTAATACTTTTTCATGGGTAAAATATTTATAAAATTCCACACTTTAACATTCACTTTCAATAAAAATGTAAAAGTAGAAAAAATAGCAGATCTACAAGTTCACAGTTGCACTGTGATTCGATGCAATGCATTATGGGCTTGTAGCTTGCCATTTTTGCTACTTTTGCATGACCTGTATTGTCCATCTAAAAAGAAGAGTTAAACAGGGATGTCTGATATCAGTCTGTTATAGTAGTATAGTATTGAATCGCTGATACAACAGATACAACTAGAAAAGGGCACTCCTTGGTCTTCACCAGACTTGGTGGCATACCCAGGTCGGGGGAAATAGCGTTTCAATTACATACGGTTCAACTGTCCACATCTGTGTGGTGCCGCTGATGGGCAGAGGTGAAAGCACTTTTAGATAATCCTTAAAACATCTTTACAATGTGTTCATGACTTCATGTACTGCCTTGCTGAGCTCATAGAAATGTCAAGATCATGGATATCAGCGAAAGCTACAGCAACGAGCAAAGTCAAGAGGCAAAGAGGACAGACATCCCATCATCATGTTTCTGTGACTGTGAGGGGAAATTAACGTTTGACCTTTTGCTTCTAAGTCTAGACCACCATGGCTCAATGTCATTCCTAAGCGGGAGTGTCCATGTACAGTACATGTGCGTGTGTGCGGGTGTGCGCGCGTGCTAAGGGGCTGCTGAACTGCCTTGTTAGCCAACACAATTACCATGTCAGTCGCCCCCCCCTCCCACACACACACACACACACACACACACACACGTCTCTCTCAGACTGAAGTGTCAACTAATAATGGTCTTATGGCTCTTTATGGAGATGCATTCAAGAAGAAGCCGTTCTCAGAAGCCAGGGACCTTTGGGTGACACACTGGGGACGATTCAAGAGATATACCAGCCCTGCTGTTTATTTATGAGGAGTTGGTGGGGGGGGGGGGGGGGGGGAGTGACAGACACCCAGGGGGGATAAATATTTAATCGTCAGTGTACCTTAATGGACACATACCACCAGTATCCTGCCCGGGTCACGTCTCCCCATGGCCAAGGAGAGGTGTGCCTCGCGTCCGCCTGCTCTCCATTCTAACCTGTCTCTAATGAAAATGAGTCAGTCACCTTTTGTCTGGTGCACCCACCCCTCCATAACCCCATGCACAGCCCCCACCCGCCCGCCGCAGCTGCTTATAATGATGTGTCAGGGAGGGTCGCAGGCGCCCCCGCCAAGCGCTGACTTCTATATTATCCACAAAGCTTTTCTTTTTCCAATGAAAGGCCCAAAAGGCTGGATTTAGGGAAGGAGGGGGTGGGGGGGTAGACTGTCTCCCGGGAACATGGTGACCTGGTGAAATAATTTAAATGGAGGTGGGAGGGGTGTGGGGGGAGGTTATACACCACAGCAGACGCATGCAAAGCATTACCCTGATGGACGGCTGAAATTGAAATAGACCCCAACTGATATATCTGTTTGGCCCATTACACAATAGGCAAGAGTTCCAGAAAATGTGCTTATTTAAAGTGCTGAAGGCAATCGTGTTGATTGATGACATATATTTTTCTAGGGGTATGAAGGGGTGCTGAATCCAAATCTGCTGCATATGTCCAGCTCAAACGCTAATGCCTCAAAATGGATAATTTAATACCACTATGCTGAAACATATCTTTTTTGACTAAACTTTATTGAATTTATCATAGTAAGGTATCAGTAAAATGACAGCATCAATATCAGCATGCAGCTGGTCAACCTGGCGTCCTTACTTTATGTTGGGCTTGGCAAGCAAGTCCAAAAATAACCGTTGTTATCGCATGAATTAACCAAACTAAACAGTCTGCCCTATACTCAAGAAACACTGTAGGTACGTTGGTTATATTGTATTAGCATACAGTATTGTCTTTGTATCTTTGTGTTTTTTTGTAATTTAATGCTCTTCTTGATCATACTACAGTGTCAGATAAAAGCAACAAAAGTAGCAGATCTGCAAGCTACTTTTGCCAGTTTTATGAATCCTGAACAGTACTGTATGTCATTTTTTGCATCTATCACAATGCAATTGGTGAGCAGACGACGAGCCTCCGGAGGAGGAGGAGGAGGAGGAGGAGGAGGAAGAGGAAGAAGAAGAAAGTTGTCGCAGCTGCATCCATCATTGACTGATGCTGACAAGTAATTAACTTCATTTTAACTGTAGCTCTGAGCGACAAGCTCCCATGACATCTGTCCTCGTCTCTCTGACTCCAACACTCCTGCCTCTCTCTATCTATCTCTGTCTGTCTCTGTCTATCTTTTCATTGGTTATCTATTGTTATAAGTTTTTATAATTTGTAATGCCAACGCAATGAACGCATTCAGGATTACATTCAAGTTGAAAAAAAAACTAACATTTTGTTAACCCATTAAAACTGGGTATTGTATTAAGGATGTATACTTGACTGTAAATACTTTATGTTGAGATGTCAAGTTTGTGCATCTACGAGAGAGAGAGAGAGAGAGAGAGAGAGAGAGAGAGAGAGAGAGAGAGAGAGAGAGAGAGAGAGAGAGAGAGACTGCACAGAGAGAGACTCGGGTCAGAGAGGTGAAGGACTGCTTCTACACTGCTACAGCACCATGTCTGCATCACGTCCTCAGAAGTACCAGAGATAGAGCTGTTTCTATTCAGGCACAAAGGAGGGAGCAGCAAGGCCGCGTGTGTGAATGAGAAAACACCAGGTGCAATAGACCTGGAGATTGGCACGGGGAAAAAGGAACAAAAAGAAAGGGAGAGACGAGAGAGACAGAGGGATATGGGAGCAGCAGTGGTAGACGAAGTACTCACTTTATTTAAAATACCACAATACCACAATGTAAGGGGGCACAGTCGGCAGTGCTGTCACCTCACTGGGTTCAAATCCCGCTGGGGACGCTGTGGGTGCTGGGGGCGTGTTCCCTCCTCAGTGCCCATACCCGAGGCAGGGTTGCATGTTCTCCCCGTGTCCCCTATAGGTAGTAGGTACTCTCACAAAAAACATGCAGTAATCCTGGTCTCTAAACTACCTCCCCCTGGCCAGCCGGAGCACCTGATGGAGGGGAAAGGAACTGGTCCGAATAACGTGTTCCTACCACGCGCTACGTCCGGCCGGGGAAATTCCTGCCCGTCAGGCGAAAAGAAGCAGCTTGGGACTCCTCGTGCATAGAAGGAAGCATGAGGTCAGTCCGCTGCCCCCCCCAGGTTGGCAGAGGAAGTGTAGCGGCCAGGATTACATTAGATAATTATTTACACTGGGTGAAAAGATTTGTTGCAATGGGATAAAGATTATAGGAAAAATGTGTATGTGCCTTATTCAATTGAAAGTGGTTCATTGGATTCATTACACTAAAGCTAAGCTTAGCAGACTATTCCCAGAAACAAACGACTCATGTAACAGGTGCCTTCAATCCCCTGCAAACCACACACACACTTTTTATTCCTGTTCAAAGCTCGCCTCTTTTTGGAAATCCTTTTTTGATACACTCAGTTTGGTTCTGGGATTCTCTGTATCACCCTGTCCTTTTATAGCTATCTTTGGTGTGTCCCCTGTAGGAGGCAGATTTAATAGATTCCAGGCCGGCGTCGTATATTGCTCCACTGGAAGAGCCCTAATCCTCCTGATGTGTCATTATGGCTGAAAAATAACCTTCTGGCCGAGTAAAGAAAACAATATTTGTCTCTGAGATGTAGTGGACTAGAAGTAAAAGTACAGAGCATTTGAAATACTCCAGTGAAGTTAAAAAAATAAAAATAAATCCTCAATGTGTACTTAAGCACCTGTAGGCTACTTTCCACCACTGTACGGGGGAAAGAGAAAGGTGAGTGCAGATGCAGCTGGGCATCTTGCGTCTCAATGCCGTGTCAATGCCAAGTGCTTAGTGCTCTCTCCCCTCCCTCTCTCTCTCTGTCCACCTGTTTTGCTCTCCCCATTATCTGTCTTCTCTCGCACGCCCCCTGCGATTGCATTTAGCACCCCGTTGATCTGCCAGTCCACTCAGTAGTGGGTTGGAGGAGAGACACATTTGTCTAAATTGTCTTTCTCCTCCATCTAGAATGATCATTCTAGACCGACCTCTCACACTCAATGATAGGAAGTAAAACAAAACAAAAATGTGTTTGTTGCTGACGAGATACAGTATAAGTATATGTAACAACCCACTAACACAAACAGACGAACACACGCATGTGAGCGACCGCACACACACACACACACACACACACACACACACACACACACACACACACACACACACACACACACACACACACACACACACAGGCTTGAGCTGTAGCTGTGTGTTGAGAAGCTGTCATTCTCCATCTAATGCTGCCCTTAAGGACACCTTCTGTGTGTGTGTGTGTGTGTGTGTGTGTGTGTGTGTGTGTGTGTGTGTGTGTGTGTGTGTGTGCGCGTGCATGCGTACCTCAGTGTGTGGAGTTTGTCATGCTGTTAGCCCATGGGCAAGTTATTCCCTCCTGAGCTGAAGGGCTTAACAAGGAAGAGGTCAAAGGTCACTGTAGCTGGTGTGTGCGTGTGTGTGAGTGTGTGCGTGTTTCCATCCTGGCTGGGGTCCACATCTGTGTGACAGTCTTAATGTATGGAACATGCCTGCTTTGGCAGACGTGTCACACATTCCGCGTACAATGGGGCCGTTTGTCAGAGACGAAAAACAATGGAGGGCCCAAACAGGGCAGGATATGGAGCCGTTTAGGCCGGGACAAGTGGGGCGAAGGAGCCATAGAAAACACCAGGAAACGAGCAATTTGGCCTGAGTCCGCTCCGCCAGAAGCAACTGTTGAAACATTTACAAAAGGACTCCGCCTCGCCACCTAAAAATATGGTGCGGCGTTTGTGTGCGAGGTGACATACAGTACGACTACACCCCTTATGGAAACCTAGCGATAGCCAAACGTAACAGCCGGTTGTGTGCGAAGCAGGGCAGAGGTGTAAATGCAGACTTTAAGAAAAAAGAAAACAGCAGAGGCGGAGGCTCCCAAAGGCATAGGGGGGCTGATAATTGTAGCCTCATTACGCCGAGTTAATGCAGTTACCCTGAACGGCTGTACAACAGACAATGCCGACATAGGACAGCCATTATGGCACCCGCGACTCAGAGAGACAAGCAGCCGCTAATAACTCCTAATAAGTCCCATTAAAAACTGCTCTGACCTCACGGAGCCAACGCAAACAAGTCACCCCCACCTCGACCGAGAGCTGACAGCCCTAGGGGTTCGCCGGCTGCGGCTGGAATCGACGCTGATGGCTCTGGGACAAATAGAAATTAGATTAAAACTAAACAGATTCTAATGACTCGTCAGCTCGGAGGCCGCGGTGGGGTCGTATTTCAACAGGCCTTCGTTGAACTCTGAAATAAGTGACACAATAACGGTCATTCCTGGGTCACATGTTGGGGTTTGCCTGGCCTACAGAAGCTCTCTTTTATCCCCACATCTGTCCCCTCGCAGAAAAACTGCCATTAGGACAAATTAGGCCTCTCAAAAAAAGCAAATAAAAAATGGAATAAGAAGTGATTAGATTGGACCCCACTGCTGTGATCCCCCCGCCCCCCATCCTTAACCCTTCCCTAACCAATGGGATCACTGGGAATGGGATCCCCCCCCCCCATTAAAACAGCCAATGCATCACGCTAACCAGGGTTACGAGACACTTATTTACATTTATGTTGGGAGTGGGGGAATGTTAAAAGCCCAGGGTCCACCGTTAACCTGCTTAGTGTATGATGAGGCTCATAATGAAGGATCATTCTTCAGCCCTAATCAATGGTTGAGAGGTAAAAAGCATTTGGTTGTTAAACTACGATGACCTAATCTGGGTCCATTTCTTTTATCATCGTGAATGTCAACTAGTGGGGGGAGCATAATAACAATAGGTGCAAGTTTGAATTCGTTCAAACCAGGAAAGCATCTGTGTCATTTTGAGACCTTTCTTCCACTGGGGTTTTTGAACGCGGTACGGTTCAGTTCTGCTGGTGTTTGTACACTTCAGCCGGGTCTGGTTGTGGCCTGGTTATGAGATGAAGAACCGGGTTGATGGGATCAAAACGACGTGGGAAATCACTGATTGGTTAAATAACACAAGGGGTGTGGCGTTGCTTTGTTTACCAGTGTCACTCGGGTAGTCGGGTCTATCCGTGCCTCTGTGGGATCAGTATCTACACGAAACCTTTCGCCTTTGCAGCTTTTCTCATTTTCTATGTAAGTTATGGCAGAAATGATGCTGTGGTCAGTGGAGAACATGCTGGCGTTAATCACCGTTTGGTCCGAACCCAACGTTCAAAATGGGTTCCGATGGCATGAAAAGGTGTATAGAGAAATAGCATCGAAGCTAAATGAACAAGGCACACAATGCAATTCCAAACAGTGAAGAGAGAAAATAAAGTTGAAAATCCTGTACAAACTTTCTCCTGTGTCACAATGTTCTAGTCTGAGTGAATGAGTTTGCTGAAGTTTTCTTCAGAAAACTTTTTTTAAACAGTAGAACAGTGGTGATGCAGCTTGGTGTCTAGACACCAACTCCTTTAACCTGTACGTGTGTGTGTGTGTGTGTGTGTGTGTGTGTGTGTGTGTGCATGTACGCGTGCCTGCGTGTGTCTATCATTGTGCCCCTCTGTGCATTTCTCAGTACTTCGGGTCATTGACAGTCATTGAGCTGTGAGAATTCTCTCCTCTCCATTCCTCTCTCTCTGTCTGTACAAAGTGAACACTCATCCTACTTGTTTGTCCTCTTCTCAGTTTATTTATTTTATCTTTCTCCCTCCTTTCTCTCTCGTTTCCTCTTCAAAGTTTACACTCTTCCGGTGTTTGCCTCTCCTCTCACCCTCAACTCTCTCCGTCTGTCTCGCCTCTCTACTCTCAAGCGGTTTCTCTTCATGGTGAATTATCTTTTCAGCCTGGCCGCCGCCTCCTGTGGCTCTTCACAGTCAAGGGCCCTTTACTAATGCCTGCCTATGGGTAAATGGAACAGGTACATAAAAGGAGCGGTGTTACATTGCAACTTGAGAAAACTATCTTACAAAAGCCATTACGAATTGTGCATTTTCCTTCAAAAATAGTTTTACGTCCACACAGGGAAAAACTTTTGAAAGAAACAACAGCAGTGTTTCAACGTTTGCATTCACTTGGTGAACAAAGGGACAAATAGCGGAAAATTATTCAAATGTGTTTAAGGCTGCTGCTCCGTTTGTACTTGTATGTACTGTATTTATATGTACTGAGGTCACTCTGTGCAGTCACACACACACACACACACACACACACACACACACACACACACACACACACACACAAGCTTGACCATTGTCACTCTTCTTTATAGTCTGGCCCCTCCCCTCCATTTTCTACCTCCCCCCACCTGTCCACTCCCTCCCCGCCAGGAGAGTCCGTGGCTCGGCCCGACGGCCAACGTGTTAATTCCTGATTGGAATTAGCGTGTGCCTTCCCTGATTTGCTCCGTGGAGTGAGAAATCACTTTCTCAAGGAGAATAATTGAACACGGGCAGGGGGTGCCAGCTCATTACCCACAAATCACAGGGAGCAGGGGCACCTTAGCTGCAGACAGTAATGACTTCTGGGAATACAAAGGGGCCCCCGTGCATGCAGCAAGTAGCCGCGGCTCGCCGTACTGGGCAGAACAAGGGGGACAAAGTGTACGCTCTTAACATGAGTTATTTTTTTCTCGCGCGTGCACATGCTTTTGTAACGGCGACATGTGAGGCGAAAGCCTTTTTCGTTTATCTTTCTGTGTTTGTCATTCAAGACGGATTTCGCTTAGATTTGGTGAAAGTAGAATTGTGAGAGAGAAGGAGGGGGCTGTGGACATTTCCAAATGGAATCCACCTTGCCCAGGCACTCACGATTAGCAGGCTGCTCAAAATGACTTCTGCACCACATCAAGGAGAATGCCATGCATTTAGTGTGGAAATTAGTTACTTAAGTGTGCGTGCACTTGCGCGCATGCGTGTGTGTGGAGGAGGGGGCGGGGGCACTTTGGCGTTAAGTAGATTTTGTCTCTCACCCAGCCATCAACACCTGGACCCAATTAAGCAATCAAAGCCGCTGAGAGGAGAGGACGAGCCTTGATGGGAGCACAAATGGATTTGGCCTCCGAGCCAAGAAGACATGACGCCAAAAACAAAAGGGAAAAAAAAGAAAGAAAGAAAAAAAAGTATCCAAAAAGCTAATAAGACAGTATTCTATTAGGCTAAACGGCTAAGCGCCATTTATTCCCCTGCCTGCTCGCAACTGAGGCGGAAGATGGACCTTGGTGATTGACAGTATCCGATTTCCCACAGTGCCAAATAATTCACTCCTATTTATTTGATTTCACACTTCTCTCTCTGTCTCTCTTTCTGCATGTCTGTCTGTCTGTCTGTCTGTCTGTCTCACACAGTCTCTTCCCAGGCTTTTTACACAGCGTATATTTCCACTCTCCCCGGAGCCCCTCAAATGAATCCACTCTGGGCACAATGACGGCCATTGTCACTAAAGAGCATTCTTTTTTCTCCTTACTGTTTTATATAGGGCCCCATTAGGGGGCCAATGCTTTTAAGTAGCTGTAGGAATGTAATAGGGCCCTGACCGACAGTAAACATCCATATCACGGAGCCCTGAGAGGAACACAAGACAGACGAACCCTCGCCTCTCTCTCACCATCTCCGCCAAGCTATAGGGCCTCTTTCATTTGCATCGTTCCATGAACAAGAGGCGGTCACAGTTGGACGCCATCCGTCGGAGAGAAACTGGTGGGTTTTTTTTATTATCAAGGAGTAAAAGAGATGGAGGATCAGCTGAGATGGGAAAGAAAGACAATGAGGAGGAGAGAGGCGAATGGATGGGCCCTTTGCGTCGCCTCTATACAGCACTGCTTTCAAACCTTTTCATGTCAAAGACACCCAAACTGATACAGTACATATTTGGCCACAGACCGCCATCTGAAAATGTGTTGTGCCAGGGACCCACAGAAGAGAAGATGTGGTATAAACATGTAACATTTGATTCTGTGTCAAAAAATATTTGAATAATATATACTACCTCCTTTTTGCGTTTTTCAAAATATTTTCGGAAACCAAATCAAATGTTTTTTTTACGGTCATGATTCACCAGAAACCTGAATGGCTTGGTTCCAGGCATATTTTCGTAAATCTCTTTGGGGAAAATTAATAGGATTTCTACCTGTGACACCACTAAAATGGCCACCACTGGTTAGGGGTCGAAGTGTTTCAACCCTTTTCAACTCTGTTTCACCTCTCAAAGTCTATGCGAGGAGTGCGAGGGGAGGAGCTATACGGTTGCCAGACTAATTTTGTACCACGACACGACAACATTCCTTTTCTGAAAATAGCAGCAAAATAGTGCGGCACTCAGTGCCGCGCTACGAGCTATTTGGCGCCCTTGAACCCACCCAGGCCGTACAGTATGCAAGACAGACAGCCTATAGCGCGGGTACACAGGGGCCAGCGGGACCTTGATTGACGACTAACCCCTGCGACGCTTCAAAGTTCAAATCAGTCGAACCCGCTGAACTCCCGAGCATGAGGCTGTTTACTCCGTGCACACACCACCTATTAGACAGGATATACAACAACGCCATCTAGAGTGCTGCCCATTCACTGGCGGGTCATGACCTTTCCGGGACGGACAATTGCACCAGTACAATGCAGCCTTTAAATGTCAGGATGGATGGTCACAAACTAGCCCAGGGGAACAGAACAGTGCATAGCTTCTCCCTTTGGAATGGCTCTCCTACAGTATACCATATGCTGTAGGCATATGGGCGGCCGAGAGCTGTTTGTGTAGAGAGAGAGAGAGGCTCTGCATGGCGCCCCGCTGTTCGCACATCAGAATGTACGCCGTTAAGTCCAGACGCATTCATGATTCCCACTGGAACCATGCTGTGTGCTGAGGCACATGTCTGGTGGCTATGGGTGGGTGGGGAAAAATGAATCCCACTGATGTTGTTTGTGTGATTGGTATGTCTTTGGTGTGTGTGTGTGTGTGTGTGTGTGTGTGTGTGTGTGTAGTATGCACATGGTGTAGCATGCGCATGGTGTTTACGGTCTCATGAACGCCTTCTGATCTTTAGTGTCTGATGGCGACACTTCGATCGCTCCCTCATCCTTCCATCCGAACAACATCAGACTGTATATGTATATCAAATTAGATTTAAGCACCGACTATCTGACATCTGGATCTATAAAGGACTATGAAGCCTTTCTCCTTGTGATTTTGTATGACTAACAGTGAAATATTGACAAATGGTATTGTTTAGCCTTGATGTTGGTGGTGAACGGTAGAGGATGACATTTTTACGGGATTCCCGCAGGTCCCCGTATTTTCATTTTATTAATCTCGGGATTGGGACGGAATGGTAATACATGTCAACGGGAGCGAGCAGGAGCGGGATTGACATCAATTGCCCTCATTATATTGCCACATATTTAATTCCTGGTGCCATAGCTTTTGAATTAAAACTGCATGAAACACAGTACACAAAATCCATTGCCTTTCAAAATGACTAACTTATTAATAAACAACTGGAGCTAGTTGGGATTGGGAGTCATTCTAAAGGGAGTGGTACGAGGAGTCATTCTAAAGGGAGTGGTACGAGGAGTCATTCTAAAGGGAGTGGTACGAGGAGTCATTCTAAAGGGAGTGGTACGAGGAGTCATTCTAAAGGGAGTGGTACGAGGAGTCATTCTAAAGGGAGTGGTACGAGGAGTGGGAGTCATTCTAAAGGGAGTGGTACGAGGAGTCATTCTAAAGGGAGTGGTACGAGGAGTCATTCTAAAGGGAGTGGTACGAGGAGTCATTCTAAAGGGAGTGGTACGAGGAGTCATTCTAAAGGGAGTGGTACGAGGAGTCATTCTAAAGGGAGTGGTACGAGGAGTCATTCTAAAGGGAGTGGTACGAGGAGTCATTCTAAAGGGAGTGGTACGAGGAGTCATTCTAAAGGGAGTGGTACGAGGAGTCATTCTAAAGGGAGTGGTACGAGGAGTCATTCTAAAGGGAGTGGTACGAGGAGTCATTCTAAAGGGAGTGGTACGAGGAGTGGGAGTCATTCTAAAGGGAGTGGTACGAGGAGTCATTCTAAAGGGAGTGGTACGAGGAGTGGGAGTCATTCTAAAGGGAGTGGTACGAGGAGTCATTCTAAAGGGAGTGGTACGAGGAGTCATTCTAAAGGGAGTGGTATGAGGAGTCATTCTAAAGGGAGTGGTACGAGGAGTCATTCTAAAGGGAGTGGTACGAGGAGTCATTCTAAAGGGAGTGGTACGAGGAGTCATTCTAAAGGGAGTGGTACGAGGAGTGGGAGTCATTCTAAAGGGAGTGGTACGAGGAGTCATTCTAAAGGGAGTGGTACGAGGAGTCATTCTAAAGGGAGTGGTACGAGGAGTCATTCTAAAGGGAGTGGTACGAGGAGTCATTCTAAAGGGAGTGGTACGAGGAGTGGGAGTCATTCTAAAGGGAGTGGTACGAGGAGTCATTCTAAAGGGAGTGGTACGAGGAGTGGGAGTCATTCTAAAGGGAGTGGTACGAGGAGTCATTCTAAAGGGAGTGGTACGAGGAGTCATTCTAAAGGGAGTGGTATGAGGAGTCATTCTAAAGGGAGTGGTACGAGGAGTCATTCTAAAGGGAGTGGTACGAGGAGTCATTCTAAAGGGAGTGGTACGAGGAGTCATTCTAAAGGGAGTGGTACGAGGAGTGGGAGTCATTCTAAAGGGAGTGGTACGAGGAGTCATTCTAAAGGGAGTGGTACGAGGAGTCATTCTAAAGGGAGTGGTACGAGGAGTGGGAGTCATTCTAAAGGGAGTGGTACGAGGAGTGGGAGTCATTCTAAAGGGAGTGGTACGAGGAGTGGGAGTCATTCTAAAGGGAGTGGTACGAGGAGTCATTCTAAAGGGAGTGGTACGAGGAGTGATTGGGAGTCATTCTAAAGGGAGTGGTACGAGGAGTGAGAGGATTGGGAGTCATTCTAAAGGGAGTGGTACGAGGAGTCATTCTAAAGGGAGTGGTACGAGGAGTCATTCTAAAGGGAGTGGTACGAGGAGTGAGAGGATTGGGAGTCATTCTAAAGGGAGTGGTACGAGGAGTCATTCTAAAGGGAGTGGTACGAGGAGTCATTCTAAAGGGAGTGGTACGAGGAGTGAGAGGATTGGGAGTCATTCTAAAGGGAGTGGTACGAGGAGTCATTCTAAAGGGAGTGGTACGAGGAGTCATTCTAAAGGGAGTGGTACGAGGAGTGCCACTCCTGTGTCAGTCTCTAGTGCACGGGTGTCAAGCACCGAAAACAGCCTAATCAAACTCACACCATGTTTTGGCGGGACTTGCTATTTTCAGACCGCAACACCCAAGTAAAACCAAACAAAAAATTACGTTTCTTTTAGTTCTACTGGATCTCTTCTCCACTAGTCCCTCCCTAACATCTTAGTCTAGTTTTTAGTTTTTAGTCTTAGTTTCAGTCAAAATTAACACCGCGCCCTGTTGGGCCTATGGCTTGGCTGTGATCGACTATTTGTGGCTGTGCAAACAGTGTATAAAGTACAAACAAAGTATATCAAGCCCTTTAGCCTCTCCACCTAAAATGTCTCACCCCCCTCCCAACCCATGTCCCTCTCTGACCGCCCTCTACCATTGCCAATCAGCCTCACCCTCCACCTCCTCCCCAATCCTCCTCGGTTGGCAGAGCCCCTGTAAAGCCCTAGATTGCCGCGGGGGTCCTGTGGGAGATCTCTTCATTACGGTTCCACTCTGGCCCCCTTCCTTCTCTCCTCCTTCTCTCCACTAGGCCCTCTTCATTTAGCCCCGGCAGAGGGGTGGCGGCATGGCCAAATGGCTTTCTGCAGAATCTCCACCTCCAATTAACCCATTGGAACCGCAAAAAGCATCAGTGTCGTGTCAGATTTAATCCAGTTTAACCACTATTTTATACTCTTGTAGATCATTTAGATCTCGTGGACTTGAAAATGTGTGCAAATCTTTGATATCATTTTAAAGCAGACATTTTTTACTCAAATGTTTGCTTCTGGGCGTCCTTGGAACAAAACATTTTGAGATGGGGGTCGACTGCCAAACGCATATAATTTTGTGGATCCTTGACGTGAAAGTTTGAGAACCACTAAATTATAGAAATGTATGTTTTTTTTTTTTTTAACGTCCGTATTTAGAAGACATTTGTGGAGTCGGCCTCAGTCGCCCATTCTGGGCGGGAACCCCTTTTGGTGTTTTAACTAAGCATTATATTGAGAAATAGCAGATCTACAAGCTACGAGCTTTGAATAAATCTTTGAATATATATTCTTTCAGAGCGAACGTTTAGTTTTTTGACGTCAGGCCTAAATGGGTTAAAAGTAAATGGAATGAGGCGACGATTCCCCGCCGCCACCTCACACCCCACACCCCCCACTTCCTGATGAAACTCCCTCGCCAACTCCTCGGACATGGTGGCAAACAATGGCTCAATCTGTTGCAATAGACTGCCCCGGACCTCATAATGACTCCAGGAGTGTGTACCAGAGCCTTCGCTAAATTATTCATAGAGCCGACATCCAGTCATGCTTCATCCTTCAAATTTAGTTAGCTTTTTTTCTTCGGCTTTAACCGATTAGGACCCGAGGTTGACTCTAAAAAAATGTCCTCTAAATACTAACAGTTTTACCATCAGTTGCTATATCAGTGGTGCTGAAACGTATTACTGTATGTCTAGAATGCCAAAAATGTAATGTAAATGTAAACCAGAAGCAAAGATTTGAGTTAAAAATGTTCACTTTAAAATATGTACAGTATATATTCAAAGACTTTTTTTTTCACAATTAAAAAACAAATAGCAGATCTACAAACTCATAGCGTAATCTGTTGTTTTAGCTGAGTGGTTGGTTAAGCCATAGCCCCTGCGGTTGTCCCAGGTATGCGATTCCAGGCCAGTAATGTGTGGATGTGTGTCCCACAGCAAGACTCTTAACCCCAAATGATTCCCCGAGCACCGGAATGGTTGCTCACTGCTCCTAGTTGTTATAGGATGGGTAAAAAGCAGCATGTGCATAATATATACTGTGACAAAAAACACACCACAAAGGAGTGGACACTATTCTATGTTAGCTCAAATCTAAAATGACACCAATGCTTTCCCGGATTGAATGGGTTAAAGCCCCTCGCTTCCCTTTGTGTTCAGGTTCAACATCAAGGCTCTAGCAGAAACACAGCATGATAATCAGAGCGGGGAGTGGGGAGTTGTGTGGTGCAGAATGCCAATGGCCCTCTATTCTTTAACAATGCCTTTTTTGTTATTTACTTTTAGTCCCCGTCGATACAAAATTAAGCAGTTCAGGTCACTTGGTTGGCACCGCGAATCAAGCCAGGGTGAGTAGTTTCTTCCTGGCATCTTACCGCGCGGTGCACTCAATAAGTCAGCGTGATTTGTGACTTGTATAATTGCCGAATGGCCACTGAGAAGAACAAGAAATGGATTTAATTACAAAGCCAGATTCGAACACGCCACTACTGCTCGCTCATTGAAATTCAAATAGCCGCTATTATTTCAGCGCGGGGTAACGTTTGCTTGCTGACCTTCACAGTTTGAAAGATGGATTAAACGTTCGGAGCGGACTGTCCTCCCACTTAATACGCTCAAAATGATGATTAATCTTGGAAAAGCACCGCAAGATCCTTTTTAATGCGCGATGGAAAAGACCTGGGGGCTCCTCCTCAGCAGTGGGTATACTGTATGCTCTCAATCACGGAATCATATCCCCCCCCTCCTAAAAAACCCCCCTCACCTCACCTATAAGCCAGGCACCTTAAAAGTGATAACATCCCCTTTGAACTATCAAAAGTTCCGGCTTAAAGCAGGCCAACCTTTCAAGTGCCATTCCAAAGATGTCAGAACCGAAACATGCTTATATTTATATAAGGCGGCTCCTCAGAAGTATTCTCGGCTGTGTAATCCTTGCGTCATTATCTGCCGAGCGTGTAAAGAGAGCGCTCTGGACGAGAAGCGAATCGCAGTTAACTCAATTCACGTCAATTCCACAACGTTTGAACCTCCGGTTTCGCCAGACTGGGAGCGCCTTCCCTTTGGGGGCCATTATTGACGAGGTCTCAGAAGTCTCTGGGCCCTCCCGCCCGTCCGCTCCGTTCTTTCCCCCCCCCCCCCCCCCCCCCCGTGTGTGCTATTGACTCTGTGATTGATTTAAGCCCTCATAATTAGCTGGTCTAATTTAATTAAAGTGCAATTTAACGATACAGTGGGCAGACCGAATGCAGCTGTGTCATTGATAGATCAGCCAGGGCCCTGATATGAAACAGCCACTGGCACATGATGTATTCCACACACACAGGGCAGGCTGCAGGGTCCATTGACAGGCAGCCAGCAGCCAGAGAAAAGGAGGAATACGAGAAAGAGGGATATATAAAGAGAGAGAGAGAGAAGGAGAAAGAAGGAGATGGATAGAGGCATAGGAAAACCACGGAGCGAGACCTTTGCATCCTCTCCAAATGTCAGCTCTGTGAAGCCCTCTCCCATCCTGATGTGGATAAATACAGCCCCTCTCTCTCTCTCTCTGATCTAATTTGCTTAACAGCATTAAGAACCTGTTGTTCTCCTAATATACTTAAAGTAAATCCGCGTCATAGCCCCCAAACTTTTATGAGCCATTAGGCGTGTCTTTAAACACACTAGGGAGAGACAGATTTAAAGGCTGAGAGTCTTTGTTGATTAAATGAGCCGGGGAGACAGGAGAGAGGCTGTACAGTATGTGAAAGTACACTGGCGGTAAGAAGGTATAAATTCATTATTCACTGCTCATAATGCAGCAGGTAGTGAGTTATCCATCAATACATCTGCTTTATTATGGCATTATGGACATGCCCTGTAGCCAGGCTGACATTCAAACCCCCACCGTTTCCGGGCTATGCCTACCAACAATGGGCTAGTGCTTCTATCCTTTCAGACAGAGACCCCGCAAAAAAATCATATTTGAACTGTCAAATACACCCCCTCCCAGCAAGCTCACAAGCAATTTTCTTTTTCCTCGTTCTTAGGTAATATTTGGGGGTTCCAGACCCACAGGAACACACAGGGTGCCGGCCCGGTTCCGGCGAGCCGCCCCGCGTCCGGAACGGTTGAGAAATGACAACCGTGAGTTACCGTGTGCCGGTCCCTCTACTGTATCCTCTACTGTACTGTACTGTACTGGCACACCCGAAATCATCATACATACAGTTAATATGTGCGTGTGTGTGTTAGGTTGCGCACAGTGGTGAAAAACAACCATGCTGTTTTCATGCTCATACCCAGCCAGGCAGCCACCCAGCCACACATAACTCCGTAAGGGAATGGTTGCACCACTCAAAAATCATTTGAAAACAGCAGATCTGCTATTTTCAAATAGCCATGGTTTAAATAGGGCTGAAGTGGTTAATGTACGTTTTGTAATAATCAAAAACAAGTAAAAAAAGTTTTTAAATAATTATTGTGGAGTAAAATGTACAATATTGAGTAAAGATAAATAATAATAAAACGTGTTTGTTAAGAAGGCCCTTATGCTCCTGCTTTGGCACGCTTAGGGTTAAGTTACAACTACTATACAGTCTCTCCTCTCTCTCTCTCTCTCGACAGGTTGAAACTAATCTGACGGGAAATGAGGTGAGAGGTGGGGGGGGAAGACACACGGCAAAGGCCAATGGGATCGGGAGTGGAACCCGCGGCACGCCGTCTGTATTCTAAGTAACTGTCTCTCTATAGCTCTCTCTCTCTCACGCCGTCTGTATTCTAAGTAACTGTCTCTCTATAGCCCTCTCTCTCACACGACGTCTGTATTCTAAGTAACTGTCTCTCTAAAGCTCTCTCTCTCTCACGCCGTCTGTATTCTAAGTAACTGTGTCTCTATAGCTCTCTCTCTCTCTCTCACGCCGTCTGTATTCTAAGTAACTGTCACTCTATAGCTCTCTCCATCGCTGGTTCTCCAAGTCAGTGTCCGTCTGACCTCCCTTCCTCTCTGCGTGAAGGGAGAGGTGGCAGACTCCAGGGTCGCAGCACTTTCATTATCTGTCACAGGATGTCACAGCTCGGTGTCCAGAATCCGCTCGGATCTCATAAATTACCACATGTATTATATTGGCGCTGGCGGGAACAGAAGCTCCTGTACTGAGGACAAGGAGGAGTGAGGACAAAGTGTGTCGTCGTCCCCCCCCACTTTCCCGAACAAGTTCCATCAAATCCGGCCCCTTCTGAATTACAACCACTTTCTTCCTTGACCATTTAAGTCCTATACTTCGCTGTGGAGAAAAGTGCTATAATAAATGCAGTCGATTTACCATTGTACGATGAACGGCGATAAGCATTGCATCAGGCTTATAGAACAACATATCGACAATTTCAGAAATTTGGCTAGCCGTGTATGTGTGTGTGTGTGTGTGTGTGCGTGCGCTGAAATAGTAATGTTACAGCAGACCACCTCACAGCTAGGCTACAGATGTAAACGTTTAGTTTGTAGCTTTGCCATATAGGGCACGTGCACAACTTGGCTGTGTGATGAGGGGCCTTCAAATGGCCGGCCTCCCCAGATCGAAGCTGAGGCCAGGAATGTCAACCCTGCTTAAATGAAGAATAACTACTGACGTACCCCGCCACGGTCCATCCCCTCCTCAAGCGAGAGGGGGGGAGGAAACGCTGAATGTATACAGTGATCAGTCTGGATTCCAGACCGAGAGGGGGGAAGGAAACGCTGGATGTATACAGTGATCAGTCTGGATTCCAGAGGGGGGAAGGAAACGCTGGATGTATACAGTGATCAGTCTGGATTCCAGAGGGGGGAAGGAAACGCTGGATGTATACAGTGATCAGTCTGGATTCCAGGCTATTTCCCATGTGGATCCAGAGCTCCACCATTTTGATTAAATGAAAATACAAAAAAAAAAAGATTTTAATTTCCGCCTGTAATGACATGCCCATAATGGAGACGTCAGGTTGAACGTGTTTAATTAAAGGTCTTATCTGTGATCCAAGAATACAAAGATTGGTAGCCTAAAAAAGGTAATGAATATATAATTCCATTCTCTAGCCGACTGATTGAACTCTTGATACAAAGAATTAACTTTAGACTTTTGGTAGTGATTGTAAACTTACTCCATTAGCTTTCGAATGATCGGAAACTTCAAATGAGCATATTTTCCATCTGCAAATCAAATCCTAATTCATACGGATAAAAATCAGCTGTCCAGAACAGCTGAACAAACCAAATTAACCAATATGCCCATATATGGGCAATGGGCATCTCCATATATGGGCAAAAAAGGGACAAGGACTGACAGATACAGATACCTCCATACAGCATATGGCCATAAAAGGGACACAGACTGGTACAACGGATACTCCGACAAAGTCACCATGACTCAGACATATTGGTCGGATCGGCAGTGTGAGGTTCGCCTCAGCCCAAACCTCTTGTTCAGGGGTCTTCAACAGGGACACGAGCTTGTAGATCGGCTAATTTCGGCGAATGTAGAGGGGAAATAGAGCAGGCCAAGTAGGGCTACTGAGCCAAAGATCAAGTTTACGGAGTAGTGAGGGTTTACGGTTAAATAAAATAACATTTAACATACAATATGTAGTGGGGGGGTCCCTGCTTCATCTCTCTCTCTCTCAGTGAAGGGGTCCTTGACCTGAAAAACACTGCAGACCGCTGCTCTAGTCAGTATTATAAATCAGTCGAGACATGCGAGGGAACAGAATGCGTGGCTGTGTTTCCCAGAACAGAACAGAGCAGAGTGACGGTTAGCCTGGTCCCCTGCCAAAGGACTTCTCAGACACACTCTGTGTCCTTGGGATCGCACATTTGTCTGTGTCGGCGTTATGAGCTTGGGATTATGTTGTGAAAGTTGTTGTAAGTTGTTAAGCACTTATCTCCGTCGTTCTCATTATTCCCCTGAGAATGTGTGTGTGACTGTGTGTGTGTGTGTGTGTGTGTGTGTGTGTGTGTGTGTGTGTGTGTGTGTGTGTGTCTGTCTGCACACACACACACACACACACACACACACACACACACACACACACACACACACACACACACACAGCTACTCAAGTAGCAGAAGAGCCATTCTGAATTCTCCGATTTTACACAAGAGAGTTGTTTTTTCTGGGCAACGTGCTAGCGAATGGTTTACCCCAAGGGTCTCTGCTTAACTCTATTCAGTCACATACACATTATACTGTACAGTGTGTGTGTGTGTGTGTGAGTGTGTGTGTGTGTGTGTGTGTGTGTGTGTGTGTGTACAGTGTACACACACGCACATGCAACTGTATAGCATGTACTTAGCGCACACACATACAGTATGTGCGCACACACTCGCACGAATGCACACGCACACTATTTTGTATTATTGCTATTCCTTTTGTATGTGTTCAGTATGAACCAGTTCAAAACAGAGGCTGGAAAACATGTCTGCATTGTTGCGTGTGTCAGGTGGGTGGAGTACTGGAGTAGACAAAAACAGCCAGTCTACCAACACGTTGGTATAATGTGGTTATTGGCACGGCTCTGTATGTCTTGGCCAATCACAATGTGCGGTTGGAACTGGCTGTTGTGTAATACAATGGTGTGTATTTAAGGACCATAGACTGGGATATATCGTCTCTTTCGGGTGGAAACCTCATGTCCAAAACTTTTCAGGATTCAAATTCAGAAACTACTGCTGCTGCTAATTACTATGATATGATCAGGGATCATATCATAGTAAATGCGACCTGCTGTAGCAATTTAGCCCATATATGGAGATCCCTGATATTAAGCCCATATGTTAACTATGAAATCTTTTTTGGTCACTCAAAATTCCCATACATTTGTTGTCACTCAAAATCCCCATACATGGGGAAAGCCCCCATATATTGTGCCTATATGTCTCGTGACCTATAGGCTCGTGATACCTGTCCATTTAAACTCTAGACGGGCCCGGCCTGTTGAGTTCTCAACAGGCCCGAAAATTAAGACCCGGCCCTACCTGGGTTCTCATCAAACCCTGTACATTCAAGACACTGCCCCCGCTGACACCCTTAGATCTCCAAATATGGAGCTGACCTATTCTGACATTCCATATGTTGATCTGACCTCATCACACCCTGTACACTCAAGATACGCTCCATATATGGCCAGTGCATGTGACCTTGCAGAGATCACGTGCAATAAGACAAATAAGACAAACCGTAAACGCATCATGTGTTGTAGCCAAACATTGGCATGGCTAGCGCCCCTCTACAAAACAGACTATAGGATAGAAAAAGAAAAGACTGCTTGGATGAATAAGTTAGCCACCAAGGTCATACAGTATATGAGCAGGTGTTACAGTATGTGAGCAGGTGTTGGTGTCCAGCGCCAGAGCCAGCAAGGGGAATATATACTGCAAGAGTATAGATATATACTGTATAATGGCTGTGCAGCTCTCTAGAAACTGAGACTAATGGACTGAGACAGCCCCTCCTAGGGGGAGGGGGGACCCCCAAGGGGAGGGAGGGAGAGAGGGAGAGGAAAGGAAAGGGGAAATCAAGATGCTTGGGGTGGGGACGGGTGGTGAGGGCATGCTAGAGAGAGGAGGGAGATTGGAGAGGGAACGCAAGACAATTTACAATTTAGGCATTTAGCAGACGCTCTTAATCCAGAGCGATTTACATTAAGCAAGAACAAAAAAGCATGGGAATACATCACACAAATAGCATTTATCATGAAACATGCGTAAGCTAAGAACGTAAGAAGAGAGATTGATCCCCGTCCACACGTACAGTAACTGGTTATGTGTTAAAACACGCGTCGCAAACACATTTTTGGCCTATAAGAACAAATCTTTTAAAAAACTCACATCCACATTGTAGTCTGTTTATGCATCCCCGCGTGGACAAGACAAACGTCCCTTTAGCTACGTTGTCGTGTGAACGGAGAGATGATTGTAAACGGGGCCGTGTAGATGCTGAGATTTACAAAAACTAAAATGCTCCTCTTTAAAAAAAAATCAGACCCGTCTGAAGTGAGTGGTGCTGTAAGTACTGTACTGTACTGTACTGTACTTAACTGTACTGTACTGCACTGTACTGTACTGTACTGTACTGTACTGTACTGTACTGTACTGTACTGTACTGTACTGTACTGTACTGGCTCTCCTCCCTGGCCTGTCTGTGTGTTAGGCTGCACAACAGTGACACTCTGCACAACAGTGACACTTGGTGGTGACAATATGCTACTTCCGTGCTCGGACACAGGGACGGACACAGACACACACACACACACATAGTTGTCTATAGGAGTGGTTGCACCAATCAAAAATCACACCCTATTGAAATGAGCCTGCGTCCGAAACGGTCGAGAAATGACAGAGTTACCGTGTGGGGGTCCCCAGGGGGTACCTCTACTGTACTGTACTGTCACATCCAAAATCATCATACAGTTAATGTGTGTGTGTGTGTGTGTGTGTGTGTGTGTGCTGCATGCGTGCGTGCATGCGTGTTAGGCTGCGCAACAGTGACACTTGGTGGTGAAAACCAACCAAATGCTATTGTCGTACTCGGATCCAGCCAGCCAGCCAGGGACACACATAGCTGTCTATAGTAGTGTTTGCACCAGTCAAAAAATACCTGTGTACAGTACGTGTGGACTAAACCTGAGAGAAGGACAGAGGAAGAGAGAGTAGGGGAGGGCAGGTTGGAAGGACCCCCCCCAGAGGACATAGTGGAGGTGAAGGAACTGAGTGGAGGACAGACAGACAAAGGGAGTCTGGGGGGGGTGGCAAATGTGTAAAGAATGACAAGTCGTCCAGATGTAGCAGATGCACTGCAGGAAAAAAGGTATGACCTCTGTCTGCTTGCAAGCCGAGGTCGCAGTCAGTCTCCTCCATGACTTGTTCTCTTCACGTTAAAGAGTGAATGAGAATGGACGTGGAGTGGTAGAGAGAGAGAGAGAGAGAGAGAGAGAGAGAGAGAGAGAGAGAGAGAGAGAGAGAGAGAGAGAGAGAGAGATTTGTTTGCATGGTTGAGCAAAGAAAATACCCTGGATACCCAGATATGCTGGTCTCCATCAACAAGCTATTCCACTCCAAGGTGCTAAAAGCATCCGGCCAAGTCTGCCTAGTGAGGGACCGGTTGGGTCGAATTTGAGAGCATTGATTGCAGTGAGAGCCATTTTGTTTACCGGCTCGGGTTCCAAAGACCAGTCTTCATTCAGCCGATAGAGATGTCCGAAAATATTTTAAGTCTGGAACTCCTGCTGGTGAATCATGGCCCTAAGACATTCGGCCAAAACACATAAAACATATTTGACAACGTATGACAACATGTCGCAATGCAACGTGTTGTGAGCTAGTAAAATAGCCAAAGTTTAAATAGGGTTTAAAGTGGTTAATGCATGTTTTGTATTGATAATCAAAATCTACCTAACGAAAGTACAATAGTTGCCTCTGAGATAGTGACAGTACAAGTACAGCAAATTGGAAATACTTCGGTAGAGTACCTGAGTACATCATGTACTTATAGTTACTTCCCACCAGTGCAACTGTGCTCACTCAAGCTACACTAACAGCTTGGTCCCGTGCGGAGAGAGAGGAACAGATGTGTTGAGTCACAGGCCGGCCAGTTGAGTGGCGCTGCTGGGTCATTAAGTGAGGCGAGTCACATGGTGAGAGGGCTAGGGGCACGTATGCTCACTGAGTGGGCCGTCTCTGGTGGGCTGCCATTCACAGGTTATCACACAGAGAATAGGCTCTACACTATAGGAAGGTAGACAGACAGACAGACAGACAGACAGACAGAACAAGAGAGCAAAAGGGCGTCTCTGCAACGAGAGAAGAAGTGAATATTAAAGGGAGAGGATAGAGAAGGTGTTCAGTTCTATGTCTACACAGCAGCACCTACTGGCCATGCACACTGTGTGTGTGTGTGGGGAGGGGGGGCATGCATATGCATAGATGTGAGCTATCTTTTAGTGTCGGAAATAATGCACGCACGCACGGACGCACGCACGCACACACACACACACACACACACACC
Organism: Protomyctophum bolini; assembly: GCF_963924005.1. Taxonomy (NCBI): domain Eukaryota; kingdom Metazoa; phylum Chordata; class Actinopteri; order Myctophiformes; family Myctophidae; genus Protomyctophum; species Protomyctophum bolini. The sequence continues at coordinate 19,839,315 of NC_137882.1, forward strand.
TTACTCCAGGCATTGTTAATTTCCCTAAAACGCTTCAGTTTCCCGTCGGTGCAAATAGATGTAAGTGCAGAAAAAGTGCATTTCGGGTGAAGGGTGACGTTTCACCTCCCATTCATTTTGTAATGTAAGCAGGCGGCAGTTGACAATGTCACAGCTTTATGCAAATGAGATGCACACATTATTTTTTTGCCAGGTGGCAGCCAATCAAATTGTTGAATGTGACGTAGCAACCCCCCCGACACACCACTTCAGATGAGTGGAGACGATGGAGAAGCATGACAAAAATGTTTTATGCATGAAAAAGAAACTCCAAACCTGGGCCAAAAAAACACTTACTAAAAAAAATTCACCACTGCTACAGTATGTTTGGTATTTTCAGTGTTGGGAATACCCATTGTGTTTAGGTCACGGATTGTGCCTTTAAACAAAACTTGCTAGTGGCAAAGGCAATTCACTCTTCTTACTTGTGTCTGTGCCGTGTGTGTGCGTGCGCATGTGTGCGAGTGTGTGCATGTGCGTGCGTGTGTTTGTTAAATGGTGAATTAAGAGGGAGGTCATGGTCTGGACAGCAGATAGGACAGTGGTGCTGAAGTCACTACAGAGGTATGTGGCACATGCTCTCATGCTGGATTTCACACCCCTGATCTGCTCTCTAGCCGACATCCATGGTCACTCACTCAACACATGCACAGTGTATACCGTCACAGGCCTATTGAAGAGAAAACAATGGCGTAGATTAAGTGAGAATGCAATGTTGAGCTTGAGCAGGCTGGGGACCCGACCTTCACCTGTGACTTCACTCACTGCTCTGTGCTGCTAGACTGCTTTGTTATTGACTATTCAAAGAGAGAATGACATGAGAGAGAGAGAGGGGGGGATGCAGCGGTGCCAGGCTTTGTGAGAGAAACAAGCAACGAGGTCTATGAAAACAAGCCAAAAAGAAGCCACTAGGAAGAGCACTTTAAAGCTATACAGAAAAGCCTATTTTATATTTTCCTTATGGTAGTTTTTACAATGCTAGGAAATGCTCGCTTCCGCTGTGGTCCGTCAATTACATGTTTCCCCGCCGTCCACTTCCATTATAAGTGTGGTATTTGGCTGCCTTTTTCTCAGAACTGAGGTACAGATTGAGGTGATTGAATAGAACATTGATGAACGATCATGACACCCAACCATCACAAACTTGATGTCATTAAAAATATATATCTGCGCTACCTCACGGTTACAATATTAACGCTTCCGATGACTTTTGAAGTGACGCTCGCCATATTAGTTATGAACATGATTTTTACTTCCAGTTCATCCGGGGTGAATTTCGGCATTTTCAAACTAAAAGACACCTTTTCTACGGCCGGCAATGAGGGATATTAGACATGAAAATGTTTAAGAAATACTGGTTTAAACAACATTACACAGCAAGCCCAATAAACAACTAAACTTTAAGGAAAACAACCCCAAAGAAACATGCAACTTCCAAGCGAATTTACAGAGAAACAAGCCCAAGCCCTGCTTAGCAGACATGGCAACTAGACTACTTTGTTACTGACCATTCAAAGAGAGAACGACACAGAGGGATAGAGGGAGAGAGAGAGGGAGAGAGAGATAGACTGATGATGTGTTGTCTCTCCATGCTTGGCCGCTCTAACATCGCCTGCAGCTCGCCCCAGGGCCTGCAGTCTGAGTGGGCTCAGCAGCAACTCCGGCCCAGAGACCAGACAAACTTCACAACGGCTTCATTCTACGGCTCTCACTAAAAACTGTGTATCCCACCACAGAAAGAATAGCCATACGTATCTTATATACTCCTTAAAAGAGCGATGGTTTGGTGTAATATTGTGTTCATCATCAAGACAACATTACTCTGTGACAACCATACATTGCTGGGAGGAGGAGGAGGAGGAAGAAGAAAAGAAAGAAAGATTGCATTAAAACTTTTACTTCTTCACCGAGATGTAACTTTCCTCAACTCTGTGTGAACTTTTAGTACCTGATCGGGGAAAGATAACATCTTCTCTTTGTGTCTGGAGAATTAAATTCAGAGAAAAGCCAGCGTCGGTTCATTTAGTCGAAGGCTCTATGATCTGATCCGAGGGAAGAGTGAGATGGATGGATTTTTGTTTTGCTCAATTAATTTTGTATTCGCACCCAGCGACGTGAAACTCACACAGACTGGCTAGTCAGCCAGCCTGGGCACTTTCTATGCAAATGACATGTCTCATTTTAAAACAACAAAAGCCTGTGAAGAGATGCGGTAGTTGAATTTTAGCCCTGATCATGTTTCAAGCTCCCCCTTGTCTCTTGCCGCCTGCCTACCTGCCTGCAGATCTGATATTTTCAACAAAGATGCATACAGGTTTTTAAGTGCTTAATATCAGCATCTTTTGGGCTTGTTTTATATGTGGCTTATATAAAAATCGCACCAGTGTGAACTGAGTGGTGCAACTCCCCTCTCTCTCTCTCTCTCTCTCTCTCATTAGCAGGCAACAGTGCAACACTATCTCTCTCTCTCCGTTTCTGGCACAACAGCACCGCTGTTGCCCCTACTGGTACGAAACATACAAAACATAGACTTACTGGTCTATACATTGGGACATAGTCCCATAGTCCCAAAGGGACATTGCTGTTCCTTGGAGTGGTTGCACCACTCAAAAACCTGACAACACTGGCCGTTCTCTCTAATCGTGTCTCTAAACCCGCCGCCGCCGGCCTCATCTCCATGTGCATCTCAAACGTTGAATTTGGCGGTTCGAGAAAATGGCTTTTCTCTCCCGCGGGTCGCTTTCATTGGGTTAAAAGCTGCGTGTGATTGACAACCGGTGTCAGTCCCCCGCCCCAGCTCTTGGTCCCGTAATCAGCGCAGCACGGTCCCTCGTCAGAGCGGCCTGGATAATCGGCCTACAGCGGAGAGAGAGGCACTCATCCACATTCAAGTGTGCGTGCACAGATCGTACGTATACGTGTGCGTGTGGCCGAGCGGGAAGGCCCATTAGCATTCATCACCGGGATAACAGGGGTGGCGTTAATGGCAGCTGTTTATTTAAAGAATAACTCAGAAGGCCCCGTGGCATTTCCTGGGCTTGACAGAGCACGCTTTTTTTCTTTTCTTTTTTATTTCCATGCCATATAGTCCGTGGAGGGGAAGCCAATGGTCTCCCTCCTGATCAGGCTGGGAGAATGGATCCTATTGGGTTTATTCAACAGTCTGATTAACCCATTAAGACCTCAGGCCGAAACAGTTTTCTGAAAAACCTCAAATCAAAACACAGCTAAATGATGTAGAGCTGGTAACCAAATGGACCCTTATAGATCTTTAACTCTTGAGAGCGTAAAATGAAACCAAAATGGACCCTTAAGGTCCATTTAGCTTCATTGTACACTCTCAAAAGTTACATTATTGGTAAAAATCTGCATCAGTTAATTTACAAAGTATACACAATTACAGAAGGTAGAATAATTGTTATTTTGATCAACATTTGCCTGCTATCTCTCCTATGGTAGCCTACTACATCAATACAGCATGGAACTGCGGACAACATCTCATTCAAAGACAACATATTGTAGGTTTTGGGTCTGAGAGGCAAATCTAATCAAATGGCAAATAAATAATGGACCTTGATATGAAAAGGGTTGAAAACCACTGATCTAAAGCACAGATGCTTTCCCGGTTTGAATGGATTAAAACGAAGAGGTTGGTGGGCAGATATGGTGACAATGGGGCAGGATAGATGCTGTGGGAAAGCTACTGCATAGAGAGAATGTACCACGGAACTGAAAGCCATGGAATCATTACTTTACCAAAACTCTCTGTCTCTACACTCTACAACTCTCAAGGCACATGCTGCATAATTTATTCCAGGAAAGAAAAGCACCCACCATTTCAAGACTTGTATTATATTGAAATGTCTATGAACTCATGCACATTGATTAAGACGCTTGCATGCAAGATCCTGAATTTTTTTCATTTTTCTGCAGAGTGAGAATTCTCTCTGACTTTGTACCGCTGATTACTTCTATGACTTTTACACATGCAGACTCTCTGGCTGTGACATCAGACTCTAAGAATTGTACTTTTTAATGGTAATGCATGCCCTTCCCGGAACCTCCTTGGTAAGCAGAGCAAGTCGTTGCGTAATTCCGTGTAGGACGGTCCAGCCTCACATTTCTAATTCATAGCCCAGGAGGGGAAAGAAGGCCTGCTTAAATATGAATGGTAAAAGGGAAAGCCTTTTAAGCAGAGGGTGCTGGTCGTGACATGGCTGTTTAAGCATGCCAAGTCTGTGATTGTGTAACTTCTAAAAGAATGGGACAGACAACCTCTGACAATGACAGCGGCGTAGCATCCAAGTATGAATATCGTCGCTGTCGGACAGAAAACTCATCTCCGTATTTTTACTTTTCGTGTTTTTCTGTAAATGGTGCATTTTTATTAACGCCTTTATCCAAGGCGCTTTACAGAGATTGTGCATTACATTCACCCACTCACACTCACACATTAATTCACAAATACCAGAGGAAACCATGCAAGGCACCGATCTGCACATCGGGAGCAATTGGGGGTTCAGAGTCTTGCTCAAGGACACTTCGACACCAACTCTGGGGGAGCCCGGGTTTGAACTGGGAACCTTGCAGTTGCCATCCGGTCACTCTACCCCTGAGCCACTGCCGTCCTTAAATCAATGTCCTGCTTGATCATGCATTACAGCGTCACACAAAAGCAACCAAAGTAGCAGATCCGCAGGCTCGAAATGCAGCGTGAGGCGATGCGTTTCGAGCTTGTAGATCTGCTACTTTTTATTTGAATCCCGAGAAGTAACCGTTTTGGACATGTATGACATGTAAACAGTATGAGGTTTGCAAGCGACAGAGACAATATAAGGACAGCATGTGTGTGGACCTGTGCTTCCACACACACACACACACACACACACACACACTCTGCTACGGTGTTTTGACAGTGTTCACAATACTTTTTAATTAACCCTGCCGACATATTTTTATCACGCGCGGCACCCTTGCTGCTTTGCTGTGACACCCAACCATCACAAAGAATCACGTCAGAGAGTGAAAACGGGTAACGAGAGAGAGGGAGATAGAGTGACGATAAAAGAGACAGAGAGACAGAAACAGAGAGAATTCTTCAAGCTCAACATCTGTGCCTCTTCTGCAAGATGCACTGTATGTGCAATTGCCAATATCTGTGATTTGAGAATCATCTCAAGGTACTATTATAGGGAGCTGAAAGTTGAAGCTAAATGAGAATCTCTTCCAGAGTGCACTAAGTGAGTGTGTGCGTGCACTAGTGCATGCATGGCACGTCTTCGCCATGTGCGCTGTGTGTGTGTGTGTCACACTTATATTGTAGTATAGTATCAGTCTGTCTGCCCTCTTGCAGACGGCCATAGGGGCTGGAATAGTTGAAATGAAAGTGTAGTATAGGGGTGGTTGAGCGTTTTCTGGGCCTAAGCAATAATGTGATGGACACGCACGCACAGCGAAGGGACGGCAGGTTTAGAATGAGCCGTAATGATGTGTCATTCCACTGGATAGCGTGTCAGCCGTTTGGCCCGGCATCCTAACTGAACGTCTAGCCAGGTCAGCCCTCAGACGGGTCAGCTAGAAAAGCCCCCCCAAAGCACCGGGGAGACCAATAAACGTCCCCATGCGAGATGGCCTCCCTAACAATGATGCATCGCCTCATAGCCGGGACTGGCCCAAGACTCCTCCGCTTGACTAATGTGGTTGTATAAGAGGACATGGGGGAGTGTGTGATGTGCGCCTATGTGTGCGTGCGTGTGAGTGTAAAACGGTGCATTTATATAGCGCCTTTATACAAAGCTCTTTACCGCGTGCATTACATTCACCCCACACGCTGACAGACCGCTGGTGGAGGCAACGATGCGAGACATCACCCAAAGCTGCTCATTACACCTGGCCTGTGTGTGTCAGGCCACCCAAACACACAACCTCCATGAAGTGTGTGATGTGATGTCCAGGTGAGATTCCTGGCGAGGCCGCATTGAGAAAATTGGTTATATAAAAACAAGGGTCGTTCTTTTTTCACCCCTTATCTGAGAGAAGGAGATGAAGCAGGGACCACCCACTACATATTGTATATAATTGTTTTGCACATTAAACGTACAGTAGATTTCACAGTTGGGTCATTGACTTTCAGTGTTAATGTCAGACATTTAGCCACTTAAACCCTCAGTGCTTAGTAAATGTGACCTTTGGCCTAATGTTCCTCCTTTTCCTCTCTACACCAAACTGTGGCTTGTATCCTCATCAGCTCGCCTTGTTTTCTCGCTCTCTTTCTAATTTGTTCCTTTATTTTCTGTCTCTCTCTTCAGTCATTCCAGAAAGAAAGAAAGAAAATGAGAGAGACAGCTAAAGTACAACACAGGGGAGAGAGGATGGTGGCGGGTTCACCCTGGACATGGAAGCGGCTTGCTAATAGCTGTGAAGTGAATAGCACACAAGGCTGTTCACAACCAGAAGCACAGTCCTCGCTGTTGATGTGTGTTGCTCCAACAGCCAATCCTCAAAATGTATCTTTAGGGGGGTATGTGTGTGTGAAATGCGCTCTGTCCAGTGTAAACCTACTGTGAGAGAGAATGAGGAGAGGGAGAGAAAAGGTACCGGAGTGGAGACAGACAAGAGAGGATTTTGGCAGAAATTTGTCACACCTACAGTACTGTAGCTCACACGGATAACCTTGGAGGGTCATTTATGAGTTCCATCTGCAGTGAGCCATCTGTTAATTTGAACCGCCATTGACGTACAGTAGGCCTACGCATATACCTGTACGTCATTTGGTGCTCTTCCGCAACCTGTGAGTTCATCTACAGCTTCAGATAAACGGAAAAGACGTGATAAAAACAAATCCAAGCCAGTTTAGTATAGAATTATAGGATTAAAAAAAATCTCTGCTTTGTGTTCCCAGACGGTGAAAACAAGCTATATTCATCTGTGGTAACACACTATGTTCTAGAGAAACCTTTTGTCATGGACACACAAAATACACAAAATGAGTAGACTCGGAGAGTTATGGGGGTCCTTGAAAGTAAAACGTTTGAGTACTAGTATGGACTAATATATTCTGAAGAAAACCTGGAGAAACCATAATTGGGTTTTATGATCAAAATAAGACCATGATAATGGTGTAAAAAAAATAATCTAGAATTTGCCACGGGCAACGTCAAGTCTTGCCACAGGCATATTTCAGATTTCATATATTGTATTAAAGGGATAAGCCCTTGAGATGCAGCATCTAACCTTGGGACAGTGGTTATATTGATAACCACTGGGTAGGAAACGTTAGTTCTTTTCCTTCTCTGCTGACAGACAGCCTGTGTAGGAAGTGGAGGTAGAGCCAATCGGAGGTGGGAAACAATATGGGGGCAGCGCTGGCGGAGCGCAGAGGTGTGATGTCAGGGGAGCAGATGGCGTCGGCTGACACTGTCACGCTAGACGCCGCCAGGGGGGGAAAAGTGGCACGTGCAAATTAAATCTGATGTCAGCTTGAGATTTAATTCTCTGTGGCTAAGAGTAAGCCTAGACCCTGGTCTGTGGGTGAAAGTGATGGCCATTATTGTCTCCGTCATTGACAGCTACACGGGAAGTGATGTGGATCAATGGATCCACATGGAAACGGTGTTGGGTCCCGACGGGCTCGGGGCTGAAATGTTAAGCTCTCGTGTAACGGTATAATAACGGTATCTGTTCCTGCCGGTCCAGCCAGCGGTCCACCATAGGGTGGTTGTACGGTATAACGGTACCTGTTCCTGCCGGTCCAGCCAGCGGTCCACCATAGGGTGGTTGTACGGTATAACGGTACCTGTTCCTGCCGGTCCAGCCAGCGGTCCACCATAGGGTGGTTGGCCGACAGAGAGGTGCGGGTGGTCTCCCTCTGGAACTGCGTGGCCCAGCCGGCAGCGTCCCGGGGCAGACTCCTGTAGGCGTGGCCTCCTCGCCCCTGTACGGAACATTTCACCATTAGGACTTTGTAAAGTGCTCTATGCCTTACTGTACTTCAGTGGCTCTCGGTCGGGAACCTCAGGGGGAGTTTCTTGGCTTTTAGATTTTTTTGTACAAATAAATAAATAAAAGAGACCATTAATGCATAAATAAGTGGTCAAACATTGGCCAAATTGCCAAATAATTTAAGGAAGAGGCAGACATTTTGAAAATAGCCGATCTACAAGCTTGTACAGTAGATCATTTTAGATTTTAGCCTTAAAAAATAAAAGATCTACAAGCTCGCAGGGCATCACTTTGTGCCACGCTGCAAACTTGTACATCTGCTGTTTTTGAACATTTTTGGAAACGATCTTGAAAAGTGTGGAAAGTACTGATTTGGAAGGCATTTGTAATCTGCCTCAGGCGGGTCTTAAAGGGTTAACTTGATCTGACTTGACAGACAGAGTAATAGCTGGTGGTGTCAGTTAGCACACAGGATGATTGGCAAGGGGGCGGGCAAGGGGGGGGGGGGGTGTACTTGCTTATTTTGGACACATTCCAAGCCGATACTGTCCGTGGAAGTTTCATTACCTAAGCCTACATTCTAATCTACTGTAGCTAATAGCTAGCCATATTACAGGCTGCTAATAAGCAGCGAGGGCCACAGCCGGGCTCCTCCATTACATGAAAAACATTTGTGTAAAATATTCCTGCCGAGGTGACCTCGAGACGACATTAATTACATCGCCACTTGTTTGTTTTTTTATTCTTTCTTTTAATCTAATGCAAGCATGCACGTGTGCGCACACACGCACTGCATGAAACTCTCTTTCGTACTCATGCACAACCAGAGGCAAAGACACAGACCACAGTGAACGTATTTTTTTAAGAAAGAAAAGAAAGAAAGAAAGAAAGAAAGAAAGAAAGAAAGAAAGAAAGAGCAAACAGGGGAGAGGAGATGGAGAATGCGAGAGAGAGCAAACGAGCACTGGTCTCTGTGTAAAACAATCCATGTGTCTTCAGTGAACTAGAATGTGGCGTGGTGGGGCCCTAGGAAGGACTGCAGACAGGACGGGACCCTGGCAGACCCTCTGGGACCGGCCCACACCCACAACCCACTGACTCTCTCCTAGGGACCGGCCCACACCCACTGACTCTCTCCCACCACTCTGCGAAAAACAACGTCTCCTCAAACTTCTTCGTCCTTCATATCACTAGGTCTGAGAGTGGTGGTTAAAGCCACACCTGCACGTTTCACCTCCACATTGTTATCAAGCATTTGACGTTTGACTAAGCGCGGTCAGAGGCGGTGCTGTTGCCGCTATACGAGTAATTGTAAAGTCGTCTTTTGTGTGTGTGTGTGTGTGTGGGGGGGGGGGGGGGGGGACACGTCGATCACAGGCTTTATACGAGGTTGGACGATGCTGAGCGAGGGCTCTCGTGTAGGGCTGCGTGTCAGCTGCGGAGCTTTGGCAGGACGAACGCAACCGGACTCGGCGGTAATTGGAGCCGTATAGGAGACGGGGAAAAAGGGGGCCGAAAGAACACAACGGAGCGGAGACGCTGTCGGCCGGGCTGTGCTACATGAGAGGAAATGGTCTCAGACACGAGGGGCGGGAGTCGGTCTGAGACCGACGGCTTGCGTCCACATGTGCGCTAAACCGACACGGTTATTGATGAGCGGGTTTTGCAGTGAAATTTCCCCTAATAAAAATGTTTTCAGGCCGGCGCGGAGTGATGTATTAAAGCATCTGTTGTTTGTTGGATGAAATGAGACTATGACTACTATAGGCCAACAACTAGACATGTTCCCTGTTGAAGGAGTTCATGTTCCTGGTCCACAGCCCAGGCCCACATGTTCAGTGTGTGTCTCTTTCTCGCCTTTGAAGAACATTCTGCACCCTGACAGCCTCAGAAGCACATACAGTACAGTACAGTACGTACAATCCTACATGGCCTCCAACAGTCTTGGAATTTAATCACTTAAAACAGGGACTTCAACGTTTTGCAGGCCAGACACCCTTTAGAGTGATGAAGCAGGCAACCCCGACCCCCCACCACCACTACATAGGCCTATTGTAATAACATTGTGTTGCTGATTAAACTTTTAACTCTTTTAAACTCGTGTCTCACTATCACTGTTAATATACTGGACACTTGAACCCTCAATACTTAGTAAACGTCCCCTTTGGCTCTGTGCTTGGGCTGCTCTTTTCTCTCTACACAAAACATATTTGCCGAAAATAGCCAATCTAGAAGTGTACAAAACGCCATGCTTTGACGCACTATGGTACCCTAGGGGGTCTTCCTGTTGAAGACCGATGACCTATACCCTATTTTACATATATATAGCTCTATTTCCCCCTCTACTTCAAATCTCTTCACTGCAAATAGCTGATCTACAAGCACAAAATGCACTTGTATACAGATTGGCTACTTTCGCCTAATGTTTGCCCTGACGCTATAGGGTTAATTTGGTTAAATAACCCAATTTCCGACATCTCTGGGTTGAGGTTGGACCCCTGGAAGGTGTGCCATTTCACAAAAACAAATAGTCTCCAATAAGTGCTTCATTCCTTTTGGCCGGCCTCCTCTCGCGGGAGTTTGCCGTTACATTATCGAGGCAACAAGAGGGTTTTTAAATAGGATTATCAAGACGAGGCGTGGAGGCAACGCTAATCACATGGAGGGTTGCCGTGTCACATTCCGAGCACTCAATCATTCCCCCATTTATTTATTTTTACTTCCTCTGCCCCCTCAACCCCCCCATCTCATTTGCAATATCTACCATCCTGCAAAACCACAGAGGCTCTGTCAGCGCCACACGGGGGCGGCCATTTTGAGAAGTTAATTGGCTTCCCTTCTCTTTGGGAAGCTGCAGGGAGGATGTACTTAAGATAGACTTTTTTTTCTTTATTTTTTTTCTTCATTACCACCTCGCTCAGACAGCCACTGCAAATTGAATTTAGAACAAAGACAATGTGTTTTCCTCTCCGTCTCCCACTCTGCCTCCTTTTTTTTGTGGAACAAAAGAAGTATGTAGTTTCTGATTAAGTCTGTAGCACATTCTTCATATCCAGGATATTTTTGCTTTGATTCCGAGCCGTATAGAGGAGAACTGTAGTCAAAGTGATGTGACAGGCAGCTGTAATACAATACAAGACTGCTGAGGGTTTGGGACTTCCTACAAGGTAGCTCTGATACTTCCACAGAGAGAGAAGGAACTACATCGACTTAACTTACAAAGTTAAAATGTAGGCATTTAGCATATGCTCTTTATCCAGAGCGACTTAATAAGCAAAGTAAACACATAATATCAAATGTGGAGAGACAGTGTAGTGCCTCAGTAATCACAGGTAAAGGTAAAACCAATAACCTATACTGTATCTGTCTAATCAATAATATACTACCAAAAATAATCTGTTAAAAAATATTAATAATAATAATAATAATAATCTGTACATTTAAACTATAGAAACTATAGGATACCATTGTAAACAGTGAGCCTAGCATCTACAGGTACTGTATGTCTAAATAGCAGCTATCTAAATGTAATTGTAACCTTTGCATAAGACTGCATGGTCCTGGAGGTTAGGTAAAGTGCTACAGGCTAAAGTGGAGTCTGAAGAGGTGTGTTGTCAGACTACGGCAGAGGTCTAGTATAACATAATAGCATGATGACAGTGTATAGTACTGATACTGGGGTATCCATGTAGTATTACCTTACTCTCCAGACTAGCCGTGTCGGTGGCGTTGGCGGTGGTGTTGGCGTTCTGGCCGTGGTTGTACTTGTGGCAGCCCGCCGTGGTAGACCAGCGCGTGGGGTTCTTCCTAGACGGCTCCTCCGCCCCGGTCTGGAGCTCTGCCCCCGGGGCGAGGCCCACCAGCGACGGGTCACTGCTGCGCCGCACGTGGAGAGGCATGTCTGCGGAAGGAGGATGTCATATTTTATTCATCCGAAATGTTTTACTTTTAGTGTAGTTTTAGTTAGACCAAACTACACTTGATTTAGTCGAGTAAAGTTTATATCAGCAGGTCTTGATGATGCCGTAGGGCTGAATTAGTGCCAAACAAGCTGATCTACAAGCTCACGATGCAACGCATATGCAACAATTGAGAGGGTTGAGGAGAGGATGAGAGCAGTGACAGACGATGTAGAGAAAGAGAAAGGTGTGGAGGACTGGGGGGAAATAGAGGCAAGAGACATTAGGTTATGACATGTCAAATAAACATCACACCACTTTACTGCCTCTAACACCTATCAGGCAGATCACTTTACACTTCGACGAGTCCAACAGCTAGCGCGGCTATCTTTGGCGCAAACCGCTGGGTAATTTCCCCCCGCAATCCTGTCAGGTGGCCATGAAACCCCCGCCACGGGGCCTCCCCCTCTGTCGCTCCTGCCGTGTCAGCTGCGGCGACATGGGAAGTGGTAATGATAAGTACTTTTGTTTCCCTTTAAAGGCCCTTGGAGCACCAATGAAACATTCTAGAACTCAGCTGCGAGAGAGGTTTGGCTTGGCTGACTCCTGCTGTGCCCCCGAGAAGAATAATACTGTAGGGAGTGGGAACTCGGAAAAACTCTGGTAAAGTAAAAGTACCTGAAATGTTTTTTTCTTTAAGTACAGTACTTGAGTAAATGTACTTGCCAACCGCTATTTTCAAGGTACTTCTGATTAAATGGACTGGCATTAGTGGAGAGAGTGAGAGTGGAAGGGTGGGTTTTACGTGCCAACACAGGCCCTGAGTCAGATTAGAAGCTATAGGACATTGTGATCGACTGGTTGACCCTCAAAAGGAGCTGGAAGGTTTAATATTATGACAGGAAGTGGGAGCCTGCACGGCGGCCTTGTATTGACCGGCGACCGCTTCCATCTCTAAGGGGATTAAGTAGACCTAAATAAATGCTCCCAAAATACTCTCAACGTACACATGGCAACAATGTCAGAATGTTATCCGTGGTACCGGGGGGGTCAGTCAGCTGTGCTGTCCTTCATGAATTAGCTTCAGTAATGGCTTTTAATGCGCTCTGACCCCTCCCGGTAACGGGCGGTTCACGTGTAGTTCAGGACTCTAATGATGTTGACCTCATGCCTGGGTGTAATTATACATTTACAAAAAAAAAAAAACCCTGCTCAAGGCCCGGGATTATCCTCAGTGATTACCAGCAGACATGAGAGAAGACCCCCACAACCATACTGTATACAGAGACATGGAGAGGGACACTGTGATGAGTCTGACGATAGAAAACAGAGAACGAGACAGACATGCAGAGACAGAGAAAGGACAGCGTGCGTGCGTGCGTAGAGAGACAGAGTGAGAGACAGGCAGAGATAGAGAGCGAGAGAGCAGAAGTGTACTGTACAAAACAGCCACAGCCAGACTCGCATTAGGCAGATGACATATACAGTGAACAGGACTGCATAATGGACTTTGCAGGCAAAGATGATTATTATTGTCCCTCTCTCTCTCTCTCTCCCTCCCTCTCTAATGTTAATTAGATGTGATGGTGGGGATGGCGGGGTGGGGACACCGGCTCGGAGGACCTCTTACTGATTGTATTTCTGTATGGATTTTTCTCTCCGGACGCATTTCTTTCCTCCGACGCGATCAGGCACAGAATCCCGCAGGAGGGAGGGAGGTAGGGAGAGTGACGGGTGAACGACAGGTATGCCGGAACTACTGATCACCTGTTTATTGTCCTCCGGGGCAGTGTTGTTTTTGGCAGCAAATTTAGATTTTAGTTTTAGTCATAGTCTCTTGCATAGTTTTAGTCACCTGGAATAGTGTTAGTCTAGTTTTAGTCGACTAAATGTCATGAGCTTTTAGTCGACTAAATCTACAGTTAATTAAGTCGGCCTTGATGCCGTCGTAATGACTGATTTTACACTTGCTGAAACTAGCCGATCTGCAAGCTCACAACACATCGCAGCGTGACGCGTTGATCGGCTATTTTCAACCAAGTGTAAAATGACTTATACTGGATCTCTTGTCCACTAGTCACTTTCTAACATTTTAGTCTATAGTTTTTCCGATATATTTTGTCATAGTTTTAGTCATCACAGCTTAGTTCATATTTAGTTTCCGTTTAGTTTATCAGTGGAAAAAGGTAGTCGACGAACATTTTTCGTCTTAGTTTTAGTCGACGAAATCAACACTGCTCCGAGTGGGACACATATTATGTACACAAATGTTGATGGTTAGGCACGGAACTTTGAAGTTTGAACTGCAACGTTTTCAGCTCGCAGGCAGCTGTCACATAAGTGCATGCACGGAAGACAGGCTCACACATACACTCACACACACCTATGCGTGTTGTACAAACGTGCACCTTTACGCATGCACACTAACATGTGCATTGTACAAAGACACACGCTGGCAGCTTGCACTCCCTTGCCGTTTGAAATCTGTTTGAATGTTCAGGAGGCACACAGGAGCACATCAAAACACCATATGTCCTAATGTATGTCTGACTGTGTGTTTTTTTCACCGTTTGTCTTTGTCTTTGTATGAGCCACAAATATATTAGATTTAAACATGATGACAAGGAAGACCTTAGTCAACGGTTCTGAGAAGCCCGGCCTATTGCCAATGGACAAGCTCTGCAGCAGTGACACTACGCATCTGTCCTAATGCTACGAGATTAGTTCCAGCTGCGACACATGGAGCAGGCACATCCTTGCACGAATCCCAAACCTCTGAGAGAGAGAGAGAGAGAGAGGCAGAGAGGGAGGGAGATATAGAAAGAAAGGAGGCGGCAAAAAGGAGTAGTACACCTCCAACAATTCCTTTTTTGCTCTCAATTATACATGCCATGAAGCCGTGAATTCATGAAGATTTTGTTTTTGTCAGTCTTATCATCATCATACTATATAATTCACTCAATCTGTCTGACAAAGTCTGTCTGTCTGTCTGTCTGAAACACTGCCGTAGCTCCTCACTGGCTGCACCAATCGCTCCCACTTTTCACACAGGCATTGACCATAATATTACGGAGGTCTTAATGAAGGCCTTTTTTTCAAATGAACAAATTACTGATTAACAATACATTTTGTAGTGCATTAAAATTTCCCATCGACTTACATGGGAATATGCAAAAACTAGTATTTTTCCCTCAGAAACCGTCGGAGCTACAATTACAACACTTCAGGTTCAAAATAATCATTAAAATTAATGTAATGAATAATTAAATCAGGTGGCCTCATGGTGGCCTCAACAGCCCACTTCACATTTTGCCTTATAACTCTGGAACCGTAGGTTGTACAATCAAAATATCACTTTCCCTGGATTCCTTAGGTCATAACCCATCTCCCCATATAGGCCACGCCCATTTGCGTCGGCATAGTTTTCCCGCCATTTTCACTTTCCTTCAAAACACACTTTTGGCTCTTCCACCTACAGCTTGTGTGCAAATCTCACACAAATTGGTACACATGATCTCTGGACCTATCCGATTAAAACACCACAGGCAGAATTTAGTCCATATCGTTTGGCTGTAATCCGCTTCCAAAGTTAGAGGGAGGGGCCTGTTTTTCATAAAATCCACTATATTTGCCATAGCGTAGCCTACGTGCGTTGCGTTATAGCGAGACAGGACAATTCCCTCTAGTGATAGACCGATAATCGGCCACGGCCGATTATCGGCTTCGATATTCATGATTTTAATTAATATCGGTATCGGTGCTAAAAACAAATAATCGGAAAGAAACGACCGATTATTATATTTCTCATGAATGCGCAAACATGGTGAAACAACCACTTTCATTGAAAATCCGGTTTTGATAAACTAGAACGGTGCCCATAGGGCCTCTACAGCCCATTGGGCACTGACCTACTTGGTACGATGCAAGTTGTAAATGAATGCCCCACCCAGATATTATGTCTGTCTCCCTTTTATGCCCATATATGGAGTTCTTTGTAAGGCATGCGCAAATAGGGAGTATATGCAGCCAGCTTGTGGAGTTCTGTCTTGTGTCAGGTCCAAATATGAGGTCAGAACAGGCCAGCTCCATATATGGACGCTGGGCATGGGCCCGGTCCAGAGCCCGGGCAGAGGCCTTTTTGGCGCGGTTCTGGACAATTACACACACACACTTGGTGCATTCATAGATAGATCGATAGATAGATATTGAAAATTATATATATATGCTGCTACAGTACATGTTTGCACTAGCAAAAATAAGCTGCAATTGATGGAGAGGGGAAGTGTTACTGAAACGATGTTGGTGCTTCTTGCACCAACAAAAAATATTTTTTTAACTTCAATTAATCGGCTCATAATATCGGCTATCGGCTTTTTGATTGTCCACTAATCGGATATATCGGCCAAAAACCATATTGGTCGATCACTAATTCCCTCCCAAACAGTAATGTGATCTATTACATCGCATTACCCACACTACAATAATTTGGTGTTCATATATTCAGAACTAGGACTAGTGCCAATAATTCAATGACCGGGTGGGTGACCGGTCAGACTCAAACAATTGGCTCAAGAATGTGACAAAAAACCAAAAAAAAGTCTCTGTGAATTCAAGGCTTCAAGGTGTGAAATGATAGAAAATAACCGGGTAAGCATCCATGTCATTTTAGTTTTTTTAGCTATAAAAAAACAATCAGCCATGTGAAGTAGGGGGCACTCTTATCATCGTACATCATGGATCATCTCATACTGGCCAATCAGAATGCCTGTTGCCACACATTCACGTCATATTTGACGGACATTTGACCTACTTTCTCCTTTCATTGGCAAATATGAGACGTGTGGGGACAAAAGCTATATAGTATATACCGTCTGAAGTGAGTGTACAGTGATATGTTTATTCTCCAGTGTGGAGACGCTGGTGTGCCTTCAGTTGACTTGACTGAGTGAAACACAGTTCACAGTGTTTACAGTGGTAAGGTTTTTCTCCAGTGTGGATACGCTGGTGTGACTGCAGATGACTTGACTGAGTGAAACTCTTGTCACAGTGTTTGCAGTAGTAAGGCTTTTCTCCAGTGTGGATACGCTGGTGTCTCACCAAGGTACCTAAAACACTGAAACTCTTGTGACAGTGTTTACAGTAGTAAGGGTTTTCTCCAGTGTGGATACGCTGGTGTGACTGCAGATGACTTGACTGAGTGAAACTCTTGTCACAGTGTTTACAGTGGTAAGGTTTTTCTCCAGTGTGGATACGCTGGTGTGACTGCAGATTACTTGACTGAGTGAAACTCTTGTCACAGTGTTTGCAGTAGTAAGGCTTTTCTCCAGTGTGGATACGCTGGTGTCTCACCAAGGTACCTAAAACACTGAAACTCTTGTGACAGTGTTTACAGTAGTAAGGGTTTTCACCAGTGTGGATACGCTGGTGTCTCACCAAGGTACCTAAAACACTGAAACTCTTGTGACAGTGTTTGCAGTAGTAAGGCTTTTCACCAGTGTGGATACGCTGGTGTCTCACCAAGGCACCTAAAACACTGAAACTCTTGTGACAGTGTTTGCAGTAGTAAGGCTTTTCTCCAGTGTGGATACGCTGATGTTTCTTCAGATCACCTGACACAGTGAAACTCTTGTCACAGTCTTTACAGTGGTAAGGTTTTTCTCCAGTGTGGATACGCTGGTGTGACTGCAGATTAATTAACTGAGTGAAACTCTTGTCACAGTCTTTACAGTGGTAAGGTTTTTCTCCAGTGTGGATACGCTGATGTTTCTTCAGATCACCTGACTGAGTGAAACTCTTGTCACAGTCTTTACAGTGGTAAGATTTTTCTCCAGTGTGGATACGCTGATGTTTCTTCAGATCACCTGACTCATTGAAACTCTTGTCACAGTGTTTACAGAT
The DNA here is from genome assembly GCF_963924005.1 of Protomyctophum bolini. Classification (NCBI taxonomy): domain Eukaryota; kingdom Metazoa; phylum Chordata; class Actinopteri; order Myctophiformes; family Myctophidae; genus Protomyctophum; species Protomyctophum bolini. The sequence goes on from NC_137882.1 coordinate 19,857,092, forward strand.
GTGGCTTTTCTTTCCTGTGTAACTCGGTGTCTTTACTTCTCCCACCAGAGCTACATTCTTGGTAAACTCTTGATGACTGTTAGATTTTGGTTCATCTGTGTCTCTTTGTTTCTGGCTGGTTACAGAGCAGTTTATTTGCTGACAGGCTGCTGAAGGGATCTGTTCATTCATCCGTGTTTGGCAGTAGATGTTGCTGTGGCTACTCTTCATGCGTTCACGGAGGAAGGTGGAGTCACAGGCATATGGAGACTCAAAAAAGGAGACCCGAGTCTGGAAGTATTGGGACTCACTCCTTCCTTCCATCATGAAATGCAGCTATAAATGGACTTATGAGAATGAGTTGTGGGTTCCTATAGTTTGGGGTTGGACAATAGTCTTTATACTATTGCAATCTATCCCTCTTCACTCACTCAGGCTTTGTCTCAAGGAAACCGTTCAGGAAAAAACACACTTCACACTGAGATGAAGTGAAAGTCTAAAGACAACTCACATGTTATGTAGGCTGACCAGGAGGTCTGACATCACACACACACAACATAAACTGTTGCCGTGCATGCCTGCAAATGCAGATTTGCGCATGCCGTCCATTTTTTGCCATTTCCTACACTATGACATCATCACTATGACATCATCACCATGACGGCAGAGATCCACACAGAAGCCATGCAGATGCGTCTGTCTGTCCATCTCTGAACAGCTCATCTCAGACACCTGATCTCAGACACAGGGCTGATCGTGAAACCTTAACGCATTCTCCGCCATCTGGTGCAATCTACTTGGCTGGCTCCGTTCCCGCACAGGCCATAATGTATGTGAACAGAAAAGCATCTTATTTTGAGAGCCATTCACTCAAAAAAGACCACCACTTGACCGTTGGCACCATTTCCAATTCGAAACTGGCCGCTGTGTATGTGTGTGTGTGTGTGTGTGTGTGTGTGTGTGTGTGTGTGTGTGTCACACAGTGTGTGAGAGAGAGAGAGAGAGAGAGAGAGAGCAATAAGAAGAGCTAAGCTCTGAAGAACTTTACAAGTTTCTGGCATGAGCCGTGAGATGTGCGATATGGTGTGTGAGTCGGGCAGAGTCACGGATGGTTGAATTTAAACATGAGATTATGAGGATTAGTGTATTCCCAGGTCATGATGTCATCGTCTCTTTAACAAAGGACCAATCGCAACACATTCCACCAAAGGAATACGCCGTGGGACCTCAGAGACTGTGAAAGACAAGCGTTATGAGTCCTTGTACATCCTCAGTGGAACCGACTTGATACGTGTAAACACGCACACAAGCACACGCTCATGCACGCAGCACTATTTTTCTGGCAGTTCAGAGAAATGTCCTGAAAATCTCTGCAATGTTATACATTTCATTACAGCATTGCAATGTTTTTTAAATAATTTGTACTTTTGAATACCTGAGTTACAGAGTAATTACCTCATATTTCCCAAACCGTTACTTTTCAGGATTCAAATTAAAGTATAGCAGATCCACAAGCTCAATGTGTCGCTTCAATCCGCGTCGATTGATCAAGTAGGGCATTCATTTTACAAAAACAAAAGTTAGAATATGGAGATAGGAGGTTTCTACCCGACAGCAACGATTCATTTTGTCCACCACTGCGTTTTCATTTACTTTGTTTTACATTACGCACGTGTTTTGCAGCAGTTGAGTTTTACTGTGGGAACACAAAACTCTAAAGTCTTAACTTCCCCCCCTGCTTCCGCTTGACTTGGTTTCACTGTCCCCTGACCCTGTGCTAATAACACGGCAGCGCTGTGGCCATGCAGAGAACCACGCACTGGAGAGGGGCCCTCTAATGCATTGGCTCTGGACGTTTCCAATCACCGAAATGGCTAGTGGAGTGAGTCGAGCGTCCTCATTGCACCTGAGAGAGGGGATGGTGGGGAGGAGGGGAGGAGAGGAGAGAGGCCCATACCCTTCTGACTGGTTGCCAACACACGGTATAAGGCTTTGCATTCTGATGAGGTTACAGAAAGGACACCACTGATACTGGACAGTGTGTGTGTGTGTGTGTGTGTGTGTGTGTGTGTGTGTGGAGGGCGCAGAACAGGAACGTGGGTAAGACGAGGGTCAGCCATTTTCCTTTCCATCTCTTACAGTACATGAATATGGATGTCGTGCCAGCAAGCACATTCTCACAAAGACGCCTATAAAATGCCATTTCTTCCCCTTCCCTTTTCCGGGGGTGAAAAAGGGGTTAAGTTTAAAATATTTTCGGTCATGAGCTATCGCAAAAGACTGAATAAAGTATGACAGCAAGCTTATTTAAAAACTATCTTAAACGTGCCAACTGCCAAATAATACATATGGATGTCCCATGTGTTTCGAGGCCGGGGAACTTTTCACTGCATACTTGACGTTGACCTGAATTCAAATCCGCACACAGCGGGTAGGCGAAGGTCCCACGTACGCCTGTGGACCACAGAGCAGTGGGAACCAAGCGGGGGGACTCACAGGGGATGGATGGATAGAGAATGAATTATTATGTATGTAGAGGGCTCTTTTGGGTCGGCCGCACCCAACACTGGGGCTGGGGGGAGACAGGCAGTCAGCCGACGGAGGTCTAATCTGATGCAACGTCAGCAGAGCGAGCCGAGAGTACCGAGACAAAGTCTGAATAAACACTGACTGTTGACCTTTTACAGAGCGGGAAGATGCAATCGGATAGATGGATGGATGGATGGATGGAAAAGCTCTTTAAAAAGAGAAAAGGGGAGCAGTTTTCAAAACAAACTATTTCCACTATGTCCACTATTTTCCCAGATAAAGTGACATACGTGTACGACGCGCCGACGCCTGTGCGTGCGTGTGCCCGTCCGTACGCGTGCACGTGCACAGATCATTGCCTCACACGCCGCACCCACTTCTAGGAAAGCCAGTCAGTGAAGGGTGCTCTAGTGTAAACCCAGCCCAACACCCACCCACCCACCCACCCTCCGACACCCTTACATACCACCTACCTGCCCCTTCTCCCACACAGGCTTATTGCTCGGCTGCTTTGACAGGTACAAGGAAATTAGACACGGTGTTAGGTTCTCTAGCGGGTCTCTACCTGAGACTGTCTGTGGACCCGTCAGCCCTTTTTAAAAGCAAGCTTACTGGGACTTTTTCAGCCCTCCTAGAGGGCAAAACGCGCCTGCATGCGTGCCCTCAACGCTCAATGAAGAAGGGTAGACACTATAGCCATGGCAGGTCAGAGCATACAGGACTAGGAGTAGAAAAGCAAAATGACGATCAGTCGAACAGTTTCGCAGTATTGCAGAATTTTGTCCTGCTCCTCCGTAGACTATTTAAAAAATCATTTAGAATATGTGTTTCTAAGTTCACTGGTTAAATGGGAGATCTGCACCCCCCACAGGGACTGATGAGTGGAGCACTCCAGCTTCTCATCTCAGATTTAGAGACATCGAGAGAGAGAGTGAGAGAGAGAGAGAGAGAGAGAGAGAGATAATGTGATCACTTTCTGCCTGACAGGGAACGTGAGACACGTTACTAGAAAGAGGAGCCGAGAAGAAGGAGAGGAGGAGGAGGAGGAGAGGAAGTGTGTGTTCTTGGCGTCCTCTGGAGAGGAGGCCTCTAACTGCACATATAAACAAAGAGACAACACCACAGAACAACAACAACACGCAAACACAAGGCTGGGAGCCTAAAGGCTCTGTCTGATAGGAGCGTGTCTGTGTGTGTGTGTGTGTGTCTTGTTCCTCTATTTGTGTGTGCAAGCCTCACTTTACTCACTGCAGGGGAAGTACAAAATAAAATAAACACAAATTCAGGACCCGGGTGACACGCAACCATGCCACCCCCCGATCCTGACCCAGTCCCCCCACCCACCCCGCACACGCACGTGCACACACGTGTGCGCCTGCACGCACGCACGCAGGCACCGAGACTCCCGGGACTCACTAATCAGCAAACAAAACAAACCTGGTCTGGCTGCGGCCTTCAGGCAGCACCTTCACCATGTAAATACCATTCAGTGTGTCTCTGTGTTAGTGGATGAGGATATGGGGCCGTATGAGGGGGACTGACTGCAGCGCTGCATGAGAACACAGCGGCCATAAATCACACACGCACACGCACAATCACACGCACACACACACACACACACACACACACACACACACACACACACACACACACACACACACACACAAGGATTAGTCCATGTAGCATCAACATTCTGTTTAACCATCAATCTTTTAGACTGAATAAGTCGTTGACTGATCCGAGTGCTGTCTGATTAAAAGCTGCCTGCCTGCTGCCTGAGGCCCTGCTTGATGCTGGCCACCAAGCAGTGGAAAGTAACAGTACGTGAGTACTATGTACTCACGTACTTGAGTACAAATGTACTCGAGCACTGTACCATACAGTACTTGGGTACAATGTCGAGGTGCTTTTACTTTACTGGAGTATTTCCACTACATTTGAGAACTTTTGATAGCTCGTCGCTTAGATTAGGCAGATTTAGATTATTATTACAAAACAAGCATTACCAACTTCATCCCTACCGTGGCTATTTGAAATATACACACAAACACACACACACACACACACACACACACACACACACACACACACACACACACACACACTGGAGTAGATGAGGACAGACTAGAGTGACACAAGGACGAGGGGAGCGTGACAAGAAGGAGAGTGATAGAACGAGAGAGAGAGAGAGAGATAGAGAGAGGGGGGGGGGGGGGGTCTGCACGCAAGACTGCAAAACAAAATCAGTACACTTTCCCTCACGGAGCCGGGAAGATGAAAAGCAGAGACAAAGCATGAACTCAGGTCCACTCAGCACTACTGGGAGCAATGTTCAACCAGGAATGTGAAATGAAAGAATTGAGAAACCCCCATGCGCACACATGCATGCATGCACGCACACACACACACACACACAGGATCTGTCGCAACGGGGACGCGACGGAGCACATGAGGTACCCATACGTACGTACGAGACCAAGCGAGGGCAGGATGTCGCTGTGCACTTTAAGATCTGCTATTGATCTAGTTTTAGTCGACCATGCACACACACACACACACACACACACACACACACACAGCGTTGGACTGTGACGGCCTTCTGGATCCCGATCAGAGTCTAAAAGAAGCACTGTGCTAATTGCATTTGACCAGCAGTGGCCCTTTCCAACTGCCATATAAATACAAGCTCATAAATTCCTTGTTTGTAATGGAATGAAGTTGGCCAAACATTCTGAAGCTTTGGTCTGCTGCTGTGTGACTAATGACTTCTCCCGTGAGGTCTCCTCCTCAAAGCAAATACGAGAACCATAAGGTAAAGAATATATTGGTCTTACTGGGCGAAGCTATGAGTCAGCTAGAGCTGCGGTTGTGAAACGGCTGCTTGCTATCCGACTAAATCACATGTGACCGTTCATGATTGGAGCTGGATCGCTGGCAAAACACGAGCTGACACAAATCTGATGGTTTATAAAAATGAAATGAGCAATACCACACACTTGAATATAAATAAATAATGGAGAAGAAAAGAAACACATTATGCAATGACAGAATTTGTACAAGACTGAGATTTTCAGCAAATTTGGGCAAGCTCTGAAAACGTTCAATCTGCAGTTCATTTCCTTCTACAGTAGGTGCTACTCATCAACATCTCAGCATGTATTAGCCCAAGGCTTCCCTACGTTTTCAGACCGTGACCCCCCAAAATAATTATGTTTGAACAGCGGACCCCCCACCCCAACAAGCACTTGGAAGGAGACGAGGCATTACATTTCGTCTGACTCGGTTCCACAGATACAGTACATTGTGGAAATAGCCAAACTACAAATTAATACGAACTGCAACACATCGCAATGTGAGGCGTTTTCGCCTCTTTCTTAGGTAATATTATTTTCACATTGTTTGACTCGGTCCCACAGATACAGTAAATATTGTGAAAATATATGTATAAAATCCGTTTGGGAATTAGCCTCATAACTCAACAACCCAAACCCACACAGAGACGATTATAAAGACTCAGGACCCCCGAGGTAGCCGCCCTCCCCGCCCCCACCCTCAGGTTCATACGTTTTGGCCCTGCGTCGTATACAACATATGGTTCCAGAACTAGTTTTGCATGACTAGCGCATAAGGGAACGTCTTGTCAGATAGTACACTGCACATTGTCAACCCAATTAAGCCCCCATTTAATATGTCCCAGATCGCTCCGTGAGGGAGAAGAGAAAAAAAAGAACGAATCCCACGAGACGATGTGAAAATGTTTTTCCTCTCGATCAAAGTGCCGATGTGTGGGCCAAAGTACTGTCTGAAGTATATGGTTGGTCATCTACGGTAAGAGAGAGGGGGTGGTTGGGGGTTTTCCACGGTGCTATAGGGGGCTGCCTGGTGTGTGTGCTCGTCTGTCTGTAAGGCCGATTAACAAACACGCCCTGCCCGGCATCGTCTGAGGAGCGGAGGCGGGAGTGAATAGCAGGAGGGTCACACAATCACTGTGATCGCAGTGTGGAAGCTCATGTTTGCTGACCGAGGCGAGGGTGACTTGCAACAAACCAAACCAGCATGCCATCTCCCCCCCACACCCATTACCACACCGCAATCACAATCATCCACACACACAGCTGCTGCTGCACCCTCACCTACTCTCCGTGAAGTGCAAACTCATGATGACCGTACACTCCAATCAATCGTTGCAAGCTTGCAGACGCCACTCTAACCACTCAAACCCTATATATACACTTTGTTGACCAGAATTCCCGAGGTGGTAAACTATATATAATAGTATTATGTTTTCCCTCTACACGAGCGGTTCTCAAACCTTTTTGTGCCGAGGACCGCCAATATGTATTTGGCCGTGGACCCATATCTGAAAAAGATTTATTTTTCATTTTTTTTGCCAGGGACCCCCTCATTAGATTAAAAATTGAAATGTATGCAAAATCCAATACTTTAAAGATTTTAATAAGAAATATAAAAAAAAATGAAATAGCAGATCGTTAAAACTCGTAGCGTGTCACAAAGTGACGCACAGTGAACTTGTAAATCTGCTATTTAAAAAAAAATGCTGGGAACCCCCTGGAACCCCCACAACATCAACCTTTGAGAACCACTGCTATACTTCTTTGTTGTGATCTACAAGCTCACAACACGTCGCGTTGCAATGCCTTGTGACACGTTATGAGAGTGTGGATCTGGCATGTTCACAGAATGTTCACTTATTTGCCCAAAATATAATAGGGATGCAAGGGTTCAACATGAACTATCCCTGCCATGAGTTTGCTCTGAGTCTATTAGTTATGTCAGCGCACACACTCACACGCACACGCGCACACACACACGCACACGCACACACAAACGTTTTTTTACTGTGCAGTTCACAATATCATTGGGAATATACATCATGAAAAAAACAATGGAGCTGTCAAAGCATCATCCATCAAAGGCCTTTAATGTGTAATTACTGCATGCCGTCAGGACAGTGTTTTAGTAATGGGGCATGAAGTGGTGTAAGCGGTCAGAGCGGTCCACACTCAGCCTCTAATGGGGAGTGAGCGAGTATTACTATTCAATGCCACAGCTGCATTCCCATAGTAGACACACTAGTTGAATTACAGAGAGTGGTTTTGAAGTGTGTGTTGCGTCGTACGTATACGTGTCAAACAATGTGAGGGAGAATGACGGCGTACGTGTGTGTATATGTGTGTGTGTGTGTGTGTGTGTGTGTGTGTGTGTGGTGTTGCAACGATACCAAAAAGGAACAAAACTATAATAACACAATACCAAGTCGTTGACTAACGAGCAAACCAAAATTATGACACAGGTCAGTGAAAACTGTGTTAACCCATTTTGGGTGTTTTAAAGCATTATGTTATACTTTAGCTATTGAAGAATAGCAGATCTACAAGCTCATACGAGCTTGTAGGTCTGCTATTTTTGATTTTTTTTTTGAATTTTTTTGAAAATGTGGTGCAAATCTTTGAATAACTCAAATCTTTGCTTCTGAGGGGTTCCTGGAACAACATATATTCAAATGGGAGTCGGTGGCCAAATACATATAATTTTTGGGGTCCTTGACATGAAATATTGGGCACCACCGATACAGAAAGATAAGGTTTTTCAGAAAACTGTCAGGATTTAGAAGAAAACGCCAGGCCTAAATAGGTTAACACAGGTGAACACAGGCTGCTAGTGACAGAGCTAATGCAACCGATTCCAAATAATTATTTTGTTCTGAACAATTTTATTATTCTACCGACCAACTAATTAGGTTGCTTCTGAAGGTTAACATTGTATTCTAACCCCAATTTAATTGAGGTTAGAAGAAGTGAAAGGGCTAGGGCTTATATGAATATTGTAAAACTCATACAATAGGTCGTTTTGAGGAAGCAATCTGATTGGTTTAAAGTGAAACAGCCTTCTAGCCTTGGTTCAAACGAGCAACACTCCACACCTAATCAAAAATAATTCAGCTGCTCTGTTATCCCAGATTGCAGCAAACTCGGTGGCTAGGCTAGCTAGTTTCTTGGGACGTCTGTGGTCGTAGTGACTACATCTGTCATTAAAAAAATATGTTTTTTCAGCGATTTTCTTAGTTTTAAGGGTAACTGTTGTATAATTGCAATATTACACTTCTGCGTTGCTTTAGGAACTGGCCCTGTGGGCTCGTTCCTGCAGCATCGCAGGTGTGCATTACTGACGTTAAACCACCCCCTCTCGTGTAATATTGCTTAATTTACTCAAGTAGTATTATTATTATCATCATTTCAAATATCATTGTAAAGTGTTGTTTAGTGAAAATAGTGATTTTTCTTTTTTAAGGCACTTCATAAATGTCACATTCTCATTAGGCACCCTGTGTGAGACTTACAGCTGTGTGATTCGTTTAAAAACCAACCTTATGTCTGCTCTGTGACCCATGTAATGATTGTAAACACTAGCTAAGCTAAAGCGCTAATGGTTATTTACTACTGTATACGGTATCTGCATGAATATCTACACAAATATACGGTATCTACAGATCTATACGTGATTGCTATACAACAGCAGTTCTCAATGTAGGGTGCGGGGACCCCCAGGGGTCCATGGAGGGGTACCTGGGGGTCCCCAGCTAAATGTGTTTATGCAGCGTCACAATCATTTTAAAGACTTCATCCGATCCATGTTTACGTTGGCTATTAAAAAAAAAACAGATCCACAAGCTCACAGTTTTGTAAATGTTCTCTTCTTGGGGTCCCTGGCACGAAACCTTTCCTGACGGGTGTCCACCCTAACACATATCAATGTGAGGGTCCTCCTTGACATGAAACAGTTGCTGTACAAGCTCACCGTGACGTATAGAGATCTGCTATTTCCGCCACACAAAACACAATTGCACGTATAAAATAGGGTTCAAGTAGCCTAGAGAAACCACATGAGTCAGTTGACTTGTATTCATCACTGTCCAATAGAAACCAGCTAACTAATTTTTGCTATTGTTGAACAACATTCGTGTCTTGGTTAAAAAAATATATTGAATCAATGAAAAGTATTAAAAGGTGCTTCTGTCAAAACCAGCCAATTCCAATTCAAACTGTCTGGTAAAGCAGCTAACTCCACCTCCTCTCTACCTCTAATGCAAGTATCTGACAACATATAATGTCACAATACCAACTTGGATGAGGCAGTATTGCTTTGTTAAAAAAAAGAGAAATAATAATTTCCTGAAAAATATATATTTAAAATTTCCTGGAAAATGAACCCTTTAGCCTTATAAAGCAACACAGGATAGCTGTTGAGGTTTGGAGGGGGCAACGATGTTAAAACGTCACATCTGTAGCACATGGCAGGTCACAAATAAATGCATAAACACGCAAACAGCACACCACGGCACAGATACACGCATACGTACATGCACGCACGCACGCACACCTAAGATAGATGCTTGTGCACAAGCCACTCACAATACACACAAACACGACATTAGACAAGACATAAGCTCACGTAATTTCACACGAACACTCATAAAGGCACGACACACAGACACACACCCATGCGACCGTCATCGAGGCAAACATGCATTTACTATGAGTCACACATATCGCACTTGAGCATGGAAATTACACAAACACACACGAGACACCCGTGATGACCCCATGTCTGGAGAGCATGGGAAGTAAAGTGTGTAGTTCTAAGTATACTTATCGTCCAAAAGCATTTAAGCAGTGGTGGAAGTATAAACAGCACAATGTAGAAACAAGGAAACTGTTACAAGGAAATGCACGGTATTCGAAATAGACTTGAGTAAAAGTGCAAAAGTATTGGCATTAAGCTGAAAAGTCCCATTTCACAAGTTTTCTAATGTATGAAAATGCATTAAAATCTTTTGAAAATAGCATATCTACAAGCTCACAACGTGCCGCATCAAAACACAGTGAGCTTGTGGTCTGCTATTAAAGCCAATGTTAATCTAAGTCTACAAATTAACTATAGTAACTAAAGTTTTCAAATAATTGTAGTGGAGTAAAAGCACATATTTGCCTCTGAGATGTTGGGGTAGTGCATAGAAGTAAAAAGTGGAAAATTGTAAATACTCCAGCAAGGTAGTACAGTAAAGTACAGTACTTGAGTAAATGTACGGTCTACTTTCCACCACTGCCTTTAAGCCCTTAACTGAACACGTCTGTCGAGGCGCTGTCTGAAACACAGCGTCTCCTCTCACACAGCTGAGCTCTCGCAGAGCTCTCAATGTGGAGTTTGTCTAGACCCGTCATGTACTGTAAGCCATAGATACATGTGTTGTTGTAACTAAATACTGTTATGTTAAGATTTGGGGGAATGATAATAATTTAGGGTTGACATGTTGTCGTAGGGCAGATAAACACAGGCCGGGGGAACCTCTGATTGCGGTGCTGGGTCAGCTATAGCATAGCGTCTTCCCGTCAGGCAAGAAACCTCCCATTTCCCTATTTTTACATTGTGTTTTTTCTTAAGTTAACGCTCCTACTTGACCATACTGCAGTGTCACACAAAAGCAGTAGATCAACAAGGTCGCGACGCCTTTCCAGCTTGCAGATCTACACATTTTGCTACCTTTGAATTTGAGTAACAGTTTTGGACATGTATGAGGTTTCAACCTGACAGAGACGTTAACCCTGTCTGCGGTATATGGAGATTAGGGTTCATTCTGCACAATGTTTATCGGTGTTGCATTCGTGTGTGTGTGTGTGCATGCATGTGTGTGTGTCTACATGCTTGTGCTTGTGTGTGTGTGTGTGTGTGTGTGTGTGTGTCTACATTCTTGTGTGCGGCGCACTATGGGTATGTGTGTGTCCTAGTGCGCTAGTCCTCCAGTGTCATTGTTTACCATACCATTGTTAGCACATAATCCGAGTGTGTGCTTGTTTGTGTTTAGCAATCATTGCTGTTAATCGCATCGCTGCGGAAAACATGCAATTTGTAACCTGTGACCCGCTTACAAATGGAAAGTGTAGTTCCTAAAGTAATTCACTCTAGGATATGTTTACATGATGAAAAGCTTGATTGAATAGCTATACGGCATGTAACTATGCAGTCAGTGTGCAGACTATTTCTCTATTCCCATGACCCATCTTTTTTTCCGTCCCGACAGTGTCTATTCGTTTTGTTGCAACGTTACAAATAGAGCCATCTCACAGTAAATGTCAGCCATATGGCCTACATATACAGTATAAAGCCATATACTGTATGTAGTTTCAAGAAATCGCCTCTGTTGGGTGGAAACCTCATAATGTCCAAAACTGTTACTTTTCAGGATTCAAATAAAGAAAATGGCAAAAGGTCTAAACGCGTGGCTTCGCAATGCATTTTGAGCTTGCAGATCTGCTATATTTGATGCTTTTGTGTTAACGCTGTAGGATGATCAAAGTAGGGCGTTATTTTACAAAAGAGTTTGAAATTATGGAGGTTTCTTCCTGACAATTCAGCAGGTGAACTGGAGGGGAGGGTTTTGGCTTTTTTGTCATGTTTCTGAGGAGGGAAGGTTGGATCCCAGCAGGTTAATTTCTAGCCTCCACAGTTCAAACGGTGCATCCAAATCCAAAAACGTTTCATCTGACAGGCTTGGGGAGTACAGAACTAAAGCCATGACTCTGTATGCATGGACTGTCTACTGCCTGTGAGGGCATGGATCCTGTGCACGTGTATGCACGCACGCACGCCCACACACACACACACACACACACACACACACACACACACACACACACACACACACACACACACACACACACACACACACACAGAGCAAAGCACAGAGCTTAGAGCAAATTCCCTTGGGATGGATAATGTTTCTATTTGGATCCATCTATCTATCCAAATACAGGGTGGTCTGGGCTATCCCACTAACAATGCATCGTCGTCGCACATATCCAAATACCGTTCGAAGAAGACAGAAATGAAAACATGAAAGGACGTACCACACACTCGCACACACACTATAGCTCCCTTAAGTGCAATGTATTGGAACATCCACTTATGCACCCATACATTGCACTTAAGGGACCTTCTTTCATTGTAGTCATTGTCAGGTCTTTTCCGCTGAAACAGAATGCTTGCAGCCATAGAATGTGTAGTTGTTTGTCTCTAATTGAGCCTTACAGTGAAGCAGCCCAAATGACTGGTGATTAGATTGTCTTGCAACGCTCATCTCATTTCCTATCTGTTTAATGGAGCCGCTAGGAAATTAGCCTAGTAGCTCCCCCCCTCCTCCTCCTCTCTCTCATACTGTGTCTCTCCTGCTCTTATTATTAGTGTGAGACCCCTTCCTCTGTTGGTTCACTCGGCCTTATTCAGATCCAATAAGCCGTTGTGCCAAGAAGGACCATTAACATGACTTATTAGGTCCCGGGTTGTGAGTAAAACGTGTTTAGGAAGGGAGTTGCACCGTTGGCATGTGCTGTGGCCACCTCGCCCGCTATACCCTGGCCCCACCACTTTCTCTGACACACACACGCGCATGCACGCACGTATGTACACACACCGAGTGCTTTGCCAAAGTGCTTTGTCAGAAGGAGGGTCTCTCCCTCCCTCTCTCTCTCTCTCTGGGCTGTCCTGTGTGCAGGGTTTATGTAACTTTTTGGGACATGGACAATCAACTCCTGGCCTTATATTAATGCTGCCTTGGGGGGGTTCCAGGGGGTAAAATTAGTTAACATAGCATCACAATCCTTCTAACCACTTCATCTGTTCATATACTGGCTGTTCAAAAAGAGCAGATCTACAAGCTCACAGAACATCACATTTTGCAGCACATTTTGCAGCACTATGAGTTTGTAGATCTATTTTTTGAATAGCCAAAGTATAAAATATGGTTAAAGCCCTTTGAGAACCATTGTACTAAAGGATGGGTTCCCACACCAAATAGCCATAGCCTCTGGCTGTGCCCACCCATTCCAAAATGTCCTTAAAAGCTCTTCTTGAAAGCAGAAAAGTCCTCAGCAGAAGTAAGTGATCCGAAGTTCCCGAGGTAAGGACGTGAGAGAGAGAGCGAGAGCGAGAGCGAGCAAAGAGAGAATGCTTATAGTCGTACGTGAGAGGGTTCCCGCATCAGACATGACGCCAATCGATGGCCTACAGTAGCATTGCCGTTATCACCAATCTCTCCCTGAGTTCACTCCGGCACGTTGTCGCCCAAGTGAACGATTGTGGAGGAACCGTTGGACCGGAGAGAGGTGGAGATACCAGACTTTGCTTTGCCTGAAGTTGTGATCCTGAACCTGCTAAGTCTATCTGTCCAACCTACTGCCTCTGGAAGGTTCAAATCAAGGACACGGCTGGATCAACAATGAAGTTTTAAAACATTCTGCAGTTAACTCTCTGCACTGTACTTCACCGGAGTACAATTTTGAGGAACTTTAACGGAGTATTTCCAGTTTTCAGTAAATATTCCAGTTCAGGCAAATATTGTACTTTTTTTTTTTACTCCACCACATTTATTAGAAAATGTTAGTTACTGGTTATTTGTAGATTTGGATTATAATTACAAAACATACATTAACTACAGCCCAATTTAAACTTTGGCTAGATGATAGATTTGTATAATTTGTTTGATTTGAAACCTGTGAAATTGTACAGTCCATGGGTACTTTATTATTATTTTGATGCTAGCACTTTTGCACTTTTAGTCAAGTACATTTTAAATTCTGGTACATGTAACAGGAGTGTGTCTACAGTGCAGTATTGATACTTATATCTAGGTAAACAATGCGAGTACTGGTGACTTGGTACTGGATGAGGGGTTACTGTGAGAGTGCATGTTGCTGTGTGTGTGTGTGTATTGTCAGCGTGGATGTTGTGAACAGAACACACATCCAGGGTGCTCCTGTGTCTTCCATATGGCCTTGGCCTCATGGCAGCATGCGGAGGGCAGCTCAGTGAAACCAAATTGATTAGATAAAGGTCCCCTCTCTCTTAAAGGTGTCCTCACTTCTCCCCGAAGGCAATCTCTTTAATGGCTGCCTGACGACCCGGAGGGACTGAAGCGAGGACCTCAGAAACGGCAGGGAGAGACCGTCGCACAGCCCAATGAAGTCGGAGCATATATACTGGGAAGTACTGTACTCGCGTACTGTATAATATTGAGATATTTTTTTTACTTTACTTTTGAGTATTTCCATTATTTGATACTAGACAAGATCTCAGAGGTAAATACTATACTTTTTAGGACACTGCAATTATTTGACAGCTTTAGTAACTATAGTTACTTTGCAGATTAACCAACTAACATCTTTGTGAGTTTGTAGATCGGCTATTTCCAAACTATTTTCTATACACAATGAAACCTGTATTGGGACATTCTGCATAATGAGTACAATTTGATGCCAATACTGTACTTACTCAAGTAAAATGTGAATACAGTACCTTTACTTGTAACAGAGCATTTCTACATTGTGCTATTGGTACTTCTACTCGAGTTAGAAACGTCAGTACTTTCTTCCACCACTGCTTTACGGGGGTGCTTATACCAGCCAGACAGATTCATCCGTACAGGAGGGCATGAGATGGCAGGGGGCCAATCATCGGTGTGTCACTACAATCACTCTGACCTACGATGGCTGCCACTACGATGGCTGCCACTTTAAAGCCAAGGTCGTGGTAATTTCAGCGCCCGCCCGCTCGGTCAATACAGTAGCACTTCAATGGATTTTGTTGTCTTGGGGTTTTTTTTTCCTGTCCAGCACTTATCATCACACTGTCTATTTCTTTTTCTTTTTTTAAGACACGGACATGCTTGCCACATCCATCACCTGTAATATCCATCTCCCACAAAGACAAATAAAAAACACAATGTCATGGTCATAGGTTTCCACAGCAAGGCAGATCAATTACATGGAAGGCACTGAGCTACAGAGCATTGGTTCTCAAAGTGGGGGTTCTTGGGTGGGGTTCCAGGGGGTCCCAAAACATTGTTAATACAGCATCACGATCATTTTAACCACTTTAACCATATTTTATACGTTGTCTATTCAAAAATGGCAGATGTGCAAGTTCTTGTGCATGTGCATCACTTTGTGCCACACGTAGATCTGCTACTGAAAACGTGTGATTATTTTTATTGCCAATATAGATCTATAGATAGCGAAAATGTAACCTTGGTTTGTCCACTTTCAACTTGGCGTCATTATACTGTAGGCTTTATGTTGTTGTCCGAAACGTGTCACAATCTTTATTTATTTTTAATGGGGCTTAAGTGGTTAAACACACTATAGTTATTAAATCAACATTAGAGTTTGACAGAGAAGGAAAAGCCCTGTCAGCTCCATCCTTCTCCGAGCATGGAGGAAATGCAAACCTAATTTAAAGTTTGTGCACATTTTGTTGTTGCTGTTTTTTTTTTTTTTCTTTCCCTCCTCTCTTCACTTCCTGGAGATTATACTTTCATGGTGAGCGAGCACAAAGCGGAGCGGCGTCTGTATAATTACGGGAAAATTACATTCATTATTGTAATTTACATCTCATCTCCAATCCAATTATTAGTGGTTTGACCTGCCGCAGCAAATGTTTCAAGCGCGCAAAATCTCAAATGGGCTTGCGGGGCAGGGGGGAGGGAGACAATGTTGCGTGTGTGTGGGTGCACGAGCGTGTGTGTGTGTGTGTGTGTGTGTGGGGGGGGGGGGGGGGGCAACGTGAGAGCTAGAGAAAGGAAACGGAAGACGTGCGTAAGAGAGAGAGAGAGAGCGGTGAGAGATGAAAAGGTTTGTAGGAGGGAAAAACAATCAATATGGCTCAGTGAGATGATGAGTTCATATCGCCATAATCCTGCGCTTCAGAGCACAGCTGCAGAGGGCGTCTCCACTCCACACTGATGTCTGATACATGTTGTTGCTGCCAGTAATGTGTTCATCTGCATCTCTGGAGGGAGAGATAGCACTCCATTCACTTTGTCATTTCCATAGCCTGCGTGTTTCTTGGCTTACCTTTTTAAGGCAGTTATACCCATTATGCAAATATGATTATGACTTTATTTTTTTAATTTAAATGTTTCTATGCACCACACATTGGACTGATTGGGCCCGGCAATTGGGGGCTTGAGTAGACAGACGGGTTGTTGAGAATAAATCAATGCTGGCCAATAGATTCTAATGGCTAAACATGGTTAGGAAAGCATGCTGGTGATTGTTGGCCACATTTATTCTCTGAGCTCAATGTCCCATCAACACAGATGTAGTGTACGTGCGTGCATGTGTGCACTGTAACATTCTAGCTACCTTTATCATTGTACTGATTGTACTGAAAACAACATACTGTACCCAATACAACCGATGCACTTGATCACAAACTCTCTTATAATCCTCAGAATTAGTCATTTCATTTGGTGGATTCCGAATCTACAAATTCTCCTTCTGAATCAGTTTGTTTTGTTTGTTGCTTTATCAGTGGTTCTCAAATGATTTCATGTCAATGCATAATTAAGCAATATTACATGAGAGGGTGTGGTTTAACGTGATTATTGCCACGACAGTGATGCGGTCAGGAACGAGACGTAGTCGAGTTCCGCAAGCATCACTGAAGTGCCTACATGCCACATGCCTACATCCGTGGGTGCGGGAGTGAAACGGCTCAGATGAGACACAGCGGTGTCTCCACTGGGGTCTGGTAATAATGACAAACCATGTCGGCCTCCAGAGTGGATCAATTCTCACTGTGAACTGTATTTTTAAGCCCAAAAAATAAACCCCCGTGGCCTTACACAACTCTGCACTTTTCAACGACCACCATCGGTCGATTCGCGACGCCCATGGTTCACATCACACAGGCTGTCATTGTAAAGAAGAAATACAGAGGACGGTATCGAGCATCCAAACTATGTCAAAGCACTGAACAAAAAGATGGAAAAAGTGTGTTTGCTCGTACAGTCGTACAGTATGTCCAAAATAGGCCCTCGAAATCAATAGGAGAGAGAGTGGGATGCTGAAGCGAGGACGTTTTCACTGTTGCACAAAGCAGGCTCCCCACTATACAACCTGCCTAGAACAGGGGGGGTGAAGTGACAATTTACACAATTTAAAGTCGTTTTTAATACAAAACAAAGGAAAAAAACTCGTCAAACATGGGCCAAATTGTCCAAAAATATAAGAAAGAGGCAAATCACAACGCATCGTTTTGCGAGGTGTTGTGATAAGCTAGCTGGTAGATCGTCTATTTTCAAAATATCACAACTAGATCTAACATAATCTGTCAGCAATGCTGGCCCTAAACACGTATCGTTGTTGGCAGTAGGAATAAACACAAGGAAGTCAGTGGACTATAAGAAAGGGGAAGTGGTGCCCCCAGAGGCAAAAACAAATATCCGAAGAGTGCCAGTGTGGACTGACCAAGTAATCAAATGGCAGATGTGGGGAATTGGACCGATGTGGGGAATTTGCCAAATCAAGCTGAGGTTGCCATGGCAATCAATTGGCCACATTTGGGCCACAGCCAGAGCTTCTTCTGCCGGTTCTGGACGAACGCCTAACCGACCAACACGACGCCGGGCACTGCACTCCCTCGGGTCGTCTGTGACGTGGGTGGCGGATTTTAAGTCGGTCAGTCGAGCGTTTCTCGTGGATTACAGCCGTACGTAAATGGATACAGAGATTCCTTGCCTTTATTGAGAGGCGCTAGCCCCTCCAAGCTCCAACGTCTGGCTTTTATGTGTGATGTAAATCTATTGACTGTTTATGTTTTGTCTTATTTGTGCCACTACCCGATCTTTTTCCACCACGAGTAAAATCAGATAAGATGGGTTGCCAGATTGGGGTGTGGGTGTGTGTGACTTACTGGAGCGCAGGGCGGACGGGGTGACCTCGATCTCGCTGCTGGGCTGGTAGGGCTGGAAGGCGGAGGAGGAGGACGTGCCGGTGACGGGGCCCATGTCGCCGGGGATGAAGGGGTGGGGCTCGGGGCTCTGTGTGCCCGTGGAGCTGGCACTGGTACCGTCCCCTCCGTTGTGGGGGTCCTGCTCCTCGTACACGGCCACCAGCTGTATGGGGGGGAAACACGGGGGGGGGGGCACGGGATTAGTGGACATCCATATGTTTTGGTCATGCACTGTGTCATACTTTTGGCATTCGATTGTAGATGCCGTTTTGGCACTGGCACGGAGGACGGTTGGGACAGACACCAAAAGCAATACATTGACAGCTTTTCTAGCAGCAAAGAAATGTAGGCTATATATTACCTTACATTGTACAAGTACTCTACCACTCCTACAGTTTCACATTGGCTAAATTAACTGTCCAGTTTAAACAAAGTTGAATTGAATGTTCATCCTGTTTGTCATGAATAAAAAGATAATAAAAAACAGAGGGTAGCAGAAGACAAGTTATAGGGTTACTTAAGGATCTACTCCAGCATGAACTGGCGTGTGCGTGTGTTGCGTGCCAGACTTTCACTACATGTACAGACTAGTATACACATTATGCACTGCAAGATAATCTGGGGTTGCCAGGTTTGGACAAAAAAAAAAACAACTAGCCCCACCTCGTCCGTGGCAGCCACACAATAGACAATTTAGGCATTTAGGAGACGTTCTTAATCCAGAGCGACTCTGGATTATAGCATGGCTTACATTACGGCAAGCCAGAATGCATCTACTCCTGTCTATCTCACTCTGTGACACACATACTGTAGCCTACAGTACACACACCTCAACTAATTAAAACCGGGAAAGTGTCATGTTCGCTTATTGCGTTGGCTATTCAAAAATAGCAGATAAAGCTGCCAGCTTGTACATTTGCCATTTTTGATCAATTATTTTGAAAAATCTTTGGTTTAGAATGCATTTGTAGGATCGGCCTGAGGTTTTAATGGCTTCATTTGCATAAGACGTTACACGTCAAAGCACTCACACAGGCGCACACGCACACACGCGAAAACAAAGCTGGCAGACGACACACCAGTCAGGGCCCTCGCTCTCCTGGAGCGGGCAAACCGACAGACACAAGAGATCATGTGAGAGGATAAAGACTGAGCGCGGTGTTCGGAGGGGAAGGCGGGGATGGGGTTGACAGTGCCAAGTGGCATTTCTACAGCAACCACGGCTTCTAAACAGAATCCCTGCTAATAAACCCAACTTGTACAAAGGAGATTAGACCGGTGTTCCAGCCTTGAGTGGAGTGGCCTGAACATCGGAGTGGCAGCCCGAAATCCCCCCCCCCCCCCCCCCCCTCCCACCGCCTTGTCCCACATGACAGCGACAATAGCATGTTACGCACCACGCGGAAGACGCGAGAGTGAAAAGTGTTGTTGGCTGGATGTGCGCGGCTCTGAAAGGCTTGCACAGAATATACGCCCGGAGACAGAGCCAACAAAAGGCGGCGGCGGCGAAGAGGCGAGGCTTTGGTGCAGAGTACTGTACGCAGCTTTCATCATGTAAATATAGATTTCATTGTTTTTGCATGCGTTTGCCGTTTTGTTTTATTGTCGCCCCCCTTACGTGGGCCAATCTGCATATAAACAACTTCCGAAGCACCCACACTCCTTCATTTTAACATTAATCCAAGGATGTGTGTGCGAGGGCATGTGTATTTGTGTATACACATTTTAACTCATCTCTTTTGTGTGTGCATGCCTCTGTATGGTATTTACCCATCTTTCTGGTTGGCTTTGTGCACAATTAAAGCAGATTGTGTTAATTCCCTAAGATGTCTCCGAGCATGCCGTCTGTAATACTTACAAACACTCCCGTTTGTCTCAAATCGCACTCCGCCTCCGTGTCAATGTTGACACAACATTTCCTTTTTGCTCTTGAGATGGCAGAAAGGCAATCATCATGACAAGCGCTACAAAGCGAGAAAGGCTCTCACATAAAAATCATCATTGGCATTTTGTGTTTCAAGGAGACTTGCTTTGAAGGCACAGGTTATAAAAGCACACACACTACAGAGGCAGCCTTGAGGATAGGTTTACAAAAATATTGGAATCAAAACACATTTTCAAGGGCCTTTCTGTGTGGAGTTTGCATGTTCTCCCCGTGTCCCCTAGGGTAGGTACCCTCACAAAAACATGCAGTAATCCTGGTCTCTAAACTGCCTCCCCCTGGCCAGCCGGGGCGCCTGATGGAGGGGAAAGGAACTGGTTGGAATAACGTGTTCCTTCCACGCGCTACGTCCAACCAGGGAAACTCCCCCCTGTCAGGTGTAAAGGAGCAACTTGGACACTCAAGCATGAAGGAAGCATGAGTTAAGTCCGTTGCTCTCCCCAGGTTGGTGGAGGGTGTGTAGAGCCCAGGATCACATTAGATGATTGACACAGGGGTGAAAAATGGGTTACAAAATCGTGGGATAAAATATATATAAAAAAAAAACACATTTTCAAATAGCCAAAGTTTAAATGAGTCTGACGTGGTTAATGTATGTTAAAAAATAGTAATTAATTAGCCTGCAGACCCCCATTTGAAAGGATATGCCAGGGAAGAGAAGATATCATTTACGGCTCTAGCAGAGATTCTCAAACCATTTAATTTTAAGGACCCCCAGTTTTACATGCATATTAGTCTACAGACCCCCATGTAATGGCATTTCTATCTCTGGGACCCCAATTTATATTGTAAATATTCAATGTTAATTTAACTTAACATTTGTACACTCTCAGAGTTACAGACCCATAAGAGTTAATTTGGTTCCAAACTATAATTTATCTGGGGACCCCCTGGAACTCAGTCAAGGACCCCTGGGGGACCTCTCTTTGTATTTGTATAACCAGTATTCACAGTTACTCTGTGTGTGGCTGAGGGAAATTCAATGACAAAATAATCAGGCCCAATTTATAGATTTATAAATACAAATATACTTATAGGAGGTAGAGTGGCCAATAGGGAAACGTAATGTTACCAGTTTGATCCAGGGCTCCCCCTGAGTTAGTGTCGAGGTGTCCTTGAACAAGACACACTGAACCCATAATTGCTCACGACAAGCAGTTTGGCGCCTTGTATGGTTTCCCTTCCTCCACCATCGCTGTGTGAATGCGTGTGCGAATTGTAAAGCGCTTTGGATGAAAGCGCTATATAAATGCACCATTTACCATGTATACATGTCTGGGAGCATTTTTGTAAGCCAAGTAGAGGCCCTGGGCTTGCCAGCTGGCCATTTAGAGAAGCGGGGGAACTCCTGTCAGTGTTGCTACATTTTGCGAGAGAAACAAGCAATCAGGTCTCTGAAAACAAGCCCAAATTAAGCAACGATAGGCCATGAGCACTTTAAACCTACTGACCTAATACATTGGCTATTTGAAAATGGCAGAGCTACAAGCTCACAACGTGTCGCGATTTGACACATTGTCCGTAGACAAACACATTAATTTGGGGGTCCTTGATATGAAAATGTTTGAGAACCACTGAAACAGCAGTAGGAAACAAGCCCAAAATAAGCAACTATATTTTAGGAACAGTGCCCCAAAAGATGCATACGGCTACCGCTAACACCAATATTTACAAGTGACTTTACAGGAAAAACAAGCACAAAGTCGCTTATAATAACCGTACATGGTAATGCTGGCTGCGTGATTCATTTTTAAATATCGCTTCAAAACCATAATTAGGTCCACTCTTCTCAACAGTCACTCTGCAGCACTCTGCCAGGCACTAACATGGGCTCGTGCACACACGCGCACACACAGTACGCACGCACACACTCCCCTGTTCATAATCAAATTGGGGCCAGCGTTTATCCCACATGCAATATTTATGGACGCCTGAAAGCTCCCTATTTTGCGCCGAATCAACGGGAAACATGAAATGTTAGACGACCGACGGCCCTTTTTTTTAGGGCCTCAGAATCCCTCAACACGCGAACAACAATAATTCCCCCTAAAGCTCTTCCCATCACAAGGGAGTCAGTTCCACATTCACACAACATTCACACAACCGGAACGAAGGGGAGGCAGAGAGAGAAACAGAGATATAAAGGCAAAAACAGACAGAGACGGAACAGAAAACCGACTAGTCTTATTTTTAACTTGTTAAATTCAAGTGTTTAAGTGCTATTTAGTACAGTACAGTTCAAGTGCAATTTTTCAGTAAAAACAAACATGTTGTGTTAAAATGTTGAAGCTCTATATATTGGGATAGTCATCTTTGCTTAGAGTGTGTGTTCAGTAACAGGGGCTCTTTAACCCATTATTTAGGACTGAGACCAGATTCTACAAAATATCTTCTAAATCATGATAATAATAATAATAATAATCAGAACATATACATTTTCGGATGGGTTGCAAATTTCAGCCAATCAAAGAGTGCCCATCAGCTTCAAATGTTACGGCATTCCAGTTCCAATGTTGGACCTGAACATCGATTCTGTATATTAAAGAGCTGGTTTGTTACTGTACAAACACTCTATAGTAGAATATGAGTACTATATGAGAATATAGAGCTATTCAACACTTATTTTAACAAAACTGTCCCAGTATCTGCGTACATTTGACTGCGGGGGCACTTTTACTACAGCACCATTATCAAAACAGCCCCATCCTGCGTGAGTGCAAGCGACTTCACAGAGTGCATCTCAAACAATCATTTCACGAGAGAGGAGCGTGATTGCCGGATACCGAAAAGTACCCTTCAAAACGCTCCATGCCCTCCCTCCTCATCCACCTCTCTCCACCATCTGTGCCAGGAGAAGAGCTCTCCCCACGGCCACGGGCGGAGAGAACACATTTCCCCTGTGCCACCGAGACATAATGATCGAGCACAACTCGAAGCGCTTCGCCTGCATGAGGGAATTGGTCACAGCCACTATAAGACGAGAACCGGAGATTCCATGTCTTCAATTTCCGCACATCCCGGATTCCCAGCGAGTCGGGACAGGGCCTGTGGCGGGAAAATAAGGTTGAAACGCACAAAAGAAATCACGTGGCTATAATTGCGGAGAGAGTCGTGACAGCCCAATGGTCGGCAGCGTTCTCTCCTTTTGCGCTCTGCAGCGCTGGGCTGGGCTGAGGCCCTGGGGACAAAGGGACACTCTCAGCTCCACACGTGGGACTGCTGGAAGGCCCTGGGGACAAAGTGACACTCTCAGCCCCACCTGTGAGGCTGCTGGAAGGCCCTGGGGACAAAGGGACACTTTCAGCCCCACCTGTGAGGCTGCTGGAAGGCTCTGGGGACAAAGGGACACTCTCAGCCCCACCTGTGAGGCTGCTGGAAGGCTCTGGGGACAAAGGGACACTTTCAGCCCCACCTGTGAGGCTGCTGGAAGGCCCTGGGGACAAAGGGACACTCTCAGCCCCACCTGTGAGGCTGCTGGAAGGCTCTGGGGACAAAGGGACACTCTCATCCAGCTCTACTGACTTTGCCTCCAAGGTCATGGCTGGTAATCCAGTCTGGCAGTGTGCCGCGGGTTCGACTCCCGATCCCGACGGCCTTTACTGCATGTCTTAACCCCATCTCTCTCCCCATTTCATGTCAGCCTACTGTCTGTCCCTCCATAAAAAATATTAAATAAAGGCGAAAGCCACAAAAAATATATATATTTAAAAGTATTGCAAATTGGACATACTGGGGCGAATGAGACCATGCATTATCTATGGCCTTTGTATGAGAAAGAGGACAGCAGAGAGAGAGAGACACACACACATCTCTGGGATTCCTTTTCATGTTGCCGGCCTTTGATCTCACGGTGGCCTCTTTTTGGGGGCATTTCTGGTCAAAACAACGCTTATTGCACGGAGCCTGGCGGTCGTAGTAATGGTGCCGGCCTGTGCTGATTATGCTCCAGGCAGAGAACAACAGAGAACAGGGCGATATCCTGGCATGTTATTAATTATTCCCGGCGGAAATTGTGTTAAAACTGTTGCTTCATAAACAAATGCAATAAAAATGTTGACAGCTAGAACAACAACCACATGCTATGCTGTTGAATGGAACAAATTACACCACATTTACTACTTGCCACAAAGCGTCAATAAGGTATATCTCAGCCACAAAAGTATTAAATGCATACCGACAATAACAGACTGCTTGGAGGACTCCTGTCATGTCAACGCAACACCTCACCTGACTGACTTCTGTGCATTCATCAGTAACACCTGATCTTGTTTGGAGTTGATTACTTTGCATGAAAACTGAACATCCAACATCAAAATAAAAGCTCACAGCTATTAGACCTTGAAAACATCCACATATTACTACAAATTAAAAGATTACTGTGCAATCCTCATGGCACTCAGTGGTGAAAAGTAACTAAGTGCATTTACTCAAGGACTGCACTTAAGTACAAGTTTGAGGTATTCATACTTTACTGGAGCATTTCCAATTTTCAGTTTTACTTCTACTCCACTACATCTGAAAGGCAAATATTGTACTTTTCACTCCATTATAAATTATTTTAAAACTTTTGTTACATTGTATTTTTTGATCATTACTACAAAACATACAGTAACCCCTTCAGCCCTATATAAATGTTGGCCATTTTGACACATTGTGAACTTGTAAATCTGCTAGATAAAAGACTTGTATACATTTTTTACATTCAAAAACGTGTGAAACGGGACATGAGCATTTTCTACTTTTGGTACTTAAAGTACATTTTTGATACCAATACTTTTGTGCATTTTCTAATTCCGGACATTTAACTTGTAACAGAGTATTTCTACATTACAGTATTGACACTTTTACTTAAGTAAAAACCACTTCTCCCACCACTGTCAGGCACTCCCGACACTAATGCGTATGGACAGGGACAGACAGCTTCGTCACGGCGGAGTGGAGGGGTCATATGTGACCGACGGCAGGGAATCCACCACTTGCTATAGCGCTCACCTTCAATTAAAGAACACGTCTAAAAGAGCTCAGGTTTATCTCCTCACCGCTGTGAATAATTATTACTATTACCGGTACTTCCTCTGTGCAGAGAGACCCCCCCCCAGGGGCCCGGGGCCAGATGAATCTTCCTCTGTGCAGAGAGACCCCCCCCCCAGGGGCCCGGGGCCAGATGAATCTTCCTCTGTGCAGAGAGACCCCCCCAGGGGCCCGGGGCCAGATGAATATGTATTTGTGTTATTGCAGCTGTACTTCTCCATTTCCCCCGACACATTGATATGTGCCTATGATGATACTTACTTTACCAAAAAGATGAATATAGTATTAATTGGCTGCTTAACTACCCCCCCCTGCCCCCCCCCCAAAAAAAGTATCCATACCGCAATGTAGAAATACAAAATTAGGCTACATGGTTTTGTACAAAAAAGTACAAAAGCATTGGCATAAAAATATAGACTACTAAAAAAAAAAAAAATAATAATAATAATAATAATAGTAATAATAATAATAATAATCAAAATTCACAAAGTAACAAATACTTGTAAGAGGTACTACTCAGGTAAAGCAAAAGTATACCTCAAAACTGTACTCAAGTACAGCAGCAAATGCACATTACGTTACTTTGCACCACTGCTTTCATTGTTCTCTCATCATGCCCACTTACTTCACCCATTATAAGATACTAATCCAAGTAATGATATAGCATACAGTATATCTAGTTACTTTAACGTTCATTAATGCATCCACAAGATGATTTGTGGCTGTACAGGACATCTGTATAACGCGCAGTTGAGCACTTAATTGGACATCATTTCCACCACCAAGTGTTTTAGCCATAACAGTCTGAACATAACACTGTGAAAGCAGCGGATAGGAATAACAGCGGTCTGGGAAAATGAATGTCACAGCCCTTTCACAGGTATTTAAAGCTCGTAAAGTAAATTGGCCGCGGGACCCCGTCTCGCCACGAGCAATCGATTTGATGACCTCATAATCAGCAGCAGGGCCGGGGAGGGGTTACCATAGGAATCAGGAACGTGGAGTACGTACATTGCAACAACCTGAAACAAATCATTAAACATAAGTGACAATGTAAGGACTTTGACCATATAATACCTACAAAATAATTTACTATTTTCAGAATCCTGACACCAATGTAAAGTTCGGCGCATCGGGCTGGAATCGATCCCCGGTCTCCAGCTCGGCAGACCGACAGGTAACAAGCAACGCCAAGACAGCTATTAGCTCCCTTGGAGGAGCGAGTTATAGCCGTGTGTTTTACGGGGTCGCTACACTATTTATCTGTGGAACTGAGTAATGCCTTAACTCCTACATTACAATTAAGTGCTTGTCAGGGCGGGGTGTCCCCAGTTCATAAAATATCGAATGCTACGTATACAAGTTACAAGATGGTAGACTACTACTACTACTACAAGCTCACAATGCATTTCTGGTGCACTGCACTGGCCTGTAACTAAGTATAACAGACTTTAAGTAGGTGTCCTGTACTTTATGCCAGTTGAATGAGCCCTGATACTGTACTGCACCGTGTCTTAATCATCACATGGATAAAGAGACAATCCCCTCTTTGGTTTCTGGTTCATCTCACAATCACAGAGACAACGTGTGCTATTTTGTCGAGAACTCGCTGAAAAGAGTCAAGAGCTCACAGAAAATCTCACCGAGTGCGAGTAAGCGGCGCCTACTCTGTTTGACGAGTGTGCATGTGCTGGTATCCAGGTAGTATAGTCTATTTGATGTGTGGGCGCTGGTATTCAAACTGTACTACTCTAGTTGATGTGTGGTCACACATGTTACTTGATTCAGGTGTGGTGTACAGCAGTGTTCTTCCTAGATGAGTCTAGTATAGTAGAAGTACTGTTCTGAAGTATGATATCGTATATGCACACATGCTCCTGTGTGCACATACAAAACAGGCCACACACCCACCCAGCTGCAATGTTCATCCATGGCCCTGGGCCAATAGCAGGCTCCTTGCCCAGGGCTATCCCAGGTGAGAGGGCGAACGAACCAAGGGCACCCATGAGAGGGAAGAGAGGGGTGGGAGGGGTATGGAGTTTCCCTCTGCCTCTGCACTGCAGAGGGATTGTGTCTAGACACAGTAGCCATGGGGGTGGCCTACTGGCCATTATACTCAACTGCTTTATGTCCTTGGCTAATACCTGCACTGTGCCGGCTGCTGTCTTCCTATGCAGAGTAGTGGCAGCGCTACCCATGAGGTACTAGTGCTCAGGATTCAAAGTGTTTAGCAAGTACTACTTGACAGGGATCACAACTGAAAGCCAGTTCTCGAAACAACATCCTACGGAAACTGACCAATTCCAAAACAGCACACACATTAAGATGTACTGCTTTGGCCCTGTGCTATTCCTCTGCGGAGAACGTGTGTCCTGTTTGGGAGAGATCAACCCATGCCAATAAACTAGACTCAGCGTTGAACATCACCCGCCGCTTGCTCACTCAAAGCACTACTCCGGT
Source organism: Protomyctophum bolini (assembly GCF_963924005.1). NCBI lineage: Eukaryota > Metazoa > Chordata > Actinopteri > Myctophiformes > Myctophidae > Protomyctophum > Protomyctophum bolini. The sequence continues at coordinate 19,884,840 of NC_137882.1, forward strand.
GGAAGACACTCAAACACATCAGAACAGGAATGGGGCGTACAAAACCGGTCCAAGCATCTATGAATGTGGAGAAGATTGTACGATGCTGCACTGCGTTGTCTGCCATCTACTACCCAACCTTTGCAGCTTAAAAGATCTTGCAGAGTACAATAATAATGCAAAAGACTGTGTAAAGAAATGGCAAACTGTCATCTAAGACACAATTAGAAGAACTGCTCAAGATATTCTGCCAATTTCTTGCTGACTCTCTCTCTCTCTCTCTCTTTCTCTCCCTCCCTCCTACGGCAGGGTTTCGTTTAATTGTGTTTGGGCTTCATGTTTTGGGTCATTTGATTGCTTTCACACTATCTTTAATTAGGTTACACTTTCACACACACACACACACACACACACACACACACACACACATATATTCAGCTGATTTCCCACTAATCATGTCTGTCTGTAACTGTTACTGTAGTTAAATAAATCTGTTTACTGTTACCCTATGATTGCTCGTGCGGTCTCCCTTATTTGTCTGGACTGTGACATATGGACTGGAGCCTACGCCCTGGTTAGCGCAGGGCTAATGGCTTGTCTCACATCTCTTAAGCACTTATTCACGCCCTCGCCCGTTTGTTACGCCGCGACACGTCTCCTGTGGCTTCTCCCTCTCTGCTGTGATTGAACTGTGGTATGGCAGCTTGGAGAGTGCGCAGTTTGATGTCACTGTGACCAAACCAACAGATGGTTTGTGTGCGGTGAGCGAGTGTCACAGCTGAGAAGGCTGTCATATCTAGGGCTTAGATATGGTATCTTATGGTTATCTGTTCAATGGCGGAGATTTTATATGACATACACAAACCCTCCTCATCCATCTTGGCTCACAGCGGATGCCTGTTAGCCTTGTCAAGGATACTGCTCTCTCTCTCTCCTCTCGCTCCCCCTTTCTCACTAGGGAGACCATAACACGTTTGAAGTCCTCATTTCTCTCTCTCTCTCTCTCTCTCTCTCTCTCTTTCTGCCCGGCGGTGAGGACCCTGGATGTGGGATTTTTTAATTACTCTCTTTATGCATATGCAATGAAGGCTTGAAGGGCACTTCCCCACTGAAAGTAGCTGTTTGAATGTGGGTTTTTCTAATGCCGTAATTTTTAAGGTGCTGAGGTGTGTGTGTGTGATAGACAGCAAATGTGTGCGGCCGTGCATGTTTGTGAGTTTCTGTGTATGGTTATGTGTATTCTTGCATCTGTATGCATGGATGGTTCAAGTATACTCGCGCGTGTGTCTTTGTCTGTTTTTGTGTGTGCCCCCAGACAGGCAGGCAGGCAGGCAGGCAGGCATGGGCGGTTGTTTTGCATGTGAATCAGGGCTGAATAGAGGAAAGGCATTATTAGATTGGCAGTAGATTGTAGGAGGGGCTGGATGAAGACTGCAGCGGCACAGGCAGGGGTGGGAAAAAGTACTCAAATGTTTTACAAAAAACAAAAAAAAAGTATCTGTGAATTCAAGGCTTCAATGTGTGAAATGATCATTTTTACTTCCCACCACTGGCAGCAGGCACAGGTATAGGCTTCATTTGACAAATTATATTTTCCTCCGGGGAGCCATCTCCCGGGGACAACGCACCCCACCCCAAGGTGGCTCTACATCTCTGTTCAGAGAGAGAGAGGGGGCTGGCTGCCTGGCTCTACATCTCTGTTCAGAGACACAGAGAGAGAGGGGGCTGGCTGCCGGGACATCAACAGAGGACATCATAAACAAAAAAGATTAGATTTCACAGACACCCCGCTTGGGCGTCTTGTACTTTAAGTGCACTTGGCCTCGTGTGTGTCCTTCGCCACGGCAGTGAAAGCAACGTGCCCAGAGTCAATAAGACAACAGTAGAGCCAAGCGCATGTGAGTGTGATGACAGTGTCAGCACAGCGTGAATTACAACTCGTATTAGTGGCGCCATAATGAAATGCATTCACCCCTCCCATAGGAACTGTATATATAGGGAAGTGTCACAGCGGGTAAAATAAGAAAGCAATTATACTTGGATAAAAATAGAGCTGCTGATTAGATCAGAGTGGCAGGTGTGTAACTGTTATTATATAATAATAGCTTGAGTGGAGAGCGGCACTATACATTGCTTCGAAAAGCGCTTAGCACTTTTTACACGTCTCTTGATAAAAACCTTTATTGCAGTATAGCAACACTGCATAATACAACATGTACTGTATAGCCTATCAACTATGAATATAAGAATACATGTGTCTTCTTCTCCATGCCTATACCGAGTGTAGTCCTATTTAGCGTGGCTTAGCAGAAGAACACTTATATATTCCCCGTCTCAATAGGATTGAAAGTGTACAGATATACACGGCAGTGGGGAGGTGATGGGGGGTGTTATTAGAATGTTTCATCCTGTCAGCAGTGCGTAGGTAACTCTCTCGCAATAACAGTGCTGTGTGAATTTATATCCATCCCTCCAATGCAGGACAGAGAAACTTCAAAGGCAGCGACGAGAACTTAGCCAAGTGGATTTGAAAGGGGATGAGTCTCTAATCTGGTTAAACTTTGCTTGCTCCGTATATTTTCTCACTTGCCTCTTCTCCCTTCTTTTTTATCCTATCCTCTTCTTCAACACCCCCCCCCCCCCTGCCTCCCTCCTCCCCTCCCCATAGGTGGAACTGCTCCCTTCTTTGTGAAACGTACGAGACGAGCGAGGGAGGGGCGGGGCGGGCGGAGAGGGGATTGAGGCAGAAAATGATGACTTAATGATTTAGAGTGCACGGCGCAGCAGCAGAGTCAATCTACAGACTGCGTGTTTTCGGGCGGGATTACGTGATCCTTAAGCCTTGATCTCATCTTGTGCCGTCCGTGCGTGTTGACACTTCTCCACCGTGCCCAGAAAGAACGGCATGCTGTTCTGCACATCGGAGCACCTTATTATTCCAACTCTGCTCCGGGCCTATATTTGCTCTGGTGGGTTGCATCCTCATCATCAGTCCCAGGTGTTGCTGCTAAGCCCTTGCCTCACACACACACACCCCTACGTTTCCCTTCTTGTGACAGCATCTCTGAAATATGCATATCTCTGCGCATATTCCACCATTTGTGGGTTATTTGGAGTGCTGGGGCCATGGCAGGCAGCAAAGGCTCTGAGAGTCTTTTGTCTGAATATTTGATGGCTTCAATGAGCAGAGAAAAAAAACAGCATTAAGCACTTTGTCCCTGCACTAAACTCAACAGTCACCACATGGCACGGCACACCCCCGGCAGGAATAATGGATAGAGGGAAAAGGATGAAATATTGAAAGCTCTCCGTCCGTGTGATGAGACAGAGGAGGCAAGGTGTGCGGAGCGAACAGTACAGTTCTTGCCCTCGCGTCTTTCCCTTCTCGAAGGCGGCATGCTGAGTGTCCGTGGTGAAAGAGAAGGTCACAAGTGAACAGAGGAGGCCACGTTTATTTTGGTATGTTTCGAGTGCAGAAGGGTGTAGGGGAAAGTGGCTTGCCTGCAGGCGAGTGTGTGACTGGAGGTTTGTTGGAATTGGAGTGCACTTTACTCTCGGTCGATGTTCTCAGTGTGGTGCACCCAAAGTTTCAATGGATACATTTATGTATATGTTTATTTGGAAGGGACAGCGCATATAAATGAACACCACATATACAATGCCGCGTAAATACACCGGATTTAGCAAGAATGCTAATTTCTATCCGTTGTCGCCATAGTAGAGCTTGGCATGTACAGTATACATGGATGGATGGGCGAGTGGATACTGGCCCAGACTGTTGACTCAGACTCATTTACAGTCTGGAGAACGGAAGCTCTTTCCATGAGTAAGCGATAAAGCGGATGTGACACATCCCCTCACTTGGTGGAGTGGCAAAAACAAGTCCTACTCAAAGCAAAACAGTGTGTCGATTGTTGAATAGCTAAGATGGCTAGTTCGTTGTCTGCGTTATTTCTTATTTCACTCGTTTTGTCTGTGTTCATTCCATGATACTTTTCTGTGTTAAACTATCCTCGCACCAATAATGAATCTCCTGCTCGTATGACTCTATGCTCCCGTCTCAGTTGTGTTTCCAATGGAACTACAGTCCCGTGAGCACCGCGACGTGATTGGTCTCAGCAGCAGCAGAGACAGCTTCCGTTACTCGGCTCTTGGGAGCTGTAGTTCCAGACTCTATGTAGCGTTCTTGGGAGCTGTAGTTCCAGACTCTATGTAGCGTTCGGAGATTGTGTAAAAGTTGTCTGGCTTGGTGAGACTAATGGTAGGATGAGGATGGGATGGTGTATCATGAATAGGAGAACTAGAGCGGTGGTTCTCCACCTTTTCAGGCCGCGATGGCCACATTGGTCCCTTGGACGTGCACACACACACACACACACACAGAGGCAGACATATTCTTGTGTGCAAGACAGACAAAGCAGCTGGCCACTCAGACAAACAGCCAGCCAGCCAGCCAGCCAGTGAGCCAGCTAGTCAACCAGAAATGGCCATGGGGAGGTACACACAAACTGTAGATACTGGCCTTAAACTGGTCACTAGACCGAGCCAACACACAGACACACACACACACACACACACACACACTAGCAGCCACTGGGGACAGCACTGTCATTATCTGCCATCTGCAGGCATGAGCGGCCCTTTGCCTAGAGGGAGAGAAACCATCTAAGAGATCAAATCATGTTGTGCGTGTGTGTGTGTGTGTGTGTGTGTGTGTGTGTGTGTGTGTGTGTGTGTGTGTGTGTGTGTGTGTGTGCGTGCGTGCGTGCTTAGGGCATGATTTTAAGATGACCCACTCTTATTCTCCATAGAGCAAAACTTCCGCGAACCCCTTGGAACCAGGGGATGAGCGAGTGACGTCAGGACTTCGGAGCTCTATTGCAAAAGCGAAACACAAAAACACACCATGGCTGCGATCGACATGGAGGACACAGTCGTTCAGGTGCTAGGAGTTTAAAAGCTCTGCGTTAGTTGTTAAACCTTTGCTCATATGCAGGGCATTGAAGGAACGGAAAAACAAACGCTCCCAAAAAGAATTGTCTGGGGAATGACAGTATACAGTAGCTTTCATTATCTATGAAAACAAGCCCAAAAGAAGTGACTAACTCATAAGCTTTAAACCTATACACGGCTATTTGAAAATAGACGATCTACAAGATCACAATGTGTCGCTTTTTTAATTTTGGGGAAAAAAAGGGAAAGGTCTCGGGCACAAAATGTTTTCAGATGGGGATATAATGGACAATTACAGAACCACTGGTTTAAACATTAAAGGCGCAGTGAAACGGAAATGGTGAACAACATGAAAATGGTGTTTCCACATGAAACACCGGTCTGAAGTTTCTGAACCAATCAGAGTGTTGCATCCCTTCAGGCGATGGGACGGTAGCTAGGGACGGTGGCTAATGCTATGCGCAACAGCGTGGTGTTGTTTGTTTATAAATCAGACGGTCGCCCAGCACAACCAGTTTACTGTTATGTGGCTTATTTCTACCCTATAATGTTTTCAGAAACATATTTTAGCGTGATGATTAAGTTGGAACCACTGTCTGAATGTTATCTTGAATGGAAATAAAAACGGAGAAATCTGTAATCAGAAGCAGCTGTGTTGCATGGATGCGCAGACATGGGGAATTAAACATGTGAGCTTCATTTTTATTGGCTTTTATCGATGTGTATCTCTACACGTCATCACGCAGCACGTTTTCGTTTTAATAAATAAATAATACAATCGTTTTTATGGACCTTTGATATAAAAACACACAGAAATGAGAATTTTCCCATTGTTTTGGCATCCATTGTTAGGTATGCCCATATGATGACCACGGATATGGTCTAAAAGTGTGAAAAACTTATTTTTCATTTCACTGCGCCTTTAAGATGCATTAAGATACAAGGCCAAACAAGCAACTATAGTATATAAACCCAAAAAACCCACAGCTACCAATATTTACAAGCGACTTCATAGAAAAAAGAAGCCCAAAGCCGCATATAATGAGCAGACATGGCAACCCTGGCAGCTTTAACAAGGGGAAGGATGTTTCGGGAGGCTGAGAGTGGTTGAAGACTGTCATGCTAAAAAATGCCACTAATCCACTTATTCCCATTTCCAATGTGGTTGTTTTTAGGCACTCAGGCTGACTTATCGTAGTGAATCAGGGCAGAGTGTGGCTGGAGGGGGTTGGCTGATGTGGGATTGGAGGGCTGCTTTAGCGAGGGCGAGGAGGAGAAGATGGCCAGCGGCGTGTTCCCCGACCGGCGCGCGGCACTACCACAGCAAGCCCCAGCATGGCACGAAAACAAAGTGGTTTTGTTGCTTTCTCTGCAGCTGTCAACCCCCACCGTCCAACACACACACACACACACACACACAGGCTGCCATGGGCTGTAGCCAAGCGGTCTCACCACCATGCCTTCCGCTTTTGAGACACCTCAGAGGCACAAGAAGGGTGTGTGTGTGTGTGTGTGTGTGTGTGTGTGCGCGCGCGTGTGCGTGTGTGTGTGTGTGTGTGTGTGCGTGCACGCGCTTTTTTTGCTTGGCCTTTCCTTCTTTAGCGATCGTAGACCGGTTTCGCAAATGCGCACTGCCGTTCACTTCTTGTATACAGGCTATAACTAAAAAGCTGAATAACTCTAAATCTACGGAGCTCTCCATGGTTTTGACAAAACGCGCAATGTTCGGGGGTCTTTTCTGATTATCCAGTGATCCCGATTGGAACATTTCTAGAGCAAGGATGACCTCATTTTAGCTCACTAGCAATGACGCTAAATATTTAGCATCTAAAATGGACCAGCAAAGCGGACGTGTGTCACACTAACTTTAAAATGGACCTGCAAAGTGGACGTGTGTCACACTAACTTTAAAATGGACCTGCAAAGTGGACGTGTGTCACACTAACTTTAAAATGGACCTGCAAAGTGGACGTGTGTCACACTAACTTTAAAATGGACCTGCAAAGTGGACGTGTGTCACACTAACTTTAAAATGGACCTGCAAAGTGGACGTATGTCACACTAACTTTAAAATGGACCTGCAAAGTGGACGTGTGTCACACTAACTTTAAAATGGACCTGCAAAGCGGACGTGTGTCACACTAACTTTAAAATGGACCTGCAAAGTGGACGTGTGTCACACTAACTTTAAAATGGACCTGCAAAGTGGACGTGCGTCACACTAACTTTAAAATGGACCTGCAAAGTGGACGTGTGTCACACTAACTTTAAAATGGACCTGCAAAGCGGACGTGCGTCACACTAACTTTAAAATGGACCTGCAAAGTGGACGTGTGTCACACTAACTTTAAAATGGACCTGCAAAGTGGACGTGTGTCACACTAACTTTAAAATGGACCTGCAAAGTGGACGTGCGTCACACTAACTTTAAAATGGACCTGCAAAGCGGACGTGTGTCACACTAACTTTAAAATGGACCTGCAAAGTGGACGTGTGTCACACTAACTTTAAAATGGACCTGCAAAGTGGACGTGTGTCACACTAACTTTAAAATGGACCTGCAAAGCGGACGTGCGTCACACTAACTTTAAAATGGACCTGCAAAGTGGACGTATGTCACACTAACTTTAAAATGGACCAGTAAAGCGGACGAGCGTCACACTAACTTTTTCCACCACTGCTCTCAACAACACATTGACATTTCAGAGTTTGGGCTGGCACCAGCGACTTCCAAAACTAAATTAAATGAATTGTTGCTGTAGCATGCGTGAGTTGTCTTGGAAAGGTCAAAATTTGTCAGCAATCCTGTAATGAAATACAAGTGACTGGCAGACACCGTTTCCTCGCAAAATGACAAAAAGCTTTTTACAAGGGCACATGTGTTCTCAAATCACGACACGGCTTTCAAAGTATAAGACCGTTTCCATTTTTAGCAATTTGTCACAAAAGGTAAGGCAAACCAATTACATTTCTTCCAGTGAAAAAGCCCTGTTACTCTGCGCTGTGTCACATAAAGCCTTCAGAACAGAGTTTCACACAGCGAGCCGTTTGCAGACTCAAGTCGCTTTCTTAGCCAGGTAGCTTGTGCCCTCTAGTGCATGTGACACACCAAGGAGCAGCTCTCTATCACTCTGTCTCCCTTTGTCTGCCTCTCTCTCTCTCTCTGTCTCTCTCTCTCTCTGTCTCTCTCTGTCTGTCTCTCTCTCTCTCTCTCTATTCAGCAGCTCACTGAAACGCTGTTAGGTTGGTGAACAATTACGTGCCACTGATAGAAAATATCAGTCCTGACCTGAGGCCGATTCTACAAACGCCTTGAATCAGTGGTTCTGGTTCTTACTTCTCACACTTTCAAGAATTGTTTCAAGTGTAAAAAAAATAGCAGTGAGCTTGTACATCTGCTGTTTTTGAATAGCCAACGCAAACTCCTATTTGTGCGTTGTGTGTTATATCTCAAATCGTGCCACAACCTACCCTTCTGTGTTTTTTTTATTGTACTAATGGATTAATGGGTAAAGTGTTAATTAAAAAAACAAAGATAAAAAGAAAAACAATCCGCAACGATGGAAATTCACCAGCAACCTCAATGAGTAAACATCGACCAGACTACATGAAATCCAATATTCATTATCAGCAACGGTGGACAAAGGGCTGCCTGCGCATCTGCAGAGGACTTCTCGCGAAGTAACGCTCCGCCCAGTGCATTACAGGGAGGAGGGTTATTCGGGGGTCCGGAGAGTGCGACTGAACTCCCCCGTAACCTCAATTATTCAGCATTAGCCAGCTATTGATTTCCTGTTGGATCGACTTACCGCGTCCCTCACGGCGGCTGTGGGGGACAGGGACACCGTATAGCGTTCCCTGGGAGGGGAACCTTAAGCATGCCGATTGGATGGATGGATGGATGGATGGATGGATGGATGGATAGATGATGGATGTCAGTTAGAGAAAAGAGATACTGATCCATCGGGTGAAGAAGGGAGGTATAGGGAGGGATTCTAATTAAAGATACCCCCGTATCGAAACTGTGATGGATGAAGATGTTGCCACCAGTCAGCTGGTTAGCCATGAGGGGGGGAGGGGGGGGGTCTGGTACTCCGGCGACCTTGCAAAGGAGGTCTGACGCGTTGAGTATAGTAAACCGTGGTAGTTCCCACGACCAGGCGCCCAATCTGAAGGAGGAACAATATTTGTGTTTGAAAGAATAAACGCTGTGGCTGTCAGAGATGAGGAGAAGAGTAATTGGCAGAGGATATGGGTTATTGGTGTTTAGGTTACGTGTGTGTGTGTGTGTGTGTGTGTGTGTGTGTGTGTGTGTACAAGGCTCCCAATCCCAGGGGCCATCACTGCTCTAGCTGCATGGCTGGAAAAAAAAGAGGGACATGGCAAGAAAATAAGAGAGAAAAGAAAATTCCAGACTTGCCGGTCCAGTTGTTTCTCACACTTGTCTAAAGGCGTCAGCTGTCAAAACAAGTGACATGGTCAGTACAGTTAAGAGAACAAACCAGCCTTTGCTTTGGCGAAAAAAGGGAAATAAATCACTTAATTTCCCTTCTACTCTCGCCATACTACTGTATGCCTGCCTGTGCTTAAGGTTGTAATGCGTCATGTGGAGTAGTGCCCTTCCTTAATACAGTACCTGGCCAGGCATGGGTACAAATCCCAAATTAAACAGATGGCCCGAGTTGCCATTCTGTGCTTTCTCCTTGGCCCAACCTTGCGAAGCTGTGCTGGGTTGAGCAGAGGGCTTATCTTTGGCTGAGAGGCTGACATCTAAGGCCTGTGACCAGAAACAGGGAACTCTGTGAGCAGAGAGAAGTGCAATGTGCGTGTGTGCATGCATGCATGTGTGCGTGCGTGGCCGAAAATAGCCGATCTAAGAGCTCACAATGCCTCGGATCGGAGAGGTTTGGTGTGGAGAGAAAAAAGAGCAAACCAAGTACAGAGCCAAAGGTCAAGTTCACTAAATATTGAGAGTTTAATTGTTTCAAATACACATTAACATGAATCCAATTCCAATATGTAGTGGGACAAGCTCACAATGTGTCGTGATGTGACGCATTGTGAGCTTGTAGATCTGCTATTTTTAAACGATTTTGAAACGGCACATTCTGCACAATGAATACCATGCAGTACTTTCTACTTTCGGTACATCTACTTTCGGTATGGTACATGCTTTAGTTCCAACACTATTATTGGTCCGACAGCCATTAGACCGACAACCTACCTCAAACCCTAACATAACCATAACCGCAAGCACGGGAGCAGCACATGTTCGAGCGCTAGTCCGACTGCTATTCCCGCATGTCCGACACACTATAGGTGCTGCCAGACTTACTAAAGAGCCGCGGACGTTTTCGGCTGTCGAACAGCTTCTTTTCCGGGTTTTTAGACAGCTGGTGGATGGAAATTAAGCTCCACCTCCGTGGACGACTGCCGCGACGGCCAGATTCCCGGAAACGCTCTCCTCCGCGGCAGTCATCCGCGGAGGTCCACCAACTGTCCATCCACCAGCTGTCTAAAAACTCTGAAAATAAGCTGCGGACGCGGCGGTCCGAGGTGTGGAAACACTGTCTGTCTGTCTCTCTCTCTGCCAGGGTCTTGGCAGCGTGTTGCTGGCTGTCAGCTCCAGCCTGGCTCCACCTCCTAATCAGGGGCTAATTGGCAGTGTGGATGACAGGCCCTGGCCGCAGGGCCAACCACACAGTCAGTTTACCTTCTACACTACTTAAGTAAAAAGTATCTGTACCCTAGTGTAGAAATAGTCTTTTGCAAGTCCATGTGCGGTACTCGAAATTTACTTGAGTAAAAGTACAAAGGTATTGGCATCAAAACATACTTAAAGTACCAAAAGTAAAAGTAATCATTATGCAGAATGTGCCATTTCAAGTTTTCTAAATGTTTAAAAAATCTTTTGAAAATAGAAGATCTACAAGCTCACATTGCGACGCTTTGTGAGCTGGTAGATCTGCTAGTTTCAAATAGCTGAAGTATTGAGCTTAACTGGGTAATGTATGTTTAGTAGGCTAAATCTAAAAAGTAACTACCGGAAGTAAAGTTTTCAAATAATTCTCCACTAAAGTAAAATCTAAATTGTACTTGAGTACATGTGCTTAGTTATTTTACACTACTGTACAGCACTGACCTCACAGGCAAGATGTGCATGTTAGGAGGTCTGTATTTCGACACACACACACACACACACACACACACACACACACACACACACACACACACACACACACACACACACACACACACACCTTATTTGCACTCAAGTTATGTTGCAATACTTTGGCGAGTGAACGTCGTGATTTATCAGTTACATTTGGCTGGAGTTTGTCAGTCAGCAATCAACCCCCCAAAAAAACGTAATTGCGGTAGGAATTCAGCAGATCCAAACACATCCAAAATGATATACTGTATGCCGAACGAGGGTCATCCCAGGATGCAACTGATCAAGAATTTGGCAGTTGGCACCCGAGTTTCAACGCTTATCAAGAAGTCATGACAGGAAAGGCCTGGCGGCGTTTATTCATTTGAATACAAGGCACAGAGCTTTGGCATAAGAAAAGGGTCTGGGAAACAAACCACCTCACTGTTCCCCTTGCATTCCCAGAACTCAGAAGAGCTGGCTACATTAAAGAAACGACACGACACACAACACAACAAGGGGATGAGGATGTAAGATGTAAGATAAACGGAAGATCAATGGGGAGGAAAGAAAATGAAAGATTTGCAGTGACACTAGTACACAGTGGCTTGCTGACTCACACACACACACACACACACACACACACACACACTCACACACTCACACACACACACACACACACACACACACACACACACACACACACACTTGGTCGGGCAGAGAAGGCCATGTACCCGCTCCTCTACAGAGTCTACACATGGTCAGTCCTTCACAAGCTGCGTTGCATGCACCAGCAGAGAAACTGATCACTCTCCCTTTTGTGTATGGGACTTTCATCTCTCTCTCTCTCTTCCCGACACACTCCTGTCATGACAGTCGGTTTCCTTGCCTCTCTGTCTGGGCCTGCCCCATGGCACCGTTCTTCCTGTGTTTCTCTGTATTTCAGAAGACCAAACATTATCCACACAGGCCAGCTTTACAGCACTGTCCACTCCGCGTATCAACGCATCATCAGCCATTTCTCGACCATGGCACACAACCACATACAAACCAGGCATCATGCATCAAATGAACTCAGAAATAGAGCTTGCTTGCACTTTATCCATGTACAACAGAGAGGCCAGTGTGTGCCGGCCAGAGCCAAGGCGTCCGTAGCACGCCTCGCCAACACCCAACAGCACCTCCAGCTTCCACTCAACTGTGCACCGCATCAGATCCCTACAGCCGTCCTCCATGGTTACTGAAGCGGCCTGTTGGCCTGTTGGGAGCCAGAACGTCAGCTCACTCCAACGGGTGGACAGGAGTAAAAAAAAACAGGCCTTGGCAGGCGAGGATGTGTTGTGCTAGGCAGCAGTGATGGATTGTTTTACTTGGGTAAAAGTTAATTCACACATTCACACTCTGTTAGAAATAAAAGTTTGCTATTCAAAATTGACTTGTATAAAAGTGTAAAAATATTGGCATTAATATGTACTTAAAGTACCAAAAGAAAAAGTACTCAGGCTGAAATGTATTTAAAAATGTTTTTCAAAATAGTAGAAAATGCCAAATAAGTTTAGGGATAAGGGGTGGTGCAAGATAGAGCCCAGAATCTACACGTCACAGGAAAACGGAAATACCGGTAGGCAGATTTGAGATTTGTTCTTTGAAAAAACATGGTTTTACTGACGCCGCATGATGCTCATTCAATGAGAGATCCTTTACACATGTAAAACCTGTCCACACAACGTCTCACAGCCAAAGTGAACACGCCGCCTGGGAGAGAAATATCTCTTGACGATTTGAAGCTGTCAAACTTGACGTCGGGGTAGGCCAAAGTACACTTTCACTCGGGTTATAATGTTTTTGTGCCATGCTGCTATTTCAAACGTTGAACTCTTTGAAAGGAGTATATGTGCCATATGAGCCCACTTTTATGGGTGGTTAGTTACGGGGGTCGGCTGTCGAATGTTTCAAGGTCGTGTCAAGAGTGAGTCGGAGTGAATCCCTCAAAGCACTCCCTTGTCGAAGAGGCCGTGTCAAATTATGCTTTTTTGAGCTTTGACTTCAACTCGAACCAACCAGTGATAGCAAAGCAGGTCAATAATCCAGAAGTCAAAGCTCAGTGAGAACAGGGTCATTCATTAAGGGAAATGTGTAACCCAAAAGTTCACCATAACGTATCCTTCTGAAGGACGAAAGGCCTCGCAGTCTCACCCCCAGTGTTAGCAGCCTGTATCCCAGACAGCGGTGGTGCTGGGACTCTGGGGAATCACAAGCATATTTTTCTTTTGAAAAGACAAGCGATGGAAGCCGAGGTGGTGAAGTGTGAGCATTTCCACTCGGCTTATGTTTTATAGATGCCTTCATGAATTATTATGTGTGCTCGGGGGATGGACGAAGGTCCTGCGTTCCAATAGTAGACCATTACCAAAAAGTGTTATTTTTAGGTTTACAGATTTTTATAAGGGTTGGAATTACCGTTTAAGATTAGGGTAATGGTCAACCTTATGCACGGAGTGGTGATTATTTTACCCATTAACAGGGAAAGTATGCGTGTCATTTTAGATTTTAGCGGGGGATATAAAAAAATTGCACCGTGATGCAAGCTTGTACATGTGCTATTTTTGAACATTCTTTGAAAAATCTTGAAAGTGCATACATGGGTTAAATTAGTTTGAGGAGTTAAGTCACTAGAATGGCCTTGCGGGGGTAAAACACAAGGATGTTCGGTGCGTGTCACTGACTCCACACATGCCTGCTAGGCCACCTAATGGGCGACATAAGCCAGAACAGCCCTTAAACACAGCCTGACAGCAACCAGGCCACACCATCCTATTTATGGGCCACATGCGCTGGCCTAATTCACCTTTCTCCTGTTTGTCTCCTGTTAGCGGTCCCTCAAACCAATTAACACCTAGGAAACCATTCAGGGCCCGATTCCAAAGGACTGTTTGCAATTACACAAAAGGAAACATGGCCACTTATGGCAGGAAGAGGATTTAAGACAAGTGTGCATGGGAGTCCTGTTGGGTATAGTCTAATGACTGGGAGGTAAAGATAGACTCAGGGATGGAGGATACATGCTGGACATGGGAGTCACAGCAGTAGATAATGAGTCGTACTTGCGAGCGCTGAACCCGCGGTGATCACATTTTCCAATTAAGTAAAGCTGGAAAACTGTGTCACCCATCCATAACAAGGGGCTTAGTGGCGGCTGTTGGCTTTGTGATGACTGTTGGCAGATTCACTTTCTGGAGTTTCTTTCCCCCCCCAAGGTTTAAAGGGTCTCATGGGAAAATAAACGCGGCGAATGGGCCACTACTAACGCTCTGATCCCCCAGAGGCTCCGCCTCATCCAGATTGTCGCCGTGTGAGGGCGGCGCCAGCGGTTTTGGCTCGCGGGTCTGTCTGGTTCACACTAGCCCCGCCCCCATTCGGCGGGGTTGTGTCAGACGCATGCTGCGGCGCTCATTAGCGGTGAAACAAAGGCGAGCCGCCGCCATTCCGAAGGAGACCGCCGACTGAGATCTGAAAATGTGTGTCGGAAAAAATACATCGGTACGACGCAGCATGACTCTCCTCTACGCAGGCTTTGAAGAAAAAAGGTTAAAAAAACAAAAAAACATTCCATTCTTTGACTGTAGCATAGGTGACATCTCTTTAGAGCAGGGTTCTACAACAAGGGGTCCGGGACCCCTAGAGATACTACAGGGGGGCCGCCAAATCTTTGTGAGAGTATTGAGGGTCCAAGTCCCTAAATGTTACAAAATACACACTTAACATGAATCCAATATGTAGTGTGTGTGTGGGTGTGTGTGTGTGTGGGGGGGGGGGGTCCCATCTCTCTCGGCTAAGGGTCGTGGGCCTGAAAAACGTCGAAAGCCCCTGCTTTAGAGAATAAACAGCATTAGGACAGCAGTCACACACCCATAAATCAACTCCTACACAAGCTGCCGGTCGCTGTTATTTCTTGGCAAACGTTGATACTTCAGTCACACATCCAGAATTAATCAATCTAAAGCAGTGGTTGTTCCCAAATGTTTTAGCTCGTGACCCAAAAAGAGAAATTAGATGTTTGACCAGCTGGTACCCAAACTAGTGAAAATAGCAGATCTAGCAGATCGGCTATTTTCACTACTTCTTAAACATTTGTTTTGTAATTCATGGTATTTCTTAGATTTTTCTTTAATTAATTAATGAAATTACTTTGAAACAAAAAATATATAATAATTCGTTTTTATGAAACAAATAATAAAGGGACTAATAAAAATGTGTATGTGACCCACGAACACAATTGTCCATTGAGAGTGATGGACTGCAGTCTACTCCCTGCTAGTGAGGATGGACATGTCAAGGCGGCAGTGAACTGGGCCAACCTTCACATCTACCTCCGAGGGCCTCTAAATTATTCATGCCAACAAGAGGCCCATACATGCAGCTTAACTATATGATGGCCTAATGAGGACTATTGATCAAATAATTGATTGGTTTATGCATGGCCTAACTTACTGCCCACCGATCCATTTGGGCAGCTCATTACTTAATATGCATTATTCAGAGCTCGCCGCCAACTACTAACCAGTACAGACTGCACAGCGTCGTCTGGCCGACCAATACCAGGCCGAGAAGCATGATATCAAAGTCCCATAGGCTACATCAAAGCCTGAATTACTTGTTCGGTATATAATGCAGAAGCTCGCTGAGGTGGACCAGGTTGTCTCTTAGTAATACTGGGCCCAATGTAAATTATGGTATTTATTTTCACAATATAAATTTCTTTCCCTGTCTTTTTATTTGAACCCATTACGACCTGAGGACGGTTTTCTGAAGAAAAAAAATCCATGTCAGTAATTCTTTTTTTTTAGATCCCACGATTTTGTAACCCATTTTCACCCCTGTGTCAATTATCTAATGTGATCCTGGGCTCTACACACCCTCCGCCAATCTGGGGAGAGCAACGGACTTGAACTCATGCTTCCTTCATGCATGAGTGTCCAAGTCGCTCCTTTGGGGGGAGTTTCCCTGTTTGGACGTAGCGCGTGGAAGGAACACGTTATTCCAACCAGTTCCTTTCCCTTCCAGCAGGTGACCTGGCTGGCCAGGGGGAGGTAGTTTAGAGACCAGGATCATTGCATGTTTTTTGTGGGGGTACCAACCCTAGGGGACACGGGGAGTACATGCAAGCTCCACACAGAAAGGGCCTTTCGACCAACGATGTGGTGATGTGGAGGAGAGGACACGCCGCCAGCACCCACAGTGTCCCAAGCAGGAATCGAACCCAGGGCCTTCTAGCTGTGAGGCGACAGCACTACCAACTGTGCCAACTGCCCCCGGTAGTTCTAATTTAGTTGTAAATTATGTATTATAATTAGACCACATTTAAAAAAATAGCAGATCTACAAGGTTGTAGTGACGTGCTGTGAGCTTGAATATCTGCAATTATTTGAATAGCCAAAGTGTAAAATAATGGTTAAATTGGTTAATATGACAATGGCACGGATGCCTTTTAATGTTTTTAATGGTTTTAACCTTGAACCCTCATGTCTTGCTTTGGTTTGTGTGTTGTTTCCCTCTCACAGCACTCCTCCTAACATACTGACTCCGTTTCCAAAAACAAAAGAGGGACTGGCCGACACATGGCCCCATGTGCCTGCAATAAAAATGGCGAACATTTCCCACCATCGACTTAAGACTTGAACCACAACCCTTCTTTTCTGCCTGGGAATTTGAAAAAGAGAAAAAAAAGAAAAGCAAACTGAAAACCTCCAGAGGAAGTGGACTGCCAAACACCCACACACACTGAGGGGGCTGACCGGCACTGGCTTTCTGGTTCCTCCGCTTGCCATGGCGGCTGAGTTGCAACACAGCTGGCCGGCTGGGCCGCAGTTTGGAGCCTGCAGCGCTGTGTTAAGCTTACTTAGCGTCCCTGTCCAACGAGTGATGTTTCATGAAACAAAACCCGGCGCAGCGGAGGCGTCTCGGTTAAAGTATTGCTTTTTTGCTTACGGTAAGTGGGTGAATACCGCACACAGGGTACCACTGAATAACACGAGCTGTGTGTCATGAAATGGCCAGCCTCCTCTTTATATATCCTTGCTGTCGGGCAGAAACCTCCTATCTCCATATTCAAACTTTGTGTGTTTTTCCCGAAAATTAACACCCTACTTGATCATACAAGCGTCATAGTAGCATATGCATAAGCTAAACGCAGTGCAAAATAACACAGTTTGAGCTTGTAGATCTGCTACTTTTGAATTTGAATCCTGAAAATGTTACAGTTTTGGACAATTAGGTTTACACCCGACAGAGACGATACTGTATGTTTTGCAGTGCAAACCTATAACTCTTTCTGAGTGAAATAACCATTTGACAGACACACATGACTGAGGGTGGAAGGAGCACTTGCCTCTCCTATAGATCGTTTGCTCTCACTGAGATCTTTGTATACCAGACAGAGAGCTGGAGAGAGTGAGGGAGAGAGGTCACGACGACACGCCGTTTGAGAATAGAATACGTTTCCCCGAGTGAATCGGTGCTGAAAGCTTTCAAATCGACTTCCTGCGAGAGGTAATAGCGGTGGCTCGTTTGAAAGAATGGCCCAACGGGGGCTAACTACCCGGGGTCGTCCTGGGGTCATCACAGCGTAAGGCAGTTTGTCTCTGTACTCGCCGCTCCTTTCGGACGCAGTTTAACTACAGCTGGCTCAGACACAGCGTGCCTCACCGTAGTTATCACAGTAGGGCAGGAGCTACTGTACACACTTACAAAGGACAGTAACTTAGCAACACATGAGAAAATAACATCATCATATTCATATGTGGCTTTGTGCTTGAGCATTGACACGTCTGTCTACCAGTGATCAGGACAAAAATAACCACAATTCACCCTATTCTGGGGGTGAATATTCAGCGAAAATAGCCAATCTGAAAGCTCACAACATGTTGAGTTGTGAGGTCGTGAGGTCAGGTTATGCATACAGTAGGCTATATACACGTGGTCTAAGTGGGTAAATTCAGCTTATTCGCAGATATGGCAATAGGCTCTACAGAAAATGTTCATCCTATCCATGAAGCTAAGCATTAAGTGTTTTTTAGATTAGGAAACTGTGTCAGCTTTAATAAATGATGGCACAAGCTCAGCCCATAGTGTATTAAGGTCACGCATGTCCCCTCCCTATACACTAACTTCTCCCCCACACACACCAGTGTACACATGACTTTGTGTGAGCATTAACAGGGAATATTGTGGGTGTTTTTAGTTTTAATTATTAGTAGTACTATTGTTCAATAACTGAGGGGAGTTTAGGACATTTGCATTGTTACACTCTCTCTTTAAATGTTCACCCATGTCGATCGACTACAAACTAATTTCCCTCTCATAAAATAAACATGTAATTGGCAATCACCACAGTGGTTCCCAGCTGCATTGTCAGGACGCCAAAGGTAAGAAAATACCATCACTGTCTACTAGTGGAAACCTTGTATGTCCAATACCGTTACTTTGAAAATAACTTCTCCTCTAATGGATCCAATGTTATGCAAGTTATTATTTAGTCACAAGCGCTTGTTATTACAGTACATTGGTTTAATCTATTAGAATTGTCTCATTGCAGGACTGGCCGGTGTCACTCTGATTCAGGCATAACCATAAAAAACCCCAGGGTAGTGTAGCCCTACCTGCTCACAACGTGTCACATCGTGGCGAGTTGTGAGTAGATTGGAATTTTTTGCTGCTTTTTCGCTACTACAACACACACAATCACACTAAATTGGATTGCAGCCCTCCAGTCTCTAGAGTGAAAGAGGATGTTCTTATACTGTCATTTAATGATTCAACACATGAAAGCAACGGAGCGGTTAATTATGACTTTATGACTCTGCTCCACCCCAGAAAACCCAAGCTGCTAACCCCCTGGGCCCAGAGTACTCTCTCTGGCACTGGCCATACCTCTGTCTGGGTCCCTGTGTTCCCTGGCACTGCTGGGAGGACATGCCTAACATCACAGGGGTCGTGGGAATGTTTTCGCTTGGCCTTTAGGACCATTCCTCAGGGACTCTACTGTAATTGTCCTCGTCGCTCATTAGCGTTTTGCATTTTTTTCCCTCTGAATTAATATGAAGCATCATTCGGATGCGGTGTATGCAAATTCTATTTACAAGTCTAATTTTGGAGATGCTAGCAGGGCAGTGCGGTAATTGAATCCCTAAAACGGCCACCTGCGCAGAGACCGCAAAGATTGCAATTGGAGCATCTTTCTATGAATGGGTTTGTTTATACCACTCTTTCCTAAAGAGTGGGTCGGGACCCATGTGTGGGTCGCGGACACATGTCTAATGAGTAAATACTGTATAACATATCACTTCATTTTCATTTCCTACATTTTGAAAAAGGAAAGTTTTTATGACTATAAGCTCACAGATCCGCCATTTCCACTAGTACATCAAAGGTGTCTGTCTTTCCTCCCCATGCATGCTGTCCAAGCTACAGACAGACAGATGGACACACAGGACTTTGCCGCGTCATACATCTGGAACTACTCCTTGGTACCGGTATGGCATTTACGACCCAGACTCCCGGTATGTATCCGGGTCGGGCCTGTTCCTAATGGGGCTCCTGTTAGGGCTATAGGGCAACCGGAGCTGTGAATCCCCCAGAGAGACATCAGCCTGAAGGGCCCGGGTCCGCCAAAACCACAGATTATGACCTATAAATGAGAATTTATGTGACCATTAGGGGTGGCGGGTGATCCCAACAGAGATGGAGGGAGAGCTCATTAGCTATGCATCCAGGACGCCTCATTCAGCCTAATTAGCCTGATGATATACAGGCTTTGGACTCTTTTGTTCTCCAGACAAATTAGGACATTTTTGGTACTTGCTGATTCTGTGTGTATGTGCAAATAGGAGGCGATTATTTTGGCGGCAGAACTTTGCACCACGGCGCATGGTGGTCTTTACTAGTGCATAATAATGAACATTTCAATCAATACACATGATGTAAATATGCCAGATTTAGCTAGAAGATTTACATACCTAATATAAGCCTAAGTAACAACCTACATACCTATACTGTATAGTCTAACAGGTAGTCTTAACTTGCACCGTGATAGCACTAGAGTATGCCTCATTCAAAGACCAACACACCTACATGGGCAAAGACGGCGCTCGGCAGTGTCATATCTCGACAACCTGAGCGTAAAGCAAGTTGCCGTGTGGGGGAAACAATACCGCCCGGCGCAAAAGGGGTTTAACCCATTCTGACCGGGAACCCGTTTTGGTGTTAGCATCATGTTATGCTTTAGCTATTGAAAAATAGCAGATCTACAAGCTCATAGCGCGCCACCGAGTGGCGCGCTACGAGCTTGTAGGTCTGCTAAAAAAAAATTAAATCGAAGAACGACTGACATTTTTAGAATCGGATCTCAGGTCAGAATGGGTTCATCAGAGCAGTGTGTGTCCAGTGGAAACCTCGTATGAATCTGATCTCAGGTCAGAATGGGTTAAGACTGGTGATAGCGGCAGCAGAAGATAGGGCCCCCCGTCTCCTTCTGTGATTGTTAACTGAACTTTTGGTTTTGGGAAACTGGACAACAAAGTCACAAAGGAATTAAGACTTGTGAAAGAATGCCGTTCAAAACCTCCTGCCGCATTCAAGGAGGAAAAACACAAGCCACCAAATTTCCTTTAATAGTTATTTATGGGCTTCATGAAATGGCCGCAGTGCAGCCCTCATCGCCAACTCAGTGGATGAAAGCGAAAGCAATGTTTGCCCAATATTAAAAGATCCGATATACGCTTGGGAGAGGGTGGATATGTCTCGAAAATGTCGAAATCGATGGGGCCATGCAGCTTCTCTCAAGCGGTAATATCTGGGAGATTGATCGACCGTGATTTAGGGATTAGACTCAAATATTTGCACATGAAGTGCTGGCATATTAGCGGCTGCTGATATTGAGCAGAAAGAGGAGGGAAAGAGGAGGAAGAGAGAGAGATGGATTGAGAGGGGAAGACAGACAGAGAGAGAGAGAGGGGGGGGGTGTGGGCGGGGGGCTGGTTAAATGAGGAGGAAAGAGAGCGTTGCCAGGTCTCTGTGTTATAAAGGAGGGTTTAATAAAGCCTGCATGCGCCTCCCTCCTCTGTACCAATTCATCTTCTATTGCCTCTGCCTCTTCTGATCAGAGAGTTGGCTCAGCATTGTGCCCCCGCACACACACATGCACGTGCACACGCACACACACACACACACTATTAATTGGCAGCAAACAAAAGGTGCACAGAAACAAGCGGAGCACTTTTCAAAGAGCTGCCTCTCCAGTTTCCCGCAAGCCATATAACACAGGTCCCTGGATCACTGTATTATTTTAATATGTATTTTTAGTGTCCCTTTTTAACTTGCTTGCTGTATTATTGTAATTATTTGCTCCTATCTACCCCACACCAGCCCCCGCTCTCTCTCTCTCTCTCTCTCTCTCTCTCACAATGATGAGCTGTGTGTCTGCTCTATACAGCGTTGGTTTCATACTTCCACCTCTTTAAACACAGTGACAATAGCTGATCTACAAGCTTGATATAGTGGTTACAGTAAATGTATTTGGCCAAGTGGTTCATGCTCAAACTGGGATAGGCTCTAACGCAGCCTGACAACAAGTCGCAGTTTCGATTCCCGAGCCTGACAGCCTTCACTCACTGTCTCTCTACACCCGTGTGAAGTGAGGGGCGCTAATATATTAAAGTCTAACTCATGTTGCTATGATGGCTCAGTGGTCCAGGCACCTTGGCTGGTAATCCAGTATGGCAGTGTGCCGCAGGTTCGACTCTCAATCCCGACGGCCTTTACTGCATGTCACCCCCCCATCTCTCTCCCTATTTCCTGTCAGCCTACTTTCTATCTATCCTATCCCTCTACAAAAATGATCAAATAAAAGGCGAAAGCCACAAAAATAACATGAAAAAATATATATACGATTCCAAGAGACTCCAAAAGTGCACCTGGACCCGTCTCGCGGCACAGCAGTGGGCCTCGGCACACCCTCGGAGAACCACTTGTTCCACAGCCTCACAGAGAACCAGCCCATTAAGCACACTTCACATCTGTTTGTGTCTCTCGCTCCCGCTGTCCTATACAGCGACAAGAATGTACAACAGACCTACTGATGGTTGCTAGTGGAACAGAAAGGCGGAGAGGAGGAGGGGGGGATACAGAGAGAGAGAGAGGGGAAAGGGGGGGGGGGGGGTGTGTATGCTGTTTGCCATACTGCGCTCCCATTAAAAATACACCTTAAAAGCTGCCAGGGAGGCTAGATGAGGTGGAGTGAGAGCATGCAGCAATTAGAGGAAACTAAGGTGGTGTGTGTGTGTGTGTGTGTGTGTGTGTGTGTGTGTGTGTGTGTGTGTGTGTGTGTGTGTGTGTGTGTGTGTGTGTGTGTGTGTGTGTGTGTGTGTGTGTGTGTGTGTGTGTGTGTGTGTGTGTGTGTTGCGCGTCAGATGAAAGCCCTGAGCTCACTCACCAGCACGGGAGTGGGGGGGTTCAGGGGAAGGCAGGGTTGCCAAAAAAGCGAGAGGCAGAGTAAAGCGGGTGCACAACCTCGAGCGTGTGTCCCCCCTTGTCAAATATAGCGGAGGAAACAGTAAAGATAACTATAAGATACACAGCCCCCCCACTCCCCCACCCCCCGACCCCCCGCACCCCACCGTACATCAGAGGCAGTCAGTGACAGGCTGGGACTTCACTGGAAACACACTGGGAATCTTTACATTTACATGGTTACATGGTGACGAAGCTGAGGCCAAGTTGGAATTGGAAACACTTGTTTGTCTTACTTGTGTTTGGCATGAGAGTAGGAAAACTAAGCAAGCAAGCACAATGAGAGAGGGGGGAGTATTAGCAGTGGTGGAAAGAAGTACTTGATTATTATGTTTTACAAGTAAAAGTATCAATACTGCAATGTAGAACTAGAAATACTTTGTAGTAAGTAAAAGTCAGGAATTCAAAATGTACTCAAAGTAAAAAAGTATTGCAAAAAAAATGTACTTCTACATCTCACCATGCATCGTGAGCTTGTAGATCGGCTATTTTCTAATGGCCTAAATGTATGAAGTGGTTAATGTTTGTTATGTAATAATGATCAAAATCTACAAAGTAACTAAAGTTTTCAAATAATGGGACTGGAATAAAATTGGAAATACTATCCAGTAAAGTAAAATGCATCAAAATGCTACTTAAGTAGATGTACTTTCCAGCACTGAGGCCGCTTCTCAATACCGTCAGACTAGCACACGTCACATCACGACACGTTGATAGCTTGTAGATCTGATCTTTTTCTACATGAGTTTAAAATAGGTTTTGTTTTAATAAATGTTAACATTCCATTTAGGCTACTGTTAAAAAAAGTATAGAAATATGCATATGAATAGCCTATTAAGATAGCCCTATAACGCACTGACTGTATAAGCTTGAACTTGAGAATTGGAATGGTACTTGGTCGGTGACTGATGACGTACAACATCACGAGTTCACAAGGACGTAAGTACAGACAAGTTCGGGTATTGAGAAACGAGTGTTATAGTCAACGTACAGCCACTATAGTATATTGGCGGTCTTCAGGTTTCTTTCTTACACTATTGTCTGAAACAGAGCTACAGTATGTTTATTCCCGTGCTGTTCCACGTGTCACTGCTCATACCGAGGCTCAATTAAGGGTGTCACTGACACTGAAATACTTTTCTCACACTTATTTCGCTGACAACCTTACACCTTGCATGCTGTTTGCCACGTGCCGTTATTGCAGAGCAAAGACAACAAAAGGACTTATATTATGTTCATTATGATTCAGAGTGTTAAGAGTGTGCCAAGGTTGGCCTTCAGCTAAATGCCAAGAAAACGGAACAGCCACCTCTGACAACAACAGGAGGAACTGGGCTGAAGGAAGTCAAGGACTTATACCTGGGCTCACGGGTTAATTCAACTGAGGCACTCGCATGGAGGGCCCTGAACAGCATAGCCAGGGTATTGAACCCCAACCGACAAATCAAGCTCAGCTTTTTCTATGCAACAGTAGAGTTTGTTCTATAAGGCATGCAAATGCTGGACCCTGAAATCAACCCTGCAGAAGTCTCCAGATGGGTGGAAGAACAACAAGGAATGATGGCTAAGTGGTGCTTTCTGGTTAGCGATACTTTTCTTCTATCAGCCATGACACTTGACCAAATTAGCTTGGCTTGTCTGGAACTGGCCAGCTTGTAACAATCACACGAGAACACACGCACGCATCAGCATGAAGGGATCTCGGTCTTGGGTTGTGTTTCGTCAAGAAGTGGCGGCCAGGAGCTGTCACAACCCGTGACAAAAGCGCTGTAGGGCTGCTAAGGTTGCTAGCTTTCAGCCAACTGCTTGTGAGAGGTCAGTTAGTATGAATGCTGACGACAGCACAGTGAGCAGCCAATTTGTTGTGGAAAACAGATGCCGAATGACAAAGTCCCATTCAGGAACCCACACTTACTGTGGGAGGACGAGTGAGACACACACACACACACACACACACACACACAGAGCGTACATTTTGAAGGAAGGCAGACAGCGACGTGTCTTTGGCCACGGACCGTGTTTTGTACGTGCTGGGCAGGTTGTGTGGTCGCTCTGTAATCGAGCAGGGATAGAGAGAGGTAGGTAAACTACAGGGAGAGCAGGAGTAGCGTGCTCAGCTCACCGCAGTTCTCGCAAAGCCCCAGTGTAGTGGATGAAAACGCAGATGTGAAGTCAGTGATCAGGGCCACAAAGCACAGGCGTGACCGGCACTTGCACATACGCCTTGACTTGGCAGCTTGGCAAGCTGCGATAAACTCTGGGCATTGTGGGCATGGAATTCTCTCACATAATGCCGAACGGGCCTTGCCGACTGTAGGCCCGTTCTCGGCCAAAGCACTATGAGCTCCAACGCCCGCATCCATTTTGTGTACAGCTACGCAGCGTATCTACAGCGAGCTTGCCCCGAAAGTGTAGATAATTAGGGCAATAAAGTTGATTCTGAATCTGTATTGTGCAGAATGTGCGCACATGAAGTGTGTGTGTGTGTGTGTGTGTGTGTGTGTGTGTGTGCGCTCACGTGTGCGTCTGTCACTGGCTGTCTACTGTCGCGAGTCCATCCGGCTCATTTCTCCTCCTGTCCATTGAGTTTCATTCTAGCATGTGACACGTGGCCACTCCCCCCTCTCCTCTGCTGGGATCTGCGTCTTCATGGCATCCTATTAGAGAGGCCTGACTCCATCTGGTCGCTACGCTGACAGCCCATTCATCAACACACACACACACAAACGCACACATGTGTGTGCACACACACACACACACACACACACACACACACACACACACACACACACACACACACACACACTCACCACTGTGTAGTACTCACTTTTTTTAACTTAAAAGTATCAATACCCTATTGTAGGAATAGCCAGGTCTGTTAAGCCTTTGAAAATACCACATCTAAAATGTACTCAAGTTACTTTCCACCGCCGTACACACACACACACACACACACACACACACACACACACACACAATTACTCAATACTCGCACAGACACATGTGCGCCTGCCCTGCACACACACACACACACACACACACACACACACACACACACACACACACACACACACACACACACACACACACACACACACACACACACACACACACACACACACACACACAGCCTTCATTGTGAGGCGCGGGATGAGCAAACATCCCATCATAATAAAGCAGAACCCCCGTAGGGATGGAGGAGGATGGAATGGCATCGCCGTGTCAAGCAGGAACAGTGGCTGCCACTGATGAAGAAGACCAGGAACAAAGGCAGGAGTGTGTTGTGTTTGATCAGATTGGAAGAACAGAGATTGTGTGCGTCTGCATGCGCGCATGTTGGCCCGCGTGTGTGTGTGTGTGTGTGTGTGTGTGTGTGTGTGTGTGTGTGTGTGTGTGTGTGTGTGTGTGTGTGTGTATGTGTGTGTGTGTGTGTGTGTGTGTGTGTTCGGTACAACGTTGTGTTTAACTTGGAGCACGCTGATGAAAGACTCTTCTGGACTAAAGAACAGGCATGCAAACAGGCCCAAGGTGAAAAAGGTGACAGTGTGCGGGGCCAACGCTGTGCCGCGGGCAAAACCGCGGCGCAAATCTTTTAAGCGTTTATCGGTACTAAACCCACTTTGGGGGGGGGGGGGGGGTGTCATGGGGGACAGTATATACTACACTGTACTGTACTAGCCCTCCTCCCGGCCTGTGTGTCTGTGTGTTAGGCTGTGCAACAGTGACACTTGGTGGTGAACAAATGCTATAACGCTATGTTTCGTGCTCGGACACAGCCAGGGACCCAGGGACACAGCCAGGGACAGACCCAGTGACACAGGGGCAGCCAGGGACAGACCCAGTGACACAGGGACAGCCAGGGACAGACCCAGTGACACAGGGACACAGCCAGGGACACATCCAGGGACAGACCCAGTGACACAGGGACAGCCAGGGACAGACCCAGTGACACAGGGACAGCCAGGGACAGACCCAGTGACACAGCCAGGGACACATCCAGGGACAGACCCAGTGACACAGGGACAGCCAGGGACAGACCCAGTGACACAGGGACAGCCAGGGACAGACCCAGTGACACAGGGACACAGCCAGGGACACAGCCAGGGACAGCCAGGGACAGACCCAGTGACACAGGGACACAGCCAGGGACAGACCCAGTGACACAGGGACAGCCAGGGACAGACCCAGTGACACAGGGACACAGCCAGGGACACAGCCAGGGACAGCCAGGGACAGACCCAGTGACACAGGGACACAGCCAGGGACAGACCCAGTGACACAGGGACAGTGAGGGACAGACCCAGTGACACAGGGACAGCCAGGGACAGACCCAGTGACACAGGGACACAGCCAGGGACAGACCCAGTGACACAGGGACACAGCCAGGGACACAGCCAGGGACAGCCAGGGACAGACCCAGTGACACAGGGACAGCCAGGGACAGACCTAGTGACACAGGGACAGCCAGGGACAGACCTAGTGACACAGGGACAGCCAGGGACAGACCCAATGACACAGTGACACAGCCAGGGACAGACCCAGTGACACAGGCACACAGCCAGGAACAGACCCAGTGACACAGGGACACAGGGACACCGCCAGGGACACAGGGACCCAGCCAGGGACAGACACAGGGACACATACTGTAGCTGTCTATAGTGTGGTTGAGTGGCTGCACCACTCAAAAATGACAGATGATTATTTACTAAATCAGTACAAATCTAGTCAGTATTGAGCAAGATGTTAACATTCATGTCCTGATAGTCATAGAACAATTAATTTACTCCAACAGGAGCACTAGCCCCTCGAGGAGCACTAGCCCCTCCTATATTCAGTAGATTTGTGTCCTAAATGCCATTGACAATGAATGAATTGTCATATATCGGCTATTTTTGTCCTACACAATCCTACACATTCATTGTCACAAAAATGACAATGAATGGATGATGTATGATGATAAGGGTCACTTCACACAGGTGTGATTTAAAGAAACACTTTTCACATCATGTAAAATAGAAAATTATATTCACTGGCAAAATAATGAATTATAATACAAATAAAATGTTTTGGGATGGTTTAGTCAACAGGGTCAGTTTACTTCATTATTTTAGCCTTAGTCAATTTAAGACATGTAGAGTAACATCCTCTCCTTATTCAACAGTTGAGCTGCATGTTTTCGTTTTTAATATATCCATTTAGTATAAGCCCTGGCACGCACGCACGCACGCACACACACACACACACACACACACACACACACACACACACACACGCACACACGCGCGCGCGCTTTATTTATTTACTCATACGCATGCATGCACACACACGAGCACACAGACAGACACACACACACACACACACACACACAGCGAGAGAAACTGACGCCGGCGCGTCCACACCACAGACAGTATAACGCAAAGTGCTAACGTTGCTAATGCTAACTGTAGCAGCTAAACTAATGGATCGACTGGCGAGTCACAGACAGTGTGTCAAAATTCATGCCGAGTCCACACAAACAGGTTTTTTTTCCGCGGAGCGACCAGCGGCTGCGCACATCATGCCGCCCAGATGCAAGCAGAAATATCGCTCAGAATCATTAGTGACTCACGAGAGTAGTCTGTCAGATAATTCTCCGGGCAGCGAGCTCGGGCTCCACAGACCCCCTCACCCCCCCCAAACATTTTTTTAACGGATTTGCATGAATCACACAGGTCCTATATTTGGGATAAAAACGGCGATTTTCGCCGAAAAGCTACACTTTTGCATGTCTGAAAGAACATGAATAACATACCTGTGTGTGTGTGTGAGATCACATCCCCAGGAGAGAGACAGAGCAGCACAGCATCAGCCAGGCCCAGGCAACAACAGACAGACACAGGAAGAGAGAGAGAGAGAGAGAGAGAGAGAGAGAGAGAGAGAGAGAGACACACACAGAGAGAAAGAGAGAAGGGGCAAGTTAATATTGAAAGTTTTCAGAATTTTCAGCTACAATGACATGTCCCACATACAGTACCCAAATGCCCCCCCGCCTGTATCTGTCGTCTCTGCCCCGTGGTTCATACTGCGGTGCATGCTTTGACAGTGGAATCTCCCTCGCGGGATCAATAAACGTAAATCTACTTCAGTACCAACATATACTTAAGTAACACAAATATACACTGACCATTGAACCTCTGAACCACATAAAGTAAGTACGTAAAGCATGAACTAAAACAAAAATAACTCATCCTCTTTCACATGGTACATTAATGATCCCCCCCACATGCACACAAACAACTAAACTAAAACACACATGCACCACGAGAGGCCTGGGAGAACAACAGAAAGGTCTTAGGTCTACTTAAGTAAGTAATGACAACAACATGAAAATCATAGTCACATCTAGATTCTTTATCGTACAAATGTCATTACAAAATAATATCTGGGTAACAAAAGGATGACAAATTTAGATTTGTCATCAGTCTCATCAAATCTGCCTGGCATCATTTGCTGTTTTCAATTTCATTATGAAAAAGCATTCTTCAAATTCCTGAATTTGAACAGCTTTTATGGAACGCTCTCGTGAAACTTGGAATCCCATGATTTTCACCAGACACATTTCCATCAGTGTACAAAACATGTCCTCCCTTCATCATTTTTACCTTCCCTTTTAATGGCTTTTTTAATGGCGAAGGGAAGCGAAGATGTCTTTCCCATCTCCATTGTAAAGGGCCCATTCACACTTTTCGGGGCGATGGTGTCGCCCACAGACAGCGGCATGCTGTGAGCTTGTAGGGCTGCTATTCTCGGGTCTTCTCAGCGCACGACGTAGCATAAATTATAGGCTTGAGACGGAACATTCTTCTAGCTGAGAGAACTGAGATACGGCCCAAATGTCTATTTAGGTCATCGATGCACAGACAAAACAAATTACACCTGGGCCGTAATATATTTAGATTGTAGTCCGGTGTCAACGGTTCAACTCTATCAGTCATTTCGGGCACGCAGCTGTGCTGTAATTACATGCTGCCAATATGGCGGTAATTTGCCTCCCTGTGCATTAGCGCAAAACAAGGAGAGATCGGCTGACATTTGATAGAAAGCTATTTTAGCACGCGGTACAGTATGCTGGACAGGTTTTCCACATGCATTTCTGCCTTCCCTAATGCCATCTATGAATTGCAATAAATACATTTAAATAATGCACATAAAAACATAATTATAAAACATTATGTACACTTTTTATGATGATTCCGATTTTTCCGATTCCAAAAACGCAAGCAAGCTGCAGGGCAAGTGAACATTCAAATGAGCCATTGTGTCCGGCCAGACGTAATCAATCGGTCACAGATCGCGCACATTATCCGGAACAACTGGAGACACGATCAATCATGCTTAGCAATTTGCTTAACCCGTAATCATGCTACAGTATATGCTGATGCCTCAAGTTTACATGAATACAAATGATCCTGGCCCCTCCCCACGTGTACATACACTCAAACACACACTTCCAATGTCCACTGCCTGATTAATGAGAGAGGTCTGGGATGGTCCTTGGAGGTGTTGAAGGTATTGGTAAAGGGGGAGACTGGTGGTCGTGGTGGAGAGGTTTACATAGGCTACCTCCACCACCCAACATCCCATAATGAAATGGGATGGGGGGTCGCTACGGCAGGCCTGCTGACTCAATTTCATTGAAGACTCAGGGTTTTAACAATAACGAACCGGAACGCTTGCCACCCGACACGACAGCACGTGCACAGTATGCACTACGCATGCATGCAATACTACACACACACACACTGACCATGATCTCATCAACGGGCCGCACCCTGCAGGCCAGCCCCCCCAGTGGGCATCTCTGCTGTCTGAATTATTCACGGCCCGTTTTTACATCGGAGAGAACCCTCGAAACACAGAGGGGGTGGGGGTGGGCAAGCAATGCCTCGTCCTCCACCCCCCTCCTCTCGCCCACACTTCCCGATGCCCCCTGCAATTATGTCAACTTCAATAATGGATGACGGGGGCTCTGGGAGCAGGGGGGGGGGGGGGGGGGGGGGGGGGACGGTGCCCACTCCAACCAGCCAGTCAGCCTGTACTGGTGAGGAGAGATGGCACGGTAATGTGATCTGACTGATGGAGATAGACAGAGAGAGAAAAGAAGAAAATAACAGGGTGCGATACACTTCAAGGCTACGGTTTCAGAGAGAGAGAGAGAGACAGGGGTTGTGTGTGAAAGGGGGATGGAGTGTGTGTGTGTGTGTGTGTGTGTGTGTGCGTGTGTGCGTGCATGCGTGCGTGTTGGGGGGGGGGGGGGGATTGGGGGTCGTTAGGCTGTCTATCTGTCTGTCACGCCTCCGTTCAGCTCCACGAAGCTTGGAGACAGCAGACAGCCTTGAAGGCCATGAGCTGTTTGTGTGTGTTTGTTCGGCTCGGCTGAAAGTGTAGCCTGGATTTAAATGTAGCAGCGCAGGTGTTCTACCAGCTCTCTGAGCTTGGTGTTCTACCAGCTCTCTGAGCTTGTAGATCTGCTTCTGTCGGTATACAGTATGTGTACGACACGGATGCTGTGGCTGTTCTGTTTACAAAATATACAGTATATCCGTCTCCTGTACCGAGTCTCCATAATATGTGAATCTTCAGTCATTCCCTCTCCCTGTCTCGCATGTGCGCGCCACACACACACACACACACACACACACACACACACACATGCAGGTTCCATAGGGACTATAGCTCCCAGTCCCTCAGGTGATCTGGGGTCTGACCAATGGGAGAAGGTATCCTCCGGTTGACTCAGTCGGACTATCAGCACAACCATCTGTCGGCGCTCACGCATCACCATGGTCACCTAGTATGAAGTCTATCCAATGTGCTGCTTATCATTTTTTTTCCATCACGTCCCATGTTTGCTTGTGGTCAGTTTGTTGTCCAGAATGGCCAAAAGACAAGGGATTATGTTTTCACTCCTGGTGAGTCCGTCTGTTTGTCCGTCTGTCCGTCTGTCCAATTTTTCCAATGTGCCTGTCATAGTGACACCATGAGACCAAAACTAATATTTTGCCACTTCTCCCACAGATTTTGTCCCAATCTCAAGCGAATCGGTACACATTATTATGAGGTCATGTGATCATCTGTTGCCTATATTTGGCTTCCAAAGGACGCGAGAGTGGCCATTTTGCCCAAAATTAGACAAATCATGAACGAGCGTGCAATCTTTGAGAAAAAGAAAATTCTGCCAGATGCTCGCTTGTTATTATGACATTGCCAGAATATGGATGCTAGGGTTCAGGTGGTGAATGGGATACTCAGAGAAAGAGGTCCGGAACAGGATACAGGACTGGAAAATGAATGTCTTTGTCTGGGCATGGAGGAGTGGGGTGGGGTTGGAGAGGAGAAGAGTGAAGGACAGCACGGCACGGGGTGTGTCTTTCTGGACAGGAGGTGATATCAAATTACCCCCTCCCCCCCATATATACACTGTGGCTCTCTCCTCATTTTATCTGTCCTCTGCACCTCCAAATTAAATTTGTCCCGAGAAAGGGGTAGGGAAGACGGAATGATGGGCCTGTTTGTTCCATCAGAGCAGACAGGGCTTAGGGGGGCTGGGCACTGATGTTGACAGGACAGATACAATCAGCGAGAGCGTGTGTGTGTGCGTGCGTGTGTGCATGTTGGGAAGGCGGAGAGGGAGTGGCATGATAGGAGAGGCCTGGAGAGATAGCCAAGGACAAGTGGAGCCCTCACTCCACTCCAGCCCAAGTGTGCACTTCCTGTCTTTGTGTGTGTGTGTGTGTGTGTGTGTGTGTGTGTGTGTGTGTGTGTGTGTGTGTGTGTGCGTGCATGCATGCGTGCGTGCATGCATGCGTGCGTGCGTGCATTTCTCTTCGGCAGCGGATACAGCAAGGCTGAAGAACCTTCTATCAGTACAATCGTCTGACTATCGTTTCCTGGTCCATCAACAGCTCGATCCATACTGTCTGTCTGTCTGTCTGTGGGACGGAACAGAAGCAACGTCCAGCTTAATGGAATTATCAGACATCATAAAAGCTGGGTTCTTCGTCTGTGTATCTGTGGCTGCGGACACATTGGAGCATTTTGTTCTTGAATGCTATACAGTACAAGTGCTGTAATATTTCTCTACTCATGCACAATTATGGTTTACCTCAAGTACTCAATGCACAGCACTGCATAATTTCTTTGTAATGTTGGTCAGTGTTTGAGCACAGGTGGCAGGCATGTCACAGTCACAGGTTCACACCACTGGTAATAGCATGTAGACTAGAGGGAGCGTTGCTCATCCAAAGGCATGATCACAATTCTAATCATTTCTGGGTCTGAAGTTTAAGTCAATCTTCCTTTCAATAATAATGTTCTTGTAAGTCTTTGCAATTTCCTCTCCCGTGTGTGATGAAACGTTCTACCAACTAACTGCATTAATGCTTTTTTCCACACACAGATGAAGTCATGCTACAATTTCCCAAAACATGCACGTGCGAGGGAGCCTCTGGCAGCCTTGTACCGGCTGCATGAAGAAGAGATCTATTGTTTACGATGTTCTTTGGCACCATCTCCAGACATTTACCCAGCGAAAACGGTCTCTCTCTCCTCTCACTTTTTGTTTACCTAGACGTCTCAATGAAAAGGTCGCTCCCCCATCGGGGGCCTGCTCATATGAAAACATTCATCGTTTGAACGCCGTGGCAGATGGGCTGACAGCTACAAGAGCTGCCCAATTTATATCGCCGTACATACAGTGATGTAAGAGTACGGTACTCTGTGGTATTTAGAATCTCACAGTAAGACGTATCACCACAAAGGTTACTCTTAATTGAGAAATGGTGCTGTGTTGTTGAGATAACAGATAATGGCAGAGGGTTTAAGATGACTTGTCCAATGGATTGGAGTGTTAATGAGCTTTTTGGCTTTTGTCTGGAAAGTGAAAACACATGTGAACACACGCACACACACTCACGCACACACAAACCTCTGCATTACACGTCGCACACATTAAAATAGATGCGTGTGTGCGCAACTGCGCACGCATCACGCACACGCACACAAACGCGCCCGTGCACACAGACCATTTGTCCTTGATGGTGTAGTCAGGTTTGAAGTTGGTCCACGGTGATGAATGGTTCAGACTCCCAGACAGCGAGCGCTTGGCCCTGCTGACTGATAGAGCCATTGATTGTGGCTCCCTCACACACTCCCCTCCTATCTGCTATGTGACAATGCTTCTTTTCTTTGCTCTTAATCGCCTGCCATTGACTAATTGAATTCATTAACAGCCCAGCCGCCGTCGGCCCATTGTGGAGCCCAGTTATTTACAGGTCCATTTAGGAGGCTAACAATGGAGAGGAAATGTCACATTACGGCCAATGACATTATAAGAAAAGACAGCAAGTGTGTGTGTGTGTGTGTGTGTGTGTGTGTGCATGGACACACGCGTGGTGCTCACACAAGTGTACTGTATCATGTGTGTCTGTGTTTTTTTGTGTGTGTGAGAAAAGGTGTCTGTGCTCTCCTCTCCATGTGTGTGTGTGTGTGAGTGCTTGCGCGAGAGAGAGAGTGCCCGACTACGTGTTAAACACACACTTGCATTG
The DNA here is from genome assembly GCF_963924005.1 of Protomyctophum bolini. Lineage (NCBI taxonomy): Eukaryota > Metazoa > Chordata > Actinopteri > Myctophiformes > Myctophidae > Protomyctophum > Protomyctophum bolini. Next base: position 19,919,073 of record NC_137882.1, read on the forward strand.
TGTAATACCCAACACCCATGAAGGATTTAATGCAGGGACTGAATGGAGTCTAGGCAAAACCCCATTCACTCCAATCAACTTTGCTTTATGGCCGGACGATGGCATACAAAATTAATCATAACGTACTTAGCGTTATGGTGTGTGAATGCGTGCATGTGTGTGTGTGTGTGACTGACTGACTGTGTGTCAGGGGGGGCTCACCGGCCTCTAGGAGGAGGAGGAGGGGCCACCCCCCCCCCCCCCCCCCCCCCAGGGGGAGTGGGGGCAGCGGGCTTTTTATTCCAAGCCAAATAAAGTCATACATCAGGTTGGTTGTACCGGGCTCTCCCCGAGGCCCACTTAAGAAAACATCAGCGCCACCTCCCCCAGCAATAGATTCAGGGAGTTTTTCACCCCCCGCCCCCCTCTCCTTCTGTTATTCCAATGACTAATAACCGTTCTGACGTGACATGAAATCTACCTTTCCTCTCCCTCTCGCTAGTTAACTGTGACTTATTGAATTAAATGCGGAAACATAATATGGAGGGACAATAACACACCGGGGCAGACCTGTCCTATAGTCTATATGACAGACCTTGCGGTAGTATAGTTACACACCGGCATGTTCGTCCCAGGGCTAATATGACTTTCAAATGACCTCCCTCTGCTCTCTGTGATGTATTGAGTGGCACCAGTAATTGTGTTAATGGCACAAAGGAACCGAGCCGCAGTGCAGTCGGGCTACCACAAGTCTAATTATTCACTTCTCAGTGCCGTGCTATTCATCATGCCTGCGCGGCATAGAGGCTACATTATGTCTGCGTAGCACACTGATATCAGAGGCAGTGTAATTGAAAACATGAACGTGCTTTATACGTTTGTGTTTGTTCCCGTCATCTGTCTTTCTCATGCCTTCTAAATACATACATATACATATCTTGATGTCTACATTACAATTTAGGCATTTAGCGACTTACAGAAAGCAAGGTAAACGCATCTAATGCATAGAGACAGTGTAGTGCCTCAGACAGTAATCTAGGATCATAGGTAAACCGAGAACCTAGAATCAGTCACTCTAAACAGTATGATATGAAATAAATAAATACATAATATGGACATTAAAACTATAGAAAGTTTTGCACTCCAGTTTCGTTTTCATGTTTGTCTGATTAAAATAAAAAATAAAAAATAAAGAAAGTATAGGATGCCAGGTCAACAAATGGACCTGCCATCTGTCTAAATATATGCTATCTAAATGACCTTGACCCCTCCCAAAGCTGCCTCTTTTAGACTTGCCATGATGCACTTCTGTCAGACACATCACAGTATATAGATCAAGGAAGAGATTATCTATTCTACAGTATATGTCATTCTCTCTATCCAGCAATTCCAGCTGTAGGATTTGTCACACTGGGAGGCACACTGCAGCTGGAAGTTCAATGGAATACATGTAGTCAATGAGAGCCAGATGGACCAGCCTATGAAGAACAAACACTATTTCTGAACCACTGTGACCTTTTGTAAAATCCTCAGTCCAGGAAAATGAAAGAAGACATACATTATTGCTTTTCGATGTTGTGTACACTGCATCATTTTATTGAGGTCTATAAAGAGCATACAGTATATAGTCTCAAAGTATGGGCTGTTATGAGACTGTCCATCATTGCCATGCTGACAGTGACAACCAGAACTTGTGATACTGCCGAGCCAGAAACGACATCTGGCTCTAGTTTAGATCCCTCAATAAAATTGCATAGTGTGCACAACAAGTGATCAGTTGTGCACACCTGTAATATGTCTTCCTTTATGTTCCTGAACCGATTATATGACAACGGTTGCAATCGTTCAGAGACAGTGTGTGTTCATAGGCTGGTCCAGCTGGCTCCTATTGACTGCAATGCATCGCATTGAACTTCCGGTTCGCCTCCCATGTACACTAACAGTATGTCAATGGCACATGCTTGGCGTAGCTTACCTTCCTTCTTAGGGGAAGCATATGTGTCAGTTTAGAGACCAGGATTACAGCATGTTTTTTGTGAGGGTACTTAACCTAGGGGACACGGGAAGAACATGCAAACTCCACACATAAAGGCCCTTTTGCCAACCCCACCTTGGGGATGGGCACTGATGACGCGGAGGAGAGAAACACACCCCCAGTGCCCACAGCATCACCAGTGGGAATCGAACCCAGGAACTTCTAGCTGTGAAGCGACAGCACTACCAACTCTGCCACCATATAAAATAATACATTTTTAAATAATACTAACTCAAATCTTTGCTTCTGGGGGTACCTGGAAGAAAATATTTGGAGAAGGGGGGGTTGGCGGCCAAATACATATAAGTTTGAGAAGCAGTTCTTGGTTTACCTATTATCCTAGATTACTGAGTCACTACACTTTTGATGCATGTGTTTACCATGTAAGTCAACAACTGGAAAACAGTATAAGATGTAATTTAGAATGGGCCTCATAGGGCTTAATGGGTTAAATGAGTTCCTTGTGACAGGGAAACCGTGTGGGAGGCATGGGTGCGTGAACTAGCCCTAACCATGCTCCCAGATAGTCTTGTGTTAAAGCCAAACCGCAAACAAAAGGCCCTGTATTGCCTTACACACTCAACGCACATTTCCTCAGAGGGAACCATAGGAAGTGATTTTTGGGGTCGACACGGTACATCTAAATACAGCGGGGCCAGGGGGTCAGGCCGGCCAGGAGGTCCGCCAAGTGCTTGTTGGATGAGCAGAAGGTATAGGGGGGTGGTGGGGTGGAGGGTGCAAGGGAGTAGGGATCAAGGGGGAGAAGGCGGGGAGGAAGAAGAGCATAGCATACGCGGTGGGAACGCCGCTCACACAAGTGTTCTGCAAAACCTCATGTTTCTATATCAGTTCTCAAACTATTTCATGTCAAGGATCCCAGAAATTGTATGAAATTGGCCGCCGACCCCCATCTGAAAATGTGTTGTTAATTCTAGGGACCTCCCAGAAGCAAAGATTTGAGTTAAAAACATTAAAGAATATATATTCCAAATTTGTGCCACATTTTCACGATTTTTCAAAAACATTGCAAATATTGTAATTTTACTCCTCTAGAATAGTTTGAAACCTTTAGTTACTAGTTGCTTTGTACATTGACTACAAAACACGCATTAACCACTTCAGCCCTATAGAACAAGGTCATTTTCTAAAGATTTGTATACATTTGAAAACTTGTGAAACTTGTGACATTCTGCATAATAATTCGTAGATTTTCATACCAATACTTTTGTATTTTACTCAAGTAAATGTTTTATTCTGGACAGACTAGTTGTATCTCTACATTGCAGTATTGGTGCTTTTAAAGTACTTTGTTCCACCAGCGAGTAGGAGCCGAACAAGGCAGGAGGAGACATGCATGCATGCAGACACGAAGGCACGTACAACTCGTCAGGCTCAATTAGCCACGGGAACATGAGCCCGACGGCCAGGCTTTGAAATATGTCCGTCACAAAACCCCGTGCATACTAATAGGCTCTTAGAGGTTAGGCCTCTGTAACCCAATAACCAGCTACGCTAGGCGAACGGCTGCACAAAGCACCAGAACCGACGCTGTCGGACGCGGGCCCCTCTCTCTCTCGCCAGTTTTTGTCTTCCTTCCAGTCCACTGCCGTTAGGATTATGGGACAGCGGACACCTCTGCGGCAGGTAGAGACTCGACTGTGAAAACGATTAGTGTCCGGGTAGAAAGAAAAAGGAGGATACAAAAGAGCTTTGTTTGCTCTGCTCACTCGGGACGGGACGCCCCAGCTGTACGGACAACCAGGAATGGTGCGGGAGGTGTCTTTTTCTTTCATAGGAAATAATTTCAGCGATGCCTGACCACCGTCGTATTGATTTACCCACCAGACATTTGGAAGCGTGTAGATCGGGACCGGGTGGGCGCGGACCTCGAGTCTGAAAAAGCCACAGCGAATTCTTCGGTGGCAGATGGTGTTTTCGCTGTTCGGTTTTCCCCCGTCTGACATTTGTGTTTTCCATCCGTTTCGTTGAGCAGAGGCTACAGTACTTGCGGCTACGTTCGCCCCTCTTATCTGGTAATCTATACAAATTGTGGCAAAACGGTAGAGATCCCCATTGTGTAACCATAGTGTGAAGCACTGTGTAGCTGCACTTGTGTTCCACAACCCGGGCAAATTGCTAATGCATGGGCTGTGGTTACAATGGTTACAATTGTCCAAAACTGCCTGAACTTGGCTGACATGCTGCACCGTCTGTTTCGTCTCTCAAAAGTCGCTGATTGTCTTCTACAGAGGAACGCGCTGTCTCTCCACTAAGAGACAATGTTGTTCTTAGAGCCTGTCTCACAACCAACCCGCCGGCCAAAGTACTGTTCCTTCTGCCCAAGGCCTTCTGGATCAACACTATCTCTCTCTCTCTCTATCTGTCTGTCTCTCTCTCTCTCTCTCTCTCATTGAAATTATATTTTGGCATTTCACCCACTCTCTACGATCTGTCTTTTATCTTCCTCATCTGTTATTCGCAGTCCCCACCCACACTCTCACTTTCTCATCTCTCTCTCTCTCTTCTCTGGTGTTGTTCCTGGGTTTGCCTCATCCCGTGGGACAGGATCCATGCATACCCTGTGTTGTACACAGCACACTTTATGTCAGGCACCATTTGGCAGGTTCTTGCAAGAGCACGCACAGTCGCACACGCACACACACACACACACACACACACACACACACACACAAACATCTGTTACCTACAGCATGTACCGGTGGTTGCTACCATTAAAACTTGTAGCAGTAATATCAGAGATTGCTGACAATAAAGCCTAAAACAATATAAACATCCGAGTCACTCCATGTGTCTTCATGACTCGCCTTCACTGTGGTAAAAACTGTGATGTCATCTCATTCACTGGCACGCACGCACGCACACAAACATGCATTTGAGCCCAGGGCCTGTCCAGTCCACTCAGCGCTAAACTCTCTCAGACAGTGACTCTGGAGAGGAGCTCATAATATACACCAATTAAACCTGCTTGATTGTCTTTCTGTCAGCTCGTTGATGGCTGGCTTTGCTGGCAAGCTCGTGATCAGCATCCGTCAGCCTCATTGTCATCCCTCTCCCAGAGTGTGTGTGTGTGTGTGTGTGTGTGTGTGTGTGTGTGTGTGCGCGTGCGTGCGTGATTGTGTGTGATTGACTGCAATGTCTGATTTGGGGGAGGGTGGGGGCGTGGTGGTGTCAGAGTTGGCAGACACTGGGGACTTATTAATCTGAAATATGAAATGGCTCTAATATGAGTGTCGGGGTGGCTCAGTCGGTAGAGCACCCACCTTTCGACCGCAAGGTCAAAGGTTCTATCCGCCAACTCAGCGTGTGAGTAGCACGGCTTGGGTGCGGCAAGTACTGGGAGCTGACGGGGTAGGTGTTGCGCTCCACCTCAGCGATCCATATCCCAGTGGTCTAGTTCACTGCGAAATGGGGATAGACGCCCACGATCTAGCTGATACGGACAATAAACCTCTCCAACCTACTTACTTTACTAAGTAAGTATCTGTCTGAGCAGATTACGCTGGGCGGTTTAACGTGCTAAGCGGGTACGGGTAGGGTTGTCCATTGATTGTTTGTATGTGTTCATGTAGCAGCAAGAGCTACACCAAACTGATTGTCAGATCCATTCAAGTGTCGACATCTCATGTCCGGTCCAGTGGGTCTATTCTGCTCAGGACCCTCAGACCAGAGCCCAACTAGCGTGCCGATGATTTGTCATACGCACGCATGCACACACATGCACATTGACACATACACGCAGCACTGCTGTCCTGATTTCACTGGCTTGATTTCTATCCCTCAAGTCTAAATTCACATAGCACTCATCTTCAGAGGAATTCTTTGGGGAGACGCAAAGTTAATTTCCAGTGGCAGCCGTGCCTGTCAGCTTTGCGCGCCTGGGATTAACACACCTGGTTTATCATGAGGCCCAGGAAGACGGATAGTAATCTGACAATCCCAGATAGTCACGGTTACATTGTTGCAGCATGTAAGCCAGTTCACGTTATTCATCACATGCATATGTGGATCGGGGATCGTCGCATGCTTAAGAGTTTTCATTGTTGCATACTTAAACGTGTTGCCTGATTGCGTGTTCCTTGTAATCTCTACACCAGTGGTCCCCGAACACTGTGCTGTTGAGACAAATGTACACTTATGGATATAATATAGGGGCGTTATACACCTTAACTTCTGTCTTGAAAATGTATTTAGTCACTCATCCAACACTTGTAAGATGTAGTCGAAGGTTTAAAAAAAGTGTAAACGGCAATTAAAATACCCGTTCAAGTTTTTTTTTTTAAATGTGCATTGGACATATGCCCTAATATTATTTATATTTGATAGATCGAATAGATCGAATAATCCTTGATGTATTGGCCAATGTGTTGTCATGCATGTGCACTTTCCCATAGTAATTGAGTTGGATATCCCCTGTTCTCTCCAGTCTCCCCCTCGCTAAAGTGCTCCTTCTAGGATCCATGGTTTGGTTTGGATGGGAGATGGGCGGGGCAGAGCTGTTGGATCTGTGGGGTAATTTTCATAAATAAGTGATTGCATTTAAACAAAACAAGGTAGTATTTTAGTTCCAGGGGACATCTGTTAATGTAAATATGACATTTGTGTTTTAAACAGCGGTTTTGGGTTCTGTTTTGCTTTTCAGAGTTGTGGTGGACCCTGTTCTTAAGTGGGGGGAGGTGGGTGGGGGTTTGACGGGTGCGGTCCCTCTCATACTGTGTTCTCCAGTGTGGTTGCTGGTTCAGGTGGGTGCAGTCAAAAGGGTAGTCAGCTGACGGGGTACACCTGAGCAGGCTTGGTCTGCATGCAACATTGCCACAGCACACTTTCCACTCATCCACGCACTACACACACACACACACACACACACACACACACACACACACACACACACACACACACACACACACACACACACACACACACACACACACGTGAGTATGTATAGTGCGTGGATGAGTGGAAAGTACACATACTCGCACGCACGTACGCACACACACTATTATTCACACCTCAAATGTGCATAATTGATTTTAGTTAAATCAATGTTCTTTGTTTGCATTTTAAAGTTGTATGTGGTCAGTGGTTATGATCACTGAGAAAGAAAATGTAAAAAGAAAATGCACTGTGCGGTGTGGGATATTCCCCCCCAGACAGTCCCAGAAAGAAGGAGAATATCAGAGAAGAGGGGAGGGGTGGGGGGGTTTGGGTGGATGACGAAAGTAACAGTGACACTGGACTTATTGCCTACTCAAACACACACACAGCGGCCACCACACGCCACCTGACCCCGTAATAGAGGCCAATGGAACGGGATCATTGGGAGCAGGTGCCCCCCCCCCTCAGCCTATCTGGGCCGTGTTAACTGAGCCGCTGCGGTCTCATTCTACACACTGTCACAAACAGGCCACTTCACTCAGGCAGGTGTGGGCTTCACGCCGGCCTCCCCCGCTCCCCCTACAACTCCCAACTTTGACACTCCCGAGACCGGAATAATATGTTTGTTTTTTTACGTGGGCGAGATTCCAAACAGTTCTGACATGCAATTTTACCTGGAATGAATGCAAAATGTATTTGTATAGTGTCGTACCCCCCCTTCCCCCCCACCCCCCCTGGAGAGAAAACCTCTGCTAAACAGCCTATAGGTCAAAGGAATGACAGACCTCACAGCTGTGCAAGTCAGACTCAACGTTTACAATCTGTCTGGGGGGAGGGAGAGAGAGAGAGAGGCTTGTTACGACACTCTGAAAACAGACCTGCAGCGTCGTAGCCCACTTCCATCCTCCTGAACACTTTGTTTTACGATGCCGTAATTGTGTTTCGCCTTAATAAGGATGGCAATTACCGCCTCAAAATGAGCTCAGCTCCTGTGTGGAGCGTTGGCTGCACGGGAGGCTCTGTGGGAAAGGGCCCAGATCGTTCCCCACAGAGCTGGCGGCTGTGCAGTGATTGCACGCCGTGATTGGAGATTGGATCACTCCTTTTGTTTTGTTTTTCACACGTACCTTCATCCTGAATTGGTCAAATATCCAATAAACAACATAGCCGCGCATGCTTAAAGCTGCTATAAGCAATAATATGTAAAAAAAAAAGCCAGCAAAGGGTAGAACGCTCCCAAAAAATGTAGTCTCTGTGACACATCTAGGGGAAGCAATCTGCATTCAAAGATTTTCCTAGAAGCTTTGTCATTGGTCGATTTGCCTGTATGCTTCCTGATTGGTTAGTCATTGCGACCAGGTTATTTTCGACCAATGACAAAGCTTCTAGGAACATTTTTTAATGCAGATTGCGGCCCCTAGATATGTCACAGAGACTCCTTTTTTTTGGGAGCGTTCTACCCATTGCTGGCTGTCTGAATACCAAAAAGGTCACAAAGTATAAGGGATGCCAGTGTCAGGCGTCTGAGATGAGTGTTGGCTGTTGGCCCTATGTGACCCAGTGTCTTCACAGCCTTATTATCCCAAGCGGGCTGTACATCAGCAGGCGGTCGATGGGGTCTTTCGGTGTGACTTTGACAGCCATGCCTGTCAGTCTCTCTGTCATGAAGACACTATTTTCCGCTGGACACGGTAATCAACAGGGAACGTTAGCGTCTAGTCCGTATACCAGAACACTGATAAAACCCAAACAACGGCATTAGCAGAAGAGCCGGAATGAAAGTAAAACCAAATTGTAGTTTTGCTCTTGTCTATATTTGTTTTTCCTTTCCTCCCTTTCTCTCTCTCTCTCATCCTCCATGTCTGGAGGGTGCTGGCAGAGCCGAGGTAATCCCTTTGAAAGCGGGCCCTCTTCTGGAAGCCCTTATCTATTGTGCAGCCTTCCCTCTCATGCAAATGTCCCGTCGACCGCCTCAAGACATATCGTCACCCCCCCCCCCCCCCCCCCCGCCACCACCATTATGGAATTAGCATAATTTCCAATTGTACGTGTTAATTTGTTTTTGTTTTTCAGAAAGCGTGTTTCACTCCACACGACACATCCACAGGACAGCATAACAATTACAGCCGGGGAGGAGTGGGGTGGGGGGGTTATCGCGAGGCGTCGTTTAGCGCTGCAGTGCCTCGGGGGTTGCTCCGGGGCTTCCAGGAGAAACTGTCACGCTTTATTCTTTATTCTTCTGCACTCTGAGACAGAAGCTCTTTGTATAGACTTTGCACTCTGCCACAAATAATCCCCCCCTACCCCCCCACCTCCCCGCCCAAGGTTGCTTCACAAAGTTCAATTTAAAAAGTTGGGAGTTCAAGACTTTGTCACGCCCTAATGGGATAATTTTGGTTTGCAGTGAAGCGTACAAGACAATGTGTAATCACAGTGAGCCCAAATGCAACGGGCGGGGCTAAGTAAGACCAAACAGACACAACGGCCACAACAAGACCTAACATATTGTATGTTTATATGACAACTCTTTGTTTTGTTATGTCTCTGTGTATTGGAGAGGTTTGTCCCCTCTTTTATTTTATTTATTTATTTTACTGCTTTATTTTTTTGTAGTTATTTTTTCCATCTGTCTGCGTTCACCCAATGTTATTTTCCCAGAACATTTGTTGACTTTGGAGAAATTGCGTACCACTCTGTCTCTTCCAAATTTGAAACACCATTACTGGGCTTTTACACTTTAGACGCTTATTGACCTACAGCAGCTTCAGCCCGAGGCATCGGCTCTGGAAGAGTGTCTAGAGTGCATCCTTAAAAATGGAGTGCCGCGATTTTTTTCCACCCTAAAACATGATCATCAGGTATTATTATAATATAAGGAGGAAGAACTTTTTCCAAAAAGTGTACAGTATTTGTTAAAGATGGAGTGCCACCATTTTTCCACCCTAAAACATGATCATCAGGTATTATTACAATATAAGGGGGAAGAACTTTCACCAGTTCATTAAGTATGCCTGGTTTGCCTGGTGGGTGGTGATCCACCGGAACTGAAGCTGCACCCCCAGCTGTAGTTGTAAGGGGGAGGGGTTAGGGGAGGGGCTGATAGTGTGATGTCACTATATTACTGTTTATTTCATTGCCCCGTTTGACTGTCAAGGGTTCAGCCTCCAGGAAGAAAACGACTCCAGGGTGTCTAATGAAGTACTGTCACCTCATAGACACATGAAAAACTGGCACTCCATCTTTAACCCTTCTGGATTTTAAACTGACCATTACTCAGCGTTCTCTCACGGTATGCCACGGAGGAACCGAGGTTGGCCCTGGGCATGGAACCCACACACGGTATCGATGGCAGATTATTAAAAGGAAAACAATTGACAGTACATGAGAAATAACTATCCTTATTCATTCCCACATCGCTTCTCGCTTATAAAACAGTGCCTGATGCCCCTCAGAGGTCTCGCTCAAAATGTGGAGACGAGCAGAGTTGTGCCTCAAGTATATTCCTCTGCTCCCTGCGGCTCTCTGTCGGAAGCCCCATCTGAATGCAAAGTGTATTGTTTTCCCCCTGAATGAAGGCTGCCCTGCTCTGTCTCATTGCCCATTGGACTATTTCAATCCTATTTCAATCTCCTCTCCGTCTTACTGTTCAACTAGCCGTTGACCCGTATCTCTCTCTCTCTCGTGTGTGTGTGTGTGTGTGTGTGTGTGTGTATGTGTGTGTGTTAAGTATGCTGTTCAGTTGCTAGCTTCTCCTCCCTCTCTCTCTCTCTCTCTCTCTCTCTCATCTTTCCTCTTTTTCTGACTCTCTCTCACCCCCCCCCCTCTTTCTCTCCTCCAACCTTATTTGCTTCTCATCTGTATGCTTGGTTCCATAGCATGCCTCTCCTCCCACTGTCAAACCCCTTCCATCCTCTCGTCCTCCTGTGTTTCTGACACACTACAATACAATCTGTGGTTGCCTGGATACACGTTTGCTCCCCACTGTATTTCTTTTGGGGGGGGGGGGGGGCATATATATGAAGCCAACAGTCTCTCTCTCTCTCTCTCTCTCTCTCTCTCCTGGAGGGAGAGCAAGGTGTGGTGGGGGGGCTACAGGGGAGAGGAGGAGAGACAATGGGGCAGAGGGGCGTCAAGCAGTCTTTCATTGATTAGTGCTTGCCGTCTTCCCTTTAGCTTTTTCCATGGGCTCGGTTCCGTCTCTGCGTCTCTCTCCCCCTCCTCTCTGCCCTGAGTACAAAGCCATTAAGACGCAGGGTAAAGCTCCCACTATGGATGTACATGTTTGTCTTAATGTGAATTATTTATAGGGGTACTACTAGCAGAGAGAGGCAGAGGCACACACACACACACACACACACACACACAAACACACACACGCACAGCTATGGTATACTTACATCTGGGTAGGTGAAGTACAGTATTATTATCTCCGTTTCTCTGCATATGCGTGCATCATGATGCCCTCGTCATCTCCCTCATTTGTTCCTTCATTATAACCCCTGCCTGCCTGCGTTTCCTAGACAACCACTTCAACAGCCTCTCGTGCATTGGTCACGCGCGCCAGTAGCATCGCTGTTGATCTCCGCTGTGTGTGTGTGTGTGTGTGTGTGTGTGTGTGTGTGTGTGTGTGTGTGTGTGTGTGTGTGTGTGTGTGCGTGTGCGTGTGTGTGCGCGTGTGTACGTGTGCCTCTTTGTGTTCATGTAATTGTGTGTCTCTAAAAAGTACAATTTAGGAATTTAGCAGATCAATGCTCTTAATCCAGAGTGATTTACAGAAGCCAAAAACAACACAAGGTAATACATCAAATGAATAGAAGTATAGTCATGAAGGATCATAAGTAAACTAAGAACCTAACAGTAATGTCTGTACAATGAAACTATGAGGATACTGTACACATAGAATGATATGTATACATAATATGCTAGCTAAATGACATATTTTAGCCTTTGCAAGGTCATCGAGGCTAGGGAAGTGCTACGGCAAGTGATGCGGGCAAAGTTGGAGTCTGAAGAGGTGAGTTTTCAGACTATGGCGGAAGATTGGGAGTGAGTCTGCAGTTCTGACTGCAATGGGAAGTGCATTGCATAGTTTGGGAGGCAGAAGGGAGAAGAGTCTGGGACGTGTGGAGCATTGAACCACACCCACACACAAACACACACAAGCTAGAGTGCATGTCTATGTGCATGTGTGTTTGTGTGGCCCTCCCTATTTATCTATTAATCATTTTATTTGTGTAGTTTAATATTTTAATGGTGCATCATAGTGCTTTTATTAGTGGAGATGACTGGACTGGACTGCACTATGACGGACGAACCGTTTATGCCATGATGTTGCCCCATCAGTGTTTCTTTCTTTCTTTGTCCATTTTTCCACTAAACAAAATGTCATTGTATGTTTCATACAGTGACAATAAAGATCGTATCTTATCTATCTTATGGTTTTGGTATGCAGGCTCTACCTCTTTAAAATGTAAATGCGTGTGCACGTGCATGCAAATATGTGCACATGCATGCACGTGTCTGTGTGCCTGTGTACACACGTGTGCGGTTCCATAACTCGTGTGACGTTGTAAGGACCACGCTGGTGGTCTGGCATGTGTAGCACTGCCTATGACTCACGGTAATACTGCAGACAATTTTCCAAAGCAAATTGTGGTTTCGCTTTGTTTTTTTTCTGTTATTGTTCCGTCAAAGTTCAACGTACATGAATTCTCAACCACACGGAATGATGTTTAGCCAACATCGACTCGTGTGACGAGTAATGACCAGAGAAAATGTAAACACAAATCTAAAAAACAAGGCCACCAACAGGATATCCACCCATGTTCATGTGCAGTATGATCATGTATGGCATGCATCCAGGGCAGTGTGGAGGTCTATTGATTCCTGATTCCTAATTGTTCTAACCTTTGTCTTCATCCTCATGGTCTTTCGAAATAAAAAATAACCCTGTATAAAAAAATGTCAACTAAAAAATATGGGGAAGCAGCTTTTTCTACGGGCCGACGGCATGGAACAAACTCCCACTGTACCTTCGACAGGCAGCCTCTGTATAGACATTTTTAAAGCACAGCTCAAGACCCACTTCTACACTCTTGCTTTTAATTGATCTTTCATTTTTTTGTTATTCCAGTCCTCACTGTATTGCATTACTGCTATTATTCTTTATGTTTATGCCTTGCTTTTCTTTTCTTTCTTTCTCCAATGCTCTGTAAAGCACTTTGAGCTGCATTTCATGTCATGAAAGGTGCTATACAAATAAAGTTTTCAGAAACAAAGCGTCGGTGGAACACCCCGCCCTAGTTATATTAAAGGGCCACTTCACCCTTTTTGCAAAAACATTGATAAGATTTAGAACATTTTCCTGGAGTCTTTATGTGTGTAATATGTGGTTTTAGATATTTTTGATTTTAGCAGTGAGCTCAGCGTCTCTGATGTCATGGACACTGTGCTGACTTTCCTTCCTAGACTACAATTCCCATAATGCTTTGGTGCACTGCTCCTCCTTGTGGATGGGGGAGGGCTGACTTACTGAGACAACATGTAGTCCAGGAAGTAAGTGTCCCTTTAAGATTAATGTTCACATGCCACACTATCAAGAAAATAAAAAAGCATGCCACTGCATGTCAGAAAGGTTGCAATATGGATCAACTGCAGAACTGCACGGTGTATAAGCTATTAACATGTATGAATGTAGTCAGAGTGAAAGATCTCCCCCCAGTAGTCAGTCCAGTCCACATTGGATGTGATCTATCAATGGCAGATTTACTAATTGTTGTATGTTAATTGTTAATTGTTGTATTTTAATGTGAAGCGCGTGCACCTGCATGCGGCAATACACAAATAAAATGGACTTGACTTAACGTGACAACTCCAGGGGCACTATCTTCCCGGGCACCAAAACCGCTTTATCGGTAAAGTCCCTCTCCCTGAG